>NC_133325.1:204300214-204900214 GCF_042186555.1 Aquarana catesbeiana | reverse complement strand
TCATTTATTATACTAAGAGATGGTTCTCTATAAAAAACCTATATTTATAACTGAATGTAACTGCATTCTGATAGTCACACACTGTGTGGGATCATGTTACATTCCAGTTATATTTCTTATTGCTTCTGATTCATATAGCCTTAGAATATATACGTGAAATAAGGAAATTCTTGTTCAGTTATATATTATCAGGTAATAACAATAGATTTATTACTTTTTAGGACAAATATGTTCAATAATCCAGAAGTAATGGAAGCTTTTTCTTTCTTTTCTTAAAACAAATATATTATTACCTAACTAGTTCCTAGAATTATGTTTTTATTTATTCTAATCTGAAGCAATACAACCTCAATTTTATGAGTTAACATTTCTAAACAGTTGCATATGAATAAAATATGTAATTGTTTACTCTAAAAGGGTTAAAATCCCAAAATAATTCAAACTATCTTCATCAATACCAATGTTATTAACAGTACCTTTCTAACTGAATTATTTAGCCTAGGGCAAAACTAACCATATACAACCACCCTGGAATAAATAATTTCAACAAAAACTATATTCTGCACTCCAATTAATGAAACATCATTTTGATGTCTTTTGACATAGCACTTCTCTCCTGTAAGCGGAAGATCCGTGTACCCCCATTAGCCCTCCTCATTCTCCCAACCATATTATGTGGGAGTGTGACGAAGGCACTTATTCCCCTGAGAGAGATATTTATTCTCTTTCACGGGTAAATTGTGATTACTTGCAAAAAATAATTTATACAATGTATCATCTAATCTCATATGTTTTTTGTTTACTCTTTACTCCAGAATTCACTGGTTTCTTTTCTATCTTTTCATCTCTTCAGTCCACACAGGTTGATCTGCGCAGTCAGCTCTGCATAACAAAAAGTAAGTCAAAACTATTTGATCTGTTGCCATGGCACCACTGAATATACTCTCCCTGAATGTTCAGGAAATAAATGTCCCTCAAAAAAGGACCAAAGCCTTCCGTACTTTCCATAACAAGAAGGCTCACATAGTATGCCTCCAAGAAACACACTTCACCAAAGATTCTACTCCAAAATATATTTCTCCTTTTTATCAACAAATTTACACGGCTTTTGCCTGTACCAAGCAAAGGGGAACTCTAATTGCATTTCACCGATCCACACCATTCACCTTATCATCAGAAATTAAAGACCCAGAAGGTAGATACCTGATACTCATGGGTTATATAATGGATACAGCAATCACGGTGATTTCCTACTACGCTCCTAACAAACAACCTACACCATTCCTCTCACATACATTACAAGTGATTAATACACACAAAATAGGAACAGTGATAATGTGTGGGGATTCGAACCAAGTCCTCCTCCCATTTCTAGATAAATCACGTTTTACACCATCCAAAATAACCTCTAGATTACCTTTTTCTCAACTTCTTTCCAAATACAATCTGGTAGATTCATGGAGAGAAAGTAACCCAATGAAAAAGAAATTCACTTATTTCTCGCACCCTCATCAAACCTTCACCAGAATAGATCATATTTTTCTAACAATAGAAATGATACCAGAAATTATTGCATCAGATATAATTCCGATTCCGTGGTCTGACCATAATGCAGTATACACTACTATAGCCTCAGCCATACCAAAAGCGCATGACCCAACGTGGTACTTACCGGACATAATGCTCAAACACCCACTACATCAGATGGCCATTGAACAAGCTTTAGCCTCGGTTCACACTGGGACGACTTGTCAGGCGACCTAGGTCGCCTGACAAGTAGCGTCCCGTTCAGTACAATGGAACCGTTCTAATCGGAACGACGCAAGTCGCTCCGACTTAGAAAAAGGTTCCTGTACGACTTTGGGGGCGACTTGGGGCGACTTGCATAGACTTCTATACAGAAATCGTTTTGCAAGTCGCCCCGGCAGTAGTGTGCAGGTCGCCTCGGTGAGGCGACCTGCAAGTCGTGCCGCCTCTGGTGTGAACCGAGGCTTAAAGGAATACATATCAATTAATAATACAATAGACATTTCCCCAATAACACTGTGGGAAGCTCATAAACATGTCTTGCGTGGTACAATATAAAGACAAATGGCACTATTTAAACGGGAACGCAAAAATCTAGCAAAAAAACTAGAACTCAATTTTAATGCAGCCTACATATCATTCCAAGATAATCCATCTCAGAGTACAAAATCTCATCTGGAAAAATCTAGATTGGAATACGATCTGTTTCTCACTGAGTCAGTTGATAAATCCCTCAAACGCTCCAAACACAATTTCTACATGAATACAAACAAACCAGGTACATATTTGGCTCGGGCATTAAATTCAACTAACAAATCTTTCAAACCAATACGTTTGAAATTATCAAAAAATGTTTATACTTGTAATCCAGTTAAAATAGTCCATAAATTTCACTCACATCTCGCAACTTTATACAAGACAAACAATGAATTTAATCCTACAGAGGCTGAATCCTTCTTCTCAAAAATAACCTTACCTGAGTTATCTCAGAATCAAAAAAGCAGTTTGGATGAGCCTATAACTATAGATGAAGTTGCTAACGCCATAAAAGACCTAAAACTTAACAAAAGACCAGGCCCAGACGGCTACTCGGCTTTATACTATAAAACATTCTCAGAAATACTCTCTCCCATTCTCACTGAAACTTTTAACAAACTTCTAGATGGACATTCTTTTCGGCAAGAAACACTAATGGCAATTGTTTGTATGATCCCAAAACCCCTTTCTGTTTCCTGTGTGAATTATCGGCCTATCTCTCTGTTAAACCTTGATATTAAATTATTAGCAAAAATAATAGCAAAACGCCTCAATAGCATTATAGGAAAATTAATACATAGAGATCAAGTAGGCTTCATGCCAAATAGACAGGCAGGCGATAATATACGCAGGGCAGTGTTATTGGCACATATTGCTAAAAAACGGAAAATCCCTTTATGTTTTCTATCTCTCGATATTAAGAGGGCATTTGACACAGTATCCTGGCAATATATGCAATATTCATTACAAAAATGGGGTTATGGACCCCACTTTTTAACATGGATCAAAGCATTATATAATAAACCCAAAGCCTATATAAAATATGCTGGATACAAATCTGATGCCTTTAATATCGAAAGAGGTACCCGACAGGGTTGCCCATTATCTCCCTTATTATTTGCCCTTATACTCGAACCCATGGCCCAATACATCAGAACAAACCAAACTATAACTGGCATTGAAGTAGGAGGTATCACACACAAATTATGTATATTTGCAGATGATATATTACTTTTTCTATCATCACCACAGGTCTCTGGTCCTAACTTAATACCAGCTCTTGATGGATTTGCAGCCCTATCCGGCCTTATGATTAATCCCAAGAAATGCCTAGTGCTTAATATTTCACTCACAAACATGGAGTTGATCCCGGCTAGGGCTGCACTCCCATTCACATGGGCAGAAAAATCAATCCCATATCTTGGAATTCATTTAACAGCATCTCATTCTGACTTATTCTCAACCAATTATCCTCCTGTATTAAGACAGATCACAAATCTAATAAAACAATGGTCACAACTTCCTTTATCCTGGATAGGGAAGATTAATGCAATCAAAATGACTATTCTACCCAAATTGCTTTATCTATTCAGAGTCCTCCCTATTCCAATTCCTTCCTATTTTTTGAGAATAGTACAAAAAAGAGCAACTTCGTTTATATGGGGCTCTTCTAAACCACGTATACCTATACACACACTACATCTTCCCAAAAATAAAGGAGGCCTGGGATACCCTAATTTTACTAACTACTACAGAGCAGCACATTTGGCCAGTCTGTCCAAATACCATGCAAAACAGGAAATCCCATTATGGGTATTTATAGAGGCTTCAGAAAATGACCCTCTATTAATATCAAACTTATTATGGCTTGATCCTAAAGACAGTTTTAAAATTCATAATCCCATAACTAAACACTTCTTATCTCTCTGGGATAAACTAAAAACCAAATATCAGTTACAATCTCCACACAATCCTCTCCTTTCTTTTATCAGAAATCTGGCCTTTTATCTGGCATGGATCTACCCAAATTCTTTTAAAGCTTGGACAACATCAGGCATTCAGACACTAAATGACTTCATAGCATCTAAATCATTCCTTTCATTCCCATCGTTTAGAGAAAAATATGATCTACCAAACTCTGAGATATTTAGATATCTCCAAATCAAAAATTTCTATACACCATTCCTAAAGGGGGATACACCATTATCCCAATTATCCATTTTTGAATCAATCTTTCCAAAAATCCATTTGCTAAAGGTATAATTTCATCACTTTATAATCAATTATATGGAGTACCAAATCTTAATAGACCCTCTTACGTTCAGAGGTGGGTGGAGGACCTGGGACGAACTTTAGAAGACACGGACTGGTCTAACATATGGCTCACATCTAAGTCATCTTCACCCAACATCTTAGCACTGGAGACAAATTATAAAGTCCTAACTCGCTGGTACCTTGTACCCGCTAGAGTGGCAAAATATTCACCTAATACCTCAGCTCTTTGTTTTCGAGGATGCCCAGAAATAGGCACACATTTACACATATGGTGGACGTGCCCAGTAATCCAAACCTTCTGGAAGGAAGTCTTCGTGATTGCATCTAAAATATTTAAAAAAATAATACAACCAGATCTTTATATAACTTGACTTAATCTAAAACCGGAATGGTTAACACTCTCTCAATTCAAACTTATGATCCAACTAACAACGGCTGCAAAACAAACAGTGGCCAAGGCATGGAAATCTCCTACATTGGTACTAGCAGAAACAATTCACAGAATGAATAATACAATGTCCCATGCTAAGATGGTAGCCATCGATCAAAATCAAATTCCAAAATTTGAAAAACTTTGGCATCCTTGGATAAAACAACAGTTCCTGTCAAACTTCAATGACTCTGTCCTGTTGCCATGGTAGCAGATTAAATGACTTACAGAGACACCCATTCTAAGGCTTCAAAGAGAACTAAAAAGAAAAATAAACTGACGAGCGGGACAACCTTGTGGACCATACCTCTGCCTTTCTACCCTTTTTCTTCTTTCTCTTTCCTTTTCTCCACCTTACGATTAAAGCTCATTATCAGAATTTATTTGACCTATATACACTCTACCTGTAAACAATATGTATAGTAGGTATAAATCATTTAAATACCTACAAAAGTAACTAAGGAAATGATATATATCTTTAATTTAGGTTTACGTGAACCCAATGTTTAATATTTGAAATTTCATGATATTTACCTATATAAACCCTACTGTAAAACAATGAGCTTACTTTATAGATCCTTGTAAACTTACTTTATGTATCTTTAAAATATTGTATACTCAATAAACTTCTTTTGACAAGGAAAAAGACACAAGTCCATCAAGTCCAACCTATGTGTGATTATGGGTCAGTATTACATTGTATCCCTGTATGTTGCGGTCATTCAGGTGATTATCTAATAGTTTCTTGAAGCTATCGATGCCCCCCGCTGAGACCACCACCTGTGGAAGGGAATTCCACATCCTTGTCGCTCTTACAGTAAAGAACCCTCTATGTAGTTTAAGGTTAAACCTCTTTTCTTCTAATTTTAATGAGTGGCCACAAGTCTTGTTAAACTGTCTTCTGCGAAAAAGTTTTTTTTCTATTGTGGGGTCACCAGTTACAGTATTTGTATATTGAAATCATATCTCCTCTCAAGTGTCTCTTCTCCAGAGAGAATAAGTTCAGTGCTCGCAACCTTTCCTCATAACTAATATCCTCCAGACCCTTTATTAGCTTTGTTGCCCTTCTTTGTACTCGCTCCATTTCCAGTACATCCTTCCTGAGGACTGGTGCCCAGAACTGGACAGCATACTCTAGGTGCGGCCGGACCAGAGCCTTGTAGAGTGGGAGAATTATCGTTTTATCTCTGGAGTTGATCCCCTTTTTAATGCATGCCAATATTCTGTTTGCTTTGTTAGTCTGATCTGTCCGCCGCAATGTCGCAGTCACGCTACGCTAAAAATCACTGATCACCAACATTACTAGTAAAAAAAAAGTAATAATAAAAATTACTTTTGCGCAGACCGATCAATATACGCTTATTGCAATTTTTTTACCAAAAATATGTAGAAGAATACATATTGGCCTAAACTGATGAAGAAATTAGTTTTAAAAAAATGGGATATTTATAATAGCAAAAAAGTAGAAAATATTGTTTTTTTTTCAAAATTATTGTTTTTTTTTTGTCTATAGCACATAAAAACCACAGATGTGATCAAATACCACCAAATAAAAGCTCTATTTGTGGGGGAAAAAAAGGACGTCAAATTTTGTTTGGGTACAGCGTCACACGATCACGCAATTGTTGGTTAAAGCGACGCAGTACCATATTACAAAAAATGGCCTGGTCATTAAGAGGGAAGATCTTCCGGTCCTTAAGTGGTTAAAAAAAGTGGTCACTTTAAGTCTCTCAGCGCTACAGTGGGGTGACCACAGCACCTGCACAATATGGGTCAGATTTCCCTGCCATAAACTTTAGAGGACACGTGTTCCTGGACTGAAGAGCACCTTACAAGATCTCAGTGCTTGTACAACTGAGCAAGATGGCCAATAAAATAGAGATCAAAGAGTAGGAGAAGAGGTGTCTGAATAAACACATTCTGCCACTTCTCCAGATTAGCGCAAGCAGAGATCTGATTATTTTACTTCAGTCCTACCTTCCTCTCAATAACAGAGGAAACATTTTGCTGCAGAGACCAGCTCCCAGAGTTGGCTGTCGCAGCCAATCCACTTACAGCTTTTCTGTTTTCTTAGTTCAGGTGGAAAAGTGAAGGCCATCATATGGTTTAGCAAAAAATGACAGAAAAATTGGAACATTTATTGCTATATTTATTATGTATAAACCATTTAAATACCAGACACACTACTTTCTAGCATTACTTACTCTAGACTTTTACAATCTGTGCATTACTTACCCCTGACCTCTGCTCTTTGTGTGTTACATACCTCTGACCCCTGCACTCTGAGTGTTACTCCTGGATTACTTACTCCTGAAAATTTCACTCTATATACTACTAAGGCAGGTCATACAAGGTGCTAATTTCTTTCCTGCAACCACAGGTTGCAGGAAATAAATTTGCCTGATTCCCCCATCCACACAGACAGTGCTGACAGGGGAATCCCTCTTGCCATTGTGTTCTCCAGGGCAGGACTTAGGATGGTGGGGGCCCCTGGGCTTGAGTCACTTTCGGGCCCTACTTTCTATACATTACTTTAAACCTTTAGTTTTCTTTTAAGCGTGCCACTCTGATACCGTTTGTCCGCCATTACATCACTTTCTAATGCAGACAGGTTTTCTCAACGGCACTAAACGAGGCACTACGTAACTGCCAATAACCAATGAGCAAACCTCAAGATAAGAGTTTAAGGAATTTTAAGGAAAAAAACTATTTAAGAAAAAAAACTTACATTTAAATGCTCATCAATGCATCCTTGCACAGCATCCATCTGCATGCATGTCCAGTGTCATTTGCAGCCTTGCCCAGTGACATTGCAGCCTAGTCAATGTCATTTGCAGCCTTATCAGTGTCATTTGCAGCCTTGCAGCCTTGTCAGTGTCATTTGCAGCCTACAGCCTTATCAGTGTCATTTGCAGCCTTGCAGCCTTATCAGTGTCATTTGCAGCCTTGCAGCCTTGTCAGTGTCATTTGCAGCCTTGCAGCCTCCATCTGCAGCCTTATCAGTGTTCATCTGCAGCCTTGTCCGTGTCATTTGCAGCCTTGCCCAGGCTGCAGTTAAACTGCAGTGACTTGTCAGTGTCACTGCAGTTTAAATATGGCGCCGCCGAGATACACAGAGCCGGTCCTGTGTATCTCGGCTCCTGTTGGCTTTTCTCAGCTCCTCTCGCAGTCCCGCCCAGTCCCGCCCTATGATGGACATAACACAGGTCCAATGGCGGGACTGGGCATGACTGTGAGCCAATATACATACATAGCTTAGTGAACTTGGGTAGCTCTGCTCACAGTCACGCCCAGTCCCTGTGTTATGTCCATCATAGGGCGGGACTAGGCGTGACTGTGAGTGGAACTAGCCGAGTATAGCCGGGTACACTCGGCTGGGGCCTGCGGGGTCCCCTATTGGGCGAGGCCCATGGGCTTGAGCCCAATCAAGCCCAATGGTAAGTCCGGCCCTGGTCTTCCCCCAGAAGGGGGGCTGCAGGGGAAACTGCCCCTGCCAAGAGAAGACAGTGATAGCTGCTTAGCCACTAGCAATAATCACAAGGGAATCTGGCAGGCTGATTGTACCCATGTTGATTGATCGATTCAGCCTGCACATTAGCAGTTTGAATCTCGGCCAGTTCCTCCTGACTCCTGCACTCAGTGTATTACACACCCTTGATCCAGCACTCTGTGCATTACACATGCTTGATCCCTGCACTCTGTGCGTTACACACCCTTAATCCCTGCACTCTCTGTGTTACTGTGTGCAATATGCACCCTTGACCCAAAGAAGAAAAGGCACAAGATTTTTTTAACAGTACCCCTTTAAGCCCCTCCCACTGTTACTGTAACTTGGCCACACACTTTTCCACAATGTGCCAAGCATCATTATTTTTATACTCGTGGTGCCATAGGCATTTTGACTTTATGCCTTGAATGTCTGCTTCTTATTCAAAAGTCTGTGACTATTTTTTAGGGCCTATTAAAAATGAGGTCATATATTTGTGGGTGTGGTTAAAAATAGGGATGTGGTTTTGTGTGTGTGGGTAAAAGTAGATATGGTAAGTAGGCTGTCTCGAATTTAATTTTGAAAATCTGGTAACCTTAAGACCCCTTTCACATTGGGGCGGTTTTCATGCGCTTTAGCACTGGAAATAGCCTCTGCTAAGCACCTGAAAACCGCCTCCCATTCATTCAAGTGGGACATTCCAAAAAGTCCTATAAGCAGCATCTTCGGGCGGGTTGGGAACGCTGTATTTAGCACTCCCAAAACTCCCTGTCCATTGGAATGAATGGGCAGCGCTTCCGAAGCGCCTGAAAAGCGATTCGGAAGGGGCGCAACGTGGGAGTTTTTAACCCCTTCTTTGGGGTTAAAAGTGCCCCGCTAGCGGCCGAAAAGCACAGTTTAAACGGCGCTAAAGCACCGCTAAAACGAGCCGTGCTTTAGTGCTAATGCGGCAGCGGCCCCAGTGTGAAAGTTGTCTAACTTTCTGCTGATTAGAGAGCTCTAGCAGGGGGCAAATTAGACCTCTTCAGAAAGACCACTGCTTCCACACAGATAGCAAGAGTCTCCCTATGTAGAATGCTGGCAGGGGACAGGCTTTACAACTCTAGTCTGTGGCTATTTTTCTTAAGAAAGTGAACTGTAAGACTTTGTACACTTGTTTTTTTTGATGCACCTAAAATGTATTCAGCTGATTTAAACTGAAAGTTTTGTTGGGGTTTAAAGCTAGATATTTAGATCTTTAGTTCTTCTTGTAAAATGTCTGCCATGTATTATTTACCTAGAATACATAGAGATTTTACAAATCCTGAGGGATAAACAATTGTAAATGGAATAGTTACAGCAAGGTTAGGAGAGTATATTGATTTTTTTTCCTAAACCTTTGGTTTTTTAAGCTGCCTGCATTCCTTCAATATGTTAGACACATTTTTGATATTTTGGAGGTTTTGCTGTGGCAGAGAATTTGTTTTTAATCACGGCAGATGTAATTTTACTTTATACTGTTATACCACAGGAGGTGTATTGAATCTGCGTAATTCTTTTTTGTGCAATTTTATCATTTATCTGAGGTTCAAATTATTTTTTAAATTAATTTATTTAATTATGGTATTAAAGTCTATGTCTAGACAATACAAAGACAAAAAAAATATATTCACTACATCTCTGCAACTCTCCCTATTTTTATCCCTATAATAATGAATAAAATAGCTGTTGACGAGTAGTGAGCTCCTAACTGAGCTGGCAATGCCCTCCCTGTTACACCAAAATCCCAATCTGTGTTGTCAGCCCTGCCCACTTTGCCCCTGTTGTACTACAACACACAAAAACACACCTCTTTCCTTTTCTCCATAACATAGTTGTTTAGTAGTGACAACATTTTCACTGAAATTTCCCAATTTTCAGCAAAATTTTGAGGAAATTAAACTCTCATGCCTAGCTAGAAGCTGCTATTACTATACATCTATGGTGGACAATTTATTAAATTATACAATATCTAATGGCCAACCGTTTTCTTTTAGTTTCGGAGCAAGGTATGTTGGTCCTTCCATTGATTCATTGTTTTTGCGGCAGCAATACTAAAATGTTGCAAAATTTCTATGTACCCTTAAAGTGATTGTAACGTCTCATTTTTTTAAAATAACAAACATGTTATACTTACCTCCTTTGTGCAGTTGGTTTTGCACAAAGCAGCCTGGATCCTCCTCTTCACAGCTCCTGGCCCCTCCCTCCTATCGAGTGCCCCCAGAGAAAGCAGCTTGCTCTGGGGGCACCCAAGTCACAGCTCCCTGTGTCCATTCAGACACGAAGTCCCATATCAGTGCTTGTGTTTAGACAAATTAACCTTATTTGCATTTATTTGCATTTGTTTTTGTCATATGAACTTTATTTGCATATATCTTAGTGCTGCACTATAGGCTGATTATACTGAAGTCAATCCATCAATCAACAAACAAAAGGTAGTAAAAGAAACAGGTGTAAAGAAGGGACAAAAAAAAAAATGAATCCGGAGCATTGTGCCTACTACCAGCTGATCCCCATCAACCTATGGGATTAAACTAGCGAATTAGGAATGCCTTCCTTGACAAAACTCTGTACACTCGGTCTTGTGCCTTCTGAGAAGGGGTAACAGTAAAAAGGTAAAGGTACTGCCTTAAAATGACATAACATGTAATTCATAAAAAATAATAAACGTTTAACAAAAAAAAAAAGCAATATTTATTTACACGACATTACATTTTTAAGAAAAAATTATCATGAGAACATAACACACAAAACAAAAATAACGCTAATTATTAAAATAAGATTCAAGTGTTTTAAAAGTAAAGATTTTTTTGGTATTGTGAGCCTAGATATAGGCTGAGTTACTAGATAAGTTGAGAATCTTCACTCAAAAAACGATGTAAATATTAATATCCAGTCATGTGAAAAGCAACTTACCTTTTTCTTTGAATACTAAATCATGTGCAGATGTTTTTCACTTTACCTTAAAATTGAAGTAAATATTCACACATTTTTTTAGGTAAAGGTTCTCAACTTTTTGAGTAGTCTTCCATAAACTAAATAATATTCTTTGTAACAATTATTCTTTTGTTGTGCTAGCACACATTTTAGCCATCTATAATGAGCAAAACTTCCTGATGTATTACATATCTCTATGAAAATATTTTATCAGATTCATACAGCATTGCAAATCATTAAATCGTATTGCATTTCATACAGTTCTATCACTTCAGTTAAATTATTCTTAGGTTTTTTTTTTTTTTACTTAAGGATCAAAGATACAGTTTATCTTAACAAGTTTTTTTTTCACATCTAAGCTTATAAGCTTTCATTATCTGCTCTACCATTACTGTTATAATCTATACCATCAAGAGATATTAGTCAGTCAGCTTGCTTTTTAATCTTCACAGTGCTATGAACAACAATCATACAAAATTGTTTGATATTAGCTTCCCACATGTATAAGTATCTAGGATAGTGAATCGATCAGTTAACATCAGGTGACTATGAATTTACTGGTATTCCAGCCTTGTAATTGATATGTCACATAGAAAATTGGTGACCTTAAGACAACTTTAGGTGTATTTATATGCCTTCTAACTCATTCTATGGCTACATTCTGATTTTTACATACATCAAGCAGGCTGTGAACCTGATCAAAAGAATATGAAATCAGTTATGATACATCTGCAAGGTTGCTAATGATGTGCTTAGTTAGTATATACATTTGCTAAACTAAAAGATAAATCCAATTGCGTTTTGTGGTTAGCAATCAAACCAATATTCTTTGTATGCATCAGTACGAGGAGCAATTACTCCTATGGTGGTTTCAGCTATGTTCCTCCAATCAGGGGCTCAGTTCATCAAGCACCCACACATGGGGAATTTTCTGTGAGCCCCTGATTCTTCCTTCATGGCTCCTGTTTGTGTTCAGTTCCTCCACCATGATCCACTCCATATGGAGCAGGATACCCCCTGTCTTGGCTTACCCTTATCTTTTTTTTTATTTAAACCACCGGACAAAAAAATAAAACTCTTTGAAGAGTTGAAATACATGTCTGGTCAAAATAAAAAAGATCAGAACATCTATTTATTCATGTTTTTCTGTTTTCTGTTTAAAAATGTTGCAAATAACAAAATATATCTGATCTGCTAGAAATCCAGTGGGCTCCTGTTAGTGAATGTTGTCAGCACTACCTAAAATTTCCTCTGAAGGACTACAAAACACCCCACCCTTAAAGGAGAAGTCCAGCCTGAGCTCATTTGGCTGAGCTTCTCCGAAGGGCCACAGGAGTGCAATTCGTTTTGCACTCCTGAGACCCGTTTTCAGCAGAGAGCGGACTGAAGTTTGTTCTCTGCTGACGTCACCAAGTTCGGTCCAGGCACAGAGTCATCCCAACTTTGGAAGTCTGGATCCACCAGGTGCCTGGACTGATGGCAGTCTCAGCCTCTCAGCGAGCTACTGAGATGACCGCTCCCTGCCCCTCCACAGCTCAGTGCTCCAGTGAGCGTGGAGAAGCAGAGCAGGAGAGCTGCTGATTGACAGTAAGCAGCTCTCCTCTCGAGGAGCCGAGAGAACCGAGCGATTGGCAGTGTTCGATGGCTCGGTTCTCAGTGCAGAGACGCTGGGGGATAGATGCAGCATCAGATCGATGCTGCATCCAACTAGGTAAGTAAGATCTGAGAAAAAAAAACCCATACTTCTTCTTTATAGCAGATCCTCGCCCTCTTTTGTTTATCCTAAGAAAACTTTATTGACATTAAAGCGGAGTTCCACCCAAAAGTGGAACTTCCGTTTTAAGGAGTCCTAACCCCCTGACATACCACATTTGGCATGTAATTTGTTTTTGGGGGTTAGTGGGTACCTAGTTTGACAGGTACCCAGCTCCCATTTCCACCCTCGCTGCCTAGGTGACTCCTCTTCTCCCCCTCCCTCCCTGCAATCTTCTGGGACACATCACAGGTCCCAGAGGATTGCTTGGCCAATCAGGACAGCACAGAACGATTCGTGTATGCGCATTCGGCTGTGAAGCAGCAAGCTGTCACAGCTGGGTGCCCATACTAGTAATGCCGGCGCAGAGGACAGGAGGGGGAGAGAGCTGAGGGATTCAGGTGGCCACATCACTGGATCATGGGACAGGTGAGTGTGTGTTTATTAAAAGTCACTACAGTCATGTGACGCCAGCTACGGAATGCCCTGTTCAAACTGAGATTGCAGGTCGGAAGGTGCACATCCTTGCATACATCCCCGCGGTACATTTCAATCGGTGATTGCCGCAGATCAAGCAGCTGTTCATCGGAATATCCGCCTTTACTAAAGAGCACATGGACCATAAGCACGGTTAAAACTGAACCTCAGCACCGCTATAATTCAGCGGGATAAGTTAACCAGCTGACTCCACAGGATGGAACTCTCCCTGAAACAGCTGATTCTGACTGCCAGAAGCATGTTATGTGAAATGCCTTGATTGTTAGTGAGAACACAGCAGTGGTTTTTTACTGTGTCTATCCACCCTGCAGCCAATTTTGATTTTCCTGCCGGCGATAAAGCGGGTTATGCTTTGTTTTCTCAGGGATTACCAGAAAGAAATGATTGTTTAGATTTCCCGATTTTTTGCTGCCTCCAGCTGGGCATAAGCAAAGTAGCAGGGATATTGCTGAGGATTCCATTAGTGGATTGGACAACATATAGGAACACATGATAAATGTTCTTGGTACCTGATCAATATCACCTTCTAATCACTGTGTCATTTTTACCATGTCTTTAATGGGATCATATGTCCCTAATCTTTTGATTTGTACTGTTTGCAGTAAATGCAAGTGGGACTGAGTTTGATTAAGGAGCACTGTTCAAAAAAAATCCTGGTTGCCAATTAAATTGCAACTTATAGCACCAGTGGACTGACATAACATGTAATGCTTTAACAGATTTACTTAACAGGACCAGATCATCGCTCATCTTGCTATATAGCAACTACTTCTAATTAGGTTATTCAGTAACTGCTTAGCAGGTTTCCAGTTCTAGGGAGATTAGGAAGTGACCTAGATCCCTCGGGGGCCATTCACAAAGAAGCTGTTGAAATTAATACTAATAAGTAATTATTTTTATATTTTTGAACTAATGTGATCATTATCGCATGACAGCTTTTTTGTGAATTGTAGTTGGTGTCCGGACTTTGTTTTTGAATTTGTGTTTGTATCGTTATGTGTTTTTCACATTTCTTGTCTGTTTTTATAGCACTACTTCTTAGTGTTTTTTAAACTCTTGAAGTATTGTGAATGAAGTTGTCAAGATATTTATAGTCGCATTATGAATTATTATATTTTGCATAAATTGTGAAATCAATAAATTTTGTACTTTTTAGAACTAACCCTGATTAAGACACTCTGTTGCCAAAGTAGCCGCTATTTGACCCTGGTAGCCTTATCTGGGTCTCACTCTGTATGCTCTACAACATAGCCAAGCAGTACTTTAAAGTGAATGTGTAAAAGCAGTCAGAACCAGTATAACCCTGTATCCTCTCCCGCTTAAACAAGGTCCCTCCACTCCACCCCTCCTCCCATCCAGTACATGTATAGCACTGTGCCTTTTTTTTTATATTTTCTATTTTTTTTCTCTTTGTTTTTAGAAATATGTCCACCCCTGCCCCCATACACGTCATTTGTCTAGACAGATGGCATGCACTCTGCTCCAGGAGGCATAGCCATTTATTAAGAAGGAGGGGACAGGCCTATTGGCGCATCATCGGGGGCCAGCCCACTAAGCCTGAAAGAGACGGCAGGCCTCTCGATGATGTCAGAAAGAACATGGCTGCGTAGGACAGAGCGATGGCAGCACATGAGACAATCTCTTCGGGACAATGCTGGATTCGCTGGGTGAGTAAGTATCTGAAATGTGCAGATACCACCTCCTGGTAAGCGGGGGTAAACTAAAATAAAAAACAGGGGAAGGTTGGGTGGGGACCCGCTTTAAAGCAGAACCTTAAAAAATTCGGAGCAGCCGGGCTGTTTATTGTATTTATCCCTCTGCAATAAAATAAAATTACCTCTTGTGAACAATTTTCTATAAAATGTACACTAAGCTATGCATCTGCAGCTCAGTATACATTCCGGCACATTCCCTGTATGCCTAGATGACTGAACTCCTGGGCATGCAAGTGAGTTAACTTCATTCTGTGCAGCCATCCAATCAATATGGCCAAGAAGAGCACCTGGAAGAAGCCGGGGAGAAGGTGCAAGCATTGTCAAGGGACCTCATGGGCTAAGGTAAATATTGCATACTTTAGTTCCACCACGTTATGAAGATGCGCAGAGATGAATGTGCTCTGTGGTCCAGCATTAGAGAAATGGAAAAACTTATATAATTTTAAAACACACACCTAAAAGGTTCTCAGCAGCCTGTGTATATTCGGGCAGTGAACTGGGGAGGAAATATGCAGTAATATGATATTTTAAAGAGTAACTCCACTTTTGTTGAAAAAAAAACAATTACCTCTGGGTGATCTATGTACACTACAAGGATTTTAACAAACTTTATTGCTGATTCCTACCTTTTGTTATTCTGAAGAAATCCCTGTGTGCTTGTGTCCATGTGGGAAAGTGTATCTAATGGGAGTGGTTTCATAATTATCAACCAGCTGCTGCACCTGCAGGGCGCTAAGGAAAGCTGCTGGGCCTGCATCCCTTTAAGATGTGCTTTCCTATTAGGAGTATCTCACCAAAAATGACATTTTTGTTGTAGGGGATGTCTGAAATCTGACATTTATCTTAGTGTAGACTCCTGGGAGAATCAGTGAGCCAATCACACAAGCAGGAAATTATGTTTCTGGGGGCATTCTGTACACATTCTGTGTACAGAACACCTCCAGGTAGCCATATTGCATTGTATTTTCAGAAAATGACAGAGCTGCAGATTGAAAAGGAAAGGTAATTTTTAATAATATTCAATTATTGACTTAAGTCGCAATTGTATATGCTATAGTATTTTTTTATTTGCTATTTTTTATCCTACAAAAGTAGAGTTACCCAGTTCAAAAAACTGCTGCGCAAATACCGTGTGACATAAACATGTGCAAAACTCACCATTTTATTCTCTAGGGGCCTCTGCACAAAAATATATAATGTTTGGGGGTTCTAAGTCATTTTCTAGCAAAAATACTGATTTTTAATTGTAAACAAAAAGTGTCGGAATAAGGTCTGGTCTTAAACTACTGTAGATAATGGCTGTAGTACTCCTTGGATGTGGCCAGACTGTGAAAAAGTCTCACACATGTGGTATCGCCATACTCAGGATGAGTAACAAGTATGCCTATGCCGTGTGTGAGAAATAACTTGTTAATATGACATTTTTGTGAATGAAAAAAAAAATTATTTCTTAATTTTCCAAAGAATTGTGGGGAAAAAAATGACAACTTCAAAAAACTTGTCATGCCTCTTACTAAATACCTTGGACTGTCTGCATTCCAAAAAGGTGTCATTTGGGGGGTATTTGTACTGTCTTGACATGTTAGGGCCTTAAGAAATGGGACAGGCTGTCAGTACATTAGGTCTGATCAGGTGTAATCAGTTTTCAATGATTGGTACCATAGCTTGTAGACTCTATAACTTTCACAACTTTCAAATAATATGCACTGATTTGGGTTATTTTTACCAAAGAAATGTAGCAGTGTAAATTTTGGTCAAAATTTATGAAGAGAAATTACTTTATTTGCAAAATATTAGAACAGAAACTAAGAAAAAAATATTTTTTTTAATTTTCATTTTTTTTTCATTTGTAGTGCAAAAAATAAAAACCCCAGTGCTGATTAAATACCACCAAAAGAAACATCTCTTTGTGTGAAAAAAAATGATAAAAATTTCAGCAAGTAATTTCAATGAGTAATTCTCATTCAAGATGTGAGAGCGCTTGAAAGCTGAAAATTGGCCTGGGTAGGAAGGGGGTGAAATTGCCCTGAATTGAGGTGGTTAAAGTAAATCTGTCTTATAAAATATAACACTTTTGGCTCTATATGCATGGAAGGTATGAATGATTGACACAGCTTCACCTTATTAACCAATGAGTCTATTTCTAAATGTTTACATTTTTTTTTAAGTAAATCTTACATGAAATGTGAACATCTTGGGTGAATAAGGTGAAGCCATGCTAGTCACCCAATTACAAATCTGTTTCTTGTTTTTTTTTTTTTTTTTTTACTTCTACTGCATGAAATTGTTTATTCAAAGCGAACAAAGCTTCCCTTTATTAAGTAAGCTAAGTGAACATTAACTTTGAAATGCAGCCATTCTCCACTAATTTTTTAAATCAACCCCATTTTGTGAATGGATCCTGCCAGTTGAATGCTGCTTTTGATTGGATGACAGCTCCATTCTGCAGTACATAAACTGTATCAACTGTATTGGCACATACGCATGATCTGACCTACAGGTTATCTTTTTTTAAAATGAACGGGACTCTTGAGGAAGGAAAATCTTTTGTATAATAAAATTCAGCATCATACAGTATATGTTTCCCTGTGTTCATTCATCCAGAGGTGTCTAAGCTCTGAACATGCCTATTGACAAAGCAATCATTTCCCAATCCTGCCAAAAGCAACAAGACCATCTAACAACCATCATATACCTAAGAGTATTTTTAGAGATCATTTTTATTTTATTTTATTCAGACATTTGTAAGGTTCCTCATGAACAGTAACATGTGAAGGCTTCCAAGAAGCTTATGTGCTGAGGGCATCACAGGCTCTTTTAAATCAAGTTAACACAATTTATTTCTAGAACAAATTCCATGTTTCAAGGCAAGATATGGAGAGGAAAAGAAATCCAGACAAGACAGATCATTGTAGTATCAGTGAAAAGTAAATAGCTCCTGCAAAGAATCTATTGCTAAAGTGCATGAAATATCCCCTCCTTATTAATTGGAGGGTTTTACAATTTGTCCATTTAATGTAGAATTTTATTTGGTAACAACTGGACCTTTTATCCCCTGCTCTTTTCATCTGCAGTCAAGGCTGTCATACACAATGAAATATGGGATGCGGAATGACTGTAATTTAGAAACTGTGAAGTGAATGTAGTGTAAATGACAAGCAAATGTAGAGGAAAATTATCAACCCATATTAAAATGTGTAGATAAGATCCTGGAGGGTGAAGCGCATTAAGTCGACAAACCAGTAAGTCAACAAGACACTAATTTGACAGAGAGCTAAATTGACGAGCAGTAACTAGAGAAGGAACAGCCTTAATGTCATTGAGAATTGTGCCGCTTTTAATTAAAATAAACAGCTTGGTAAATTCAAAAATCCAAAGTTCATATACATTAAAAAAAATGTTCCAGTGCATATTATCAGGGGTATTATCAGAACGCTGTTAACAAAGACAAGCAGATGTATTTTTTTCTAATAAAACAAAAGAGTGTCAAAACTCATTGTGAATAATGTTTATTTTCAGCTAATGTAGCATGGCTTTCTGACATCACTCTAATCACAAAGAAATATGTAGAAAAGTATACGTGAAAAGAAGTGGATCCAATATATTTCTTTATAGTGTATCAATGATGCCTGAATCAGGAGTGTCTAAATTTAGTAGTACTAAGCTGCAGTCAGCTTAGGTGGATTGCTAGCTCAGATTCTTTGGGTTTCTCCTAGGCCCTGGTTACTGTATGTGTCCTGATAGGTGGTATTGCTGTTTCTGATAATAGCATGAGAGCTGCACTAACCAGAATCTTGAATATTTATCTCTTGTCAACTAGTAGGAGTTTTCTTGTCACTAGTGCATGCTGGGAGAGGGTATAAACATCCAGGGTGTGATCTTGGGGAGTCAGTCTGTTCTGCCCTGGGCCTCCTGCATTGGGGAGGGGTGTGTTGTGCTAATCTCTTAGGCCTGCGTCCTGAGAGTGTGGCCACGAGGTTGGACAGAGGCGTGATATTGGGGCCTAGCCTTTCGAGCCTGGGGTTTTAAGAGCCACGGAGGACCTCCAGATGTCTTGAGGTGCCAAACAAAGCTCGGATGTGGAGCTTGGACCTCACTGGAGTGGTGTCTTCTACCCAGAGTGCTGACAGCTGATCTAAGAAGTGGGTAAAGTACTTATGCGCTACTAGAAATGTTGACAATTAAAGTAGTGTAAATCAAAGTGTATATAGCTGCTGAACTTCTAAAGTGTCACCAGTAGGGATGAGCCGAACACCCTCTTGTTCGGTTCACAGCAGAACATGCGAACAGGCAAAAAATTCAGCAGAACACACAAACACCATTAAAGTCTATGGGACACGAACATGAATAATCAAAGTGCTAAGTTTAAAGGCTTATATGGAAGTTATTGCCATAAAAAGTATTTGGGGACCTGGGTCATGCCCCAGGGGACATGTATCTATGCAAAAAATTTTTTTAAAGATGGCAGTTTTTTCTGTGTAAAGAATAGTACAACAGCAAAATTATATTTCTAAAGAGCATGGTATGAATATTAAGGGGAACCCCGAACCAAAATTTTAAAAAAATGTTGCTTGGGGTCCCCCTAAAATCCATACCAGGCCCTTCGGGTCTGATATGGAAATTAAGGGGAACCCTGCGCCAAATTTTTAAAAAAAGGCGTAGGGGTCCACCCCCCAAAATCCATACCAGACCCTTAAGTCCATTGAAGTCCATTAAAAGTGTCTGTATATTTATTCCAATTGGCTCTGCTGAATGCTTATGTGCCCTTCAAAGCTTCAGGACGAACTGGATCCTTCCTTAAATTCCAGGAAGAGATCATCACAGCCCTTCTGTTTCAAGGCGGTGCTGTGGCCCACCTTCTCAACGCAAATGCAGTGAGCCGTCTGCATAAGAGGCATTTTCCGTATGTCCTCCCTGGTACCTCTACCTAAAGAAATCCCCAAAGAAGATGTCATGTCTGCAGAAAACGTGGATTTAGGTGTGACACCTACTTTTATTGTCCCTCATGTCCTGACCAACCTGGTGTCTGAAAAGTGACTGTTTGAAACGCTACCACACACTAGTGGAGTATTACCGTAGGGTACAGCATTGCACAGTCCTAGGGCACACTTACACAGGGTATTGAAAAATAAGATAGCCATCACATTTTGAGACCCTAATCTGGAACGTTTACAGTTTACAGTTTATATAAAAGTGCAAAAACACAAAAAAATAAAAATAAAAAAGCCAAAAATAGTTGTGTTTTTTTTTTTTCTCTCTCTATTGTTCTCTCTCTTATGTCCGCTCTCTATTGCCTGCTCTATTGTTCGCTCTATATTGTTCTATATCTATTGCTCTCTCTCTATTGTTACTGTATTTTAGAACGATAATGGTTTATTTTTACTATGTTTTATTGTATTTGCTTTGCAGGTAGGGTATGTCTTACTGTTATACTGTAATGTTACTTTGTTTTATTGTTAACCATCATTTTCTTAGCAGGTACGCCATTCTGCTGAAGCAATGGTTTATTTATCCTGACAGCAACAGTGTTTGCTCTCACCATACCTAAAGCCGTGACTCCAGTGCTGTAGGAGGTGAGTTCATCAACACAGTTAAAAAAATGAGCACATATGCCAAAGCATGGGGGCAGGGGTGGAGTAGCAATTTGCTCCTAACATTAGGGGCGGATTGCCCCATGCTTCGGCATATATTTTTTAGACACATATTGTGTTAATAAATCAAGTTGTTTTATTTCATTAATAAATAAACATTAATTGAGTTAATGTTGTATCGTTACCATTGTTTGCTTTTCAGGTATGCCATTCAGCTGCAGCACTGATTTATTTATCTTGACAGCAAAAGCATTTGCTCTCACGATGCGTAAATCAGCCACTCCATTGCTGTAGGAGGTGATTCCACCACCACAGTTAAAAAAAAATGGTGCATGTATGCCCATCATTAGAAGTGGGTGGATGAAGGGCGGTATTCAAATGATGGGCATACCCACCAATCAATCTCTTTTTTCAAGCAGCCCAAGGGCTGCATGAAAAAAAGAACATTACAATATATGCCCGACAAGGACCAGCAACGTACTGGTATGTTGCTGGACTTTGAGTGGTTATATCAGAATGGCCCCGAGATGATTACTATGCTAGTCCCGGAAGTAAAGGGCTGTTATTGAGAGCCAGCTGGCTCGATTTTCTTATCGCTGGTTTTATTTCACTTAACTGTAAGTGTTCACTCGTCTTTTTAAGCTTATTAAATTTAAAGGGTTTTATACTATGCAAGCCTTTTGTTGTTTTTTGTGGATTAATTGTATCCTATTGTATGAGGATTATCACCGCTGAGGCTGAGGAGTTCGGTGCACGGCACAGAGACCCTAGGCTGGGTTATAAGCCATAGGCGCCCCCTGGTCCCCTGTAATAAGGGACCATATCGTTCTGGTAAGCTGCAGCGTGTGCTCAGGTGGAGGCACTTTCCTATTTCTTCACACTTTCTGGGATGTTTGGATCATATGTCACCATGGAGGATTCACTGATACATCTTTATGGACTATCATTTTTTTAATTTACTAACTAAAGTCCCAGTAGTCACCATTAGCACATGCAGTTGGAATTTTTTTCTTTTTTTTTTTTTCTGCTATTTTTATATGGACTTACTTTTGTTACATATTTAACACCATTTTTGGTTGGAGAATATTATTCACCATTATCACTTAAGCAGGTTGACAATTTGTAATTATATGTTTTTATTTATTTGTCAATCCTTTATTGCTCAGCTTCATTCTAACACTATTGGGACAATTTTTCCTCTTTTTTATTTTTAGTGTACCTTCTAGTTCATTTGTCTTATTGGCATATTTGGTTCACTTCCATTTGTTAATTTTGTTTAGTTCATTCACACATTTTTTCACGTTTGTTGTGTTTACACTATTTAGTTCACATATTAATCACAATTTTTATATGTTTTTCATTCATCATTTTTTGTGAGTGCACCTTTCCAGTTCCTGAATGGTTAGTGCTTCACAGGTCAATTTATTTAGCGCAGCTTCCCTTCTTTTTGTATTCTCGTGTTGGTGTTGTACAACATCTTGAGTTTCAGCTTGGTACATACAGTTAACCACTTGAGCCCCGGACCATTATGCTGCCTAAGGACCAGAGGTCTTTTTCCAATTTGGCACTGCATCACTTTAACTTTTAATTGCGCGGTCATGCAATGCTGTACCCAAACGAAATTTGCGTCCTTTTCTTCCCACAAATAGAGCTTTCTTTTGATGGCATTTGATCACCTCTGCCGTTTTTATTTTTTGCGCTATAAACGGAAAAAGACCGAAAATTTTGAAAAAAAATGATATTTTCTACTTTTTGTTATAAAAAAAATCCAATAAACTCAATTTTAGTCATACATTTAGGCCAAAATTTATTCGGCCACATGTCTTTGGTAAAAAAAAAGTTAATAAGCGTATATTCATTGGTTTGCGCAAAAGTTATAGCGTCTACAAACTAGGGTACATTTTCTGGAATTTACACAGCTTTTAGTTTATGACTGCCTATGTCATTTCATGAGGTGCTAAAATGGCAGGGCAGTACAAAACCCCCCCAAATGACCCCATTTTGGAAAGTAGACACCCCAAGGAAATTGCTGAGAGGCATGTTGAACCCATTGAATATTTATTTTTTTTGTCCCAAGTGATTGAATAATGACAAAAAAAAAAAAAAATATTTACAAAAAGTTGTCACTAAATGATATATTGCTCACACAGGCCATGGGCCTATGTGGAATTGCACCCCAAAATACATTCAGCTGCTTCTCCTGAGTATGGGGATACCACATGTGTGGGACTTTTTGGGAGCCTAGCCGCGTACGGGGCCCCGAAAACCAATCACCGCCTTCAGGATTTCTAAGGGCATAAATTTTTGATTTCATTCCTCACTACCTATCACAGTTTTGAAGGCCATAAAATGCCCAGATGGCACAAAACCCCCCCAAATGACCCCATTTTGGAAAGTAGACACCCCAAGCTATTTGCTGAGAGGCATGTTGAGTCCATGGAATACTTTCTTTTTTGACACAAGTTGCGGGAAAGTGACAATTTTTTTTTTTTTTGCACAAAGTTGTCACTAAATGATATATTTCTCACACAGGACATGGGCATATGTGGAATTGCACCCCAAAATACATTTAGCTGCTTCTCCTGAGTATGGGGATACCACATGTGTGGGACTTTTTGGGAGCCTAGCCGCATACGGGGCCCCGAAAACCAAGCACCGCCTTCAGGATTTCTAAGGGCGTAATGTTGTGATTTGACTCCTCACTACCTATCACAGTTTTGAAGGCCATAAAATGCCAAGATGGCACAAAACCCCCCCAAATGACCCCATTTTGGAAAGTAGACACCCCAAACTATTTGCTGAGAGGCATGTTGAGTCCATGGAATATTTTATATTTTGACACAAGTTGCGGGAAAGTAACACTTTTTTTTTTTTTTTTTTTTTTTTGCACAAAGTTGTCACTAAATGATATATTGCTCAAACATGCCATGGGCATATGTGGAATTACACCCCAAAATACATTCTGCTGCTTCTCCTGAGTATGGGGATACCACATGTTTAGGACTTTTTGGGAGCCTATCCGCCTACGGGGCCCCGAAAACCAAGCACCGCCTTCAGGATTTCTAAGGGCATAAATTTTTGATTTCACTCCTCACTTCCTATCACAGTTTTGAAGGCCATAAAATGCCAAGATGGCACAAACCCCCCCCCAAATGACCCCATTTTGGAAAGTAGACACCCCAAGGTAATTGCTGAGAGGCATGTTGAGTCCATGGAATATTTTATTTTTTGACACAAGTTGCGGGAAAGTGACAATTTTTTTTTTTTTTGCACAAAGTTGTCACTAAATGATATATTTCTCACACAGGCCATGGGCATATGTGGAATTGCACCCCAAAATACATTTAGCTGCTTCTCCTGAGTATGGGGATACCACATGTGTGGGACTTTTTGGGAGCCTAGCAGCATACGGGGCCCCGAAAACCAAGCACCGCCTTCAGGATTTCTAAGGGCGTAATGTTGTGATTTGACTCCTCACTACCTATCACAGTTTTGAAGGCCATAAAATGCCAAGATGGCACAAACCCCCCCCAAATGACCCCATTTTGGAAAGTAGACACCCCAAACTATTTGCTGAGAGGCATGTTGAGTCCATGGAATATTTTATATTTTGACACAAGTTGCGGGAAAGTAACACTTTTTTTTTTTTTTTTTTTTTTTTTTGCACAAAGTTGTCACTAAATGATATATTGCTCAAACATGCCATGGGCATATGTGGAATTACACCCCAAAATACATTCTGCTGCTTCTCCTGAGTATGGGGATACCACATGTGTGGGACTTTTTGGGAGCCTAGCCGCGTACGGGGCCCCGAAAACCAAGCACCGCCTTCAGGATTTCTAAGGGCATAAATTTTTGATTTCACTCCTCACTTCCTATAACAGTTTTGAAGGCCATAAAATGCCAAGATGGCACAAAACCCCCCCAAATGACCCCATTTTGGAAAGTAGACACCCCAAGCTATTTGCTGAGAGGCATGGTGAGTATTTTGCAGCTCTCATTTGTTTTTGAAAATGAAGAAAGACAAAAAAAATGTATTTTTTTTTTCTTTTTTCAATTTTCGAAAGTTTGTGACAAAAAGTGAGGTCTGCAAAATACTCACTATACCTCTCAGCAAATAGCTTGGGGTGTCTATTTTCCAAAATGGGGTCATTTGGGGGGGGGTTGTGCTATCTGGGCATTCCATGGCCTCCGAAACTGTGCTAGGCAGTGAAGAGTGAAATCAAAAATTTACGCCCTTAGAAAGCCTGAAGGCGGGGCTTGTTTTTCGGGGTCCCGTGCGCGGCTAGGCTCCCAAAAAGTCCCACACATGTGGTATCCCCATACTCAGGAGAAGCAACAGAATGTATTTTGGGGTGTAATTTCACATATTCCCATGGCATGTTTGAGCAATATATCATTTAGTGACATCTTTGTGCAAAAAAAAAAAAAAAAAAAAAAATATTTGTCTCTTTCCCGCAGCTTGTGTCACAATATAAAATATTCCATGGACTCGACATGCCTCTCAGCAAATAGCTTGGGGTGTCTACTTTCCAAAATGGGGTCATTTGGGGGGGGTTTGAACTGTCCTGGCAATTTATGCACAACATTTAGAAGCTTATGTCACACATCACCCACTCTTCTAACCACTTGAAGACAAAGCCCTTTCTGACACTTTTTGATTACATGAAACAATAATTTTTTTTTGCAAGAAAATTACTTTGAACCCCCAAACATTATATATTTTTTTTAAAGCAAATGCCCTACAGATTAAAATGGTGGGTGTTTCATATTTTTTTTTCACACAGTATTTGCGCAGCGATTTTTCAAACGCATTTTTTGGGGAAAAAACACACTTTTTTAAATTTTAATGCACTAAAACACACTATATTGCCCAAATGTTTGATGAAATAAAAAAGATGATCTTAGGCCGAGTACATGGATACCAAACATGACATGCTTTAAAATTGCGCACAAACGCGCAGCGGCGACAAAATAAATACATTTTTAAAAGCCTTTAAAAGCCTTTACAGGTTACCACTTTAGATTTACAGAGGAGGTCTACTGCTAAAATTACTGCCCTTGTTCTGTCCTTCGCGGTGATACCTCACATGCATGGTGCAATTGCTGTTTACATTTGACGCCAGACCGACGCTTGCGTTCGCCTTTGCGCGAGAGCAGGGGGGGACAGGGGTGCTTTTTTTTTTTTTTTTTTTTTTCTTTATTATTTTTTTGCTTTTTTATCTTATTTTTAAACTGTTCCTTTCATTTTTATTTTTTTAAAATTAATTTTATTGTTATCTCAGGGAATGTAAATATCCCCTATGATAGCAATAGGTAGTGACAGGTACTCTTTTTTTAAAAAATTGGGCTCTATTAGACCCTAGATCTCTCCTCTGCCCTCAAAGCATCTGATCACACCAAGATCGGTGTGATAAAATGCTTTCCCAATTTCCCAATGGCGCTGTTTACATTCGGCGAAATCTAAGTCATAAAATGCTCGTAGCTTCCGGTTTCTTAGGCCATAGAGATGTTTGGAGCCATTCTGGTCTCTGATCAGCTCTATGGTCAGCTGGCTGAATGACCGGCTGCATTTTCAGGTTCCCTGTTGGGACAGGAAAGCCAGAGAAAAACATGGAAGACGGTGGGGGAGGGGGGGGCATTCCCTCCCACTGCTTGCAAAAGCAGTCTAGAGGCTAATTAGCCACTAGGATTGCTTTTACATGAAAGCCGACCGCTGGCTGAAAAGAATGATACCAAGATGATACCTAAACCTGCAGGCATCATTCTGGTATAACCACTCAAAGTCCAGCAACATACCAGTACGTTGCTGGTCCTTGTTAGGCATATATTGTAAACTTTTTTTTCATGCAGCCTGTGGGCTGAACGAAAAAAAGATATTGATCGGTGGGTATGCCCACCATTAGAATACCTCCCTTCATCCACCCACTTCTAATGATGGGCATACATGCACCATTTATATATGCCGAAGCATGGGGGCATCCTCCCGCAAAAGGCAGGAGCAAATTGCTCCTCCACCCACTGCTGCCCCCACGCTTCGGCATATATGCTGAAGTATGTAACTGTGGTGGTGAAATCACCTCCGACAGCGCTGGAGTCACGGCTTTATATATCGTGGGAGCAAACGCTGTTGCTGTCAAGATAAATAAATCCGCGCTGCAACTGAATGGCGTACCTGCTAAGCAAATGATGGTTAACAATAAAACAAAGTAACATTACAGTATAACAGTAAGACTTACCATACCTGCAAAGCAAATACAAAAAAAAAAACATAGTAAAAAATAAAACATTTAACGCAACCTGTGCCTAAAATATATATATGCCGAAGCATGGGGGCATCCTCCCGCAAAAGGCAGGAGCAAATTGCTCCTCCACCCACTGCTGCCCCCACGCTTCGGCATATATGCTGAAGTATGTAACTGTGGTGGTGAAATCACCTCCGACAGCGCTGGAGTCACGGCTTTATATATCGTGGGAGCAAACGCTGTTGCTGTCAAGATAAATAAATCCGCGCTGCAACTGAATGGCGTACCTGCTAAGCAAATGATGGTTAACAATAAAACAAAGTAACATTACAGTATAACAGTAAGACTTACCATACCTGCAAAGCAAATACAAAAAAAAACCATAGTAAAAAATAAAACATTTAACGCAACCTGTGCCTAAAATATATATATATGCCGAAGCATGGGGGCATCCTCCCGCAAAAGGCAGGAGCAAATTGCTCCTCCACCCACTGCTGCCCCCACGCTTCGGCATATATGCTGAAGTATGTAACTGTGGTGGTGAAATCACCTCCGACAGCGCTGGAGTCACGGCTTTAGATATCGTGGGAGCAAACGCTGTTGCTGTCAAGATAAATAAATCCGCGCTGCAACTGAATGGTGTACCTGAAAACAATAAAATGGTTACCAACAAAACAAAGTAAACGGTAAAGTATGAAAAATCTGAAAAGGAAACATGGTAAAACATAATAACAATAAAACATTGCAGAATAGAATAGAGTAAAAAAGAGAAGAACAATAGAGAGAGAATAGAGAGAGAGAGAACAATAAAACAACAACTATTTTTGGTTTTTTTATTTTATATTTTTTTTTGTTTTTATTTTTTTTAATTTTTTTTTAATTTTTTTTTTACACTTTTTTTTAGTAACTTTTAACTTTTGTAACTTGTTCCAGGTTTGGGTCTCTCAAAATGCAATGGCATCTTGGGAGACCCTGTGTTAGTGTGCCTAGTCTGTGCAGTGCTGAACCCTACGCTAATACTCAACTAATGTATGGTAGCGTTCAAAGCATTCACCCATGCAAAGACCAGGATTGCCAGGACAGGAGGGACAATAAGACCGGGTGTCACGCCTAAATCCGCGCTTGCTACAGACACGACATCTTTTTTGGGGGGCTCGTTGGGTAGGGGTACTCGGGATGGCATAAAGAAAATGCCGCTCATGCAGCCGGCTTACTGCATTTGGTTGGGGAAGGTGAGGTAGAGCACCGTCTGGAAACAGAAGGGCTCTGACGATCTCTTCCTGGAATTTAAGGAAGGATCCAGTCTGTCCTGAAGCTCTGTATAGCACATGAGCATTCAGCAAAGCCAATTGAAATAAGTATACAGACACTTTTTTGTACCAGCGTCTGGCCTTACGGGCAACTAAGTACGGCGCCAACAACTGGTCGTTGAGGTCCACCCCTCCCATATTAAGGTTGTATTCGTGGACACAGAGGGGTTTCTCCACAACACCAGTCGCCGTAGAAATTTGGGTCGTCGTGTCTGCATGAAGGGAGGTGAGAACGAAAACATTCTTCTTATCCCTCCACTTCATAGCGAGCAAATTATTATACTTCAAGCAGGCTCTCTCCCCCAGCCTAAGACGGGAATCTACAAGCCGCTGGGGAAAGCCCCGGCGATTAGGTCGCACGGTGCCACATGCTCCAATCTGCTGATCAAACAAGTGACTAAAAAGTGGCACGCTCGTATAATAATTGTCCACGTACAAGTGGTACCCCTTTCCGAATAAGGGTGACACCAAGTCCCACACTATCTTGCCAGCGCTTCCTATGTAGTCAGGGCAGTTGATCGGCTCTACGTGACTATCTTTGCCCTCGTAAACCATAAATCTACATGTATAGCCTGTGGCCCTGTCACAGAGCTTATACATCTTGACCCCGTATCTGGCACGCTTGCTGGGAAGGTACTGTTTGAATGACAAGCGGCCAGAAAACTTAATCAGGGACTCATCAACGCAGACAACTTGATGGGGGGTAAACAAGTCTGCAAAACGTTGGTTGAAGTGGTTTACGAGGGGCCGAATTTTGTAGAGCCGATCGTATGCAGGGTCTCCACGAGGACGACAGAGTTCATTGTCGTTGAAGTGCATGAACCGCAAAATCTGCTCGTATCGTGCCCTGGCCATGGAAGCAGAGAACAAGGGTGAATGGTAAATTGGGTCAGTGGACCAATATGACCGCAACTTACTCTTTTTATTCAACCCCATGAGGAGGGAAAGGCCCAGAAAGGTCTTAAATTCGGAGACCGTAATTGGTCTCCAATCTCTGGCAAGGGAGGACTGGGGATTAGCGGCGATGTGTTGACCAGCGTATAAATTGCTTTGGTCCACAATAGATCTATAGAGATCTTCGGTGAAAAACAGTGAATAAAAATCCAGTGGCGTAAAGTCAACTGTTTCCACCTGAATTCCGGGTTGGCCAGTGAAAGGGGGAAGTACGGGTGCTGCAGAAGTGGAAGGTTCCCAATTCGGATTGGCGAATGCAGCAGGAAGGGCACTATGGGCACGACGGGCCTGTCTTTGTCTTCTTGGTGGCAGCGGGACACTACTAGTGCTTGCCACCTCGCCAGCTTGAACTGCACTTATGGGACTCGCCACGTCACCACGTGATACTGCAGTGCTGGATGTACGACCAGGGTGTACTAGGCCGCTGGTGCTTGCCAGTTCACCAGAAGGAATAGCGGCGCTAGTACTTCTCTGCTCCATACGAGAGCCCTGCGGTTCTTGCACTTCAAGGACAGAAGAAGAAGAATGGGGTCTGGTACGCCTGACTCTAGCAGGGACCACAACTCTGTCGTCAGAGCTATCTGTCATGGAGCCGCTGTCCTCTACAGGTTCGTATTCTGAGCCTGAACTTGACAGATGAGTGACTTCCTCTTCACTATCTGTCATACTCAGAAACGTGTAGGCCTCTTCACTAGTGTACCTTCGATTTGCCATTTTGGCCTCTAAATTTAGGGGTACACTAGTGAGACTCACAGGCAAAAAAGCTCCTGACTGTTGGCGACTGTATAAAAACGCTACCAAAAAACTGTTAGCGATCGCAGGGATCAGGCCTGACTCTGCGAACGCTGCAGTTATGTGTGCTTAGTGTTTTGTAAGTGTCAGTTATCGATCGATACTGCACTTGGGTGGGCTGGGCAGGGCTGGGCCGAGGAGCAAAACGCAGGTGCTAGCAGGTATCTGGGCTGATCCCGCTAACACTGCGTTTCAGGGAACCCTAAACTGCTGGGGAGTATAGATCTGATCGGATCAGATATCGATCCGTTCAGATACTATAGCACTAAGGGAGGTGTATGCTGCGTGCGTGGGTTTTAGCGGTACTGGCGCTAACCTGACGCTGCCTGGGGCGACGCAGACCTTATCTGATCCTAAAAACTTAACTTCTATCACCGCCGGGCAATTAGGGGGTTAAACCTTTATAGGGTAATAAACGGCGGGTGCCCTAAAACTATAATAAACTGTAATAAACTGTAATAAACTACAAAAAACAAACTAGCTAACCAGCGTCACCCGTAACAGTTATACGGTGATCGCTGGTGAAAGGGTTAACTAGGGGGCAATCAGGGGGTTAAAACCTTTAGCAGGTAGTATATGGGGGTCCCTGTCGCTATAAAACACTGACAGCGAACCTATATACTTACCTCCCTAACTAGCGTCACCTGTGTCACTAATACAGCGATCAGAAAAACGATCGCTTAGCGACACTGGTGACGGGGGGTAATCAAGGGGTTAACTTTTATTAGGGGGGGTTAGGGGGGTACCCTGGACCTAAGGGGGGGTACCCTAGACCTAAAGGGGGCTAACCTAACTGCCCTAACACTTCTAACTGACACAAACTGACACCAATGCAAAAAAAAAAAAAACTGCTATTGGTGACAGAGTGACAGGGGGTACAGGGGGGTGATCGGGGGGTGATCGGGGGGTGACAGGGGGGTGAAATGTGTGCCTGCGTGTTCTACTGTAAGTGTAGTGTTGGTGCACTTACTTGGATGTCTTCTCTCCTCTGCGTCGGATCAAAAAGACCGACTCGAGGAGAGATGACATCACTTCCTTTCCCTCTGTTTACATTACAGAGGGAAAGGAAGCATTTTCATTCGCCGGGAGCGATCGGGAGGGGGTGGCCAACAATGGATGGCCGCCCCCTCACCTCTCATCGCCCGGGAACAAATGGCGACCGCCTCGGGCACCGGGGGGGGGACCGATCGGACCCCCCACCCGCGGAAGGCAAATCACGTACATGTACGTGATTTTGCCTGTCCGTGCCACCTTGCCGACGTACATCGGCGTGAGGCGGTCGTCAAGTGGTTAATAGCGCAGTTTGCTTTTTTACAAACTATACTAGAATGATGCCTGCAGGTTTAGGTATCATCTTGGTATCATTCTTTTCAGCCAGCAGTCGGCTTTCATGTAAAAGCAATCCTGGCAGCTAATTAGCCTCTAGACTGCTTTTACAAGCAATGGGAGGGAACGCCCACCCCCCCACCATCTTTCATGGTTTTCTTGGCCTCCCCTGTCCCAATAGGGAACCCGAGAATGCAGCCGGTAGTTCCGCCAGCTGACCATAAAGCTGATCGGATTTCGTGAAATAGGTTTCGCCATTGGGAAACTGGGAAAGCATTTTATCATACTGATCTTGGTGTGGTCAGATGCCTTGAGGGCAGAGGAGAGATCTAGGGTCTAAAAGACCCCAATTTTTTCAAACCTGTCACTACCTATTGCTGTCATAGGGGATATTTACATTCCCTGAGATAACAATAAAAATGATTAAAAAAATGAAAGGAACAGTTTAAAAAAAAAAAAAAAAGCAAAAAATAAATAAATAAATAAATAAATAAAAACAGCACCCCTGACCCCCCGTGCTCATGTGCAAAGGCGAACGCAAGCATCAGTCTGGTGTCATATGTAAACAGAAATTGCACCATGCATGTGAGGTATCACTGCAAAGGTCTGATCGAGTGCAGTAATTTTAGCAGTAGACCTCATCTGTAAATGTAAAGTGGTAACCTGTAAAGGATTTTAAAGGCTTTTAAAAAGGAATGTAGTTTGTCGCTGCTGCATGTTTGTGCGCAATTTTAAAGCATGTCGTGTTTGGTATCCATGTACTCAGCATAAGATAATCTTTTTTATTTCATCAAACATTTGGGTAATATAGTGTGTTTTAGTGGCATAAAATTAAAAAAGGTGTTTATTTCCCCAAAAATTGCGTTTAAAAAATTGCTGCGCAAATACTGTGTAAATTTTAATTTTAATCTGTAGGGCTTTTGCTTTCAAAAAACATATAATGTTTGGGGGTTCAAAGTAATTTTCTAGCAAAAAAATAAATATTTTTTCATGTAAACAAAAAGTGTCAGACAAGGCTTTGTCTTCAAGTGGTTAGAAGAGTGGTTGATGTGTGACATAAGTTTCTAATGTTGTGCATAAAATGCCAGGACAGTTCAAAACCCTCCCAATGACCCATTTTGGAAAGTAGACACCCCAATCTATTTGCTGATAGGCATGTTGAGTCCATGGAATATTTTATATTTTGCCACACATTTCGGGAAAATTACAAACTTTTTTTTTTTTTTTGCACAAAGTTGCCACTAAATGATATATTGCTCAAACATGCCATGGGTATATGTGGAATTTAACTCCAAAATACATTCTGATGCTTCTTCTGAGTGAGTGAGCCTAGCCGTGTATAGGACCCTGAAAATCAATCACCGCCTTCAGTATTTCTAAGGGAGTAAATTTTTTATTTCACTCCTCACTACCTATCACAGTTTCGGAGGCCATGAAATGTCAAGATAGCACAAAACCCTCCAAATGACCCCATTTTGGAAAGTAAACACTTCAAGATATTTGCTGAGAGGCATGTTGTGTCCATGGAATATTTTATATTTTGTCACAAGTTTCGGGAAAATATTTTTTTTTTTTGCGAATATATAGCATGTGATATAAAGTGCGGACGTGCAATAAACAATATGCAATATCAATTATGACTGATATGCAATAACAATACAAATGTAAAATAGTAGTGAAAGGAAAAAAGGTTCGTATAAGACTAACACAATGCATGTTTAGCATGTAATGAACTATAAAGTGCAAACGTGCAATGCCAACTGTGACCAATGTGCGATATTGAGTGACAGTACAAATGTAAAAAAAGTTTAAAAAAGATGAAAAGAAAAATGTTCATATATGGCTGATATTCAGCAGCTGATATTCAGTAGAAGAGATCCCATATAAGGTGTGGAATGTTGATCAGGTGCTTGGCAGTGTGATACCCATCACCATAGTAAGATTAAAGGCTTACCAGAAAGCCTGCGACCACCCTTACTCAGGTTGTTGGATCAAATATCCACTGAAGAGGTATCCAAGCATCTCCCACCAGAAGCCTCTGTGTGCACCGGGCGATGGTCAAATGCCTGAAGTTCAGACAGCCTCAGCAACAGGATGTTTAAATATGCAAAGAGACAAGAGACTCCAGATAGTGTGATATTGTCTCTTTAAGCAGTTGTATTGTCAATGCTGCAATGCTGCATACACAGGTTCAGAGTATATCTCCAGTGTAAACAAGCCAAAAGCAATTCCTTACAGGTTACAGGTCCATAAAATCGATCATACATGGGCAGAGCGTGTGTGCGTAGCGCTCCGATGATCGCTTCATCATGAATGATGTCATCAAGGGTACGCCCACACGCCTGTGCTCACGCTATAAATACTCCATTAGCAAGACAAGGGAGTGCTGCCATTGGTCAAACAAAATGACCCAAAGGCGCTCATTGGATGTTCAAACATAGGTGAAATGAGCAAATAATCTCTGCAGCCATTGGTAGAGCTACTGTATATGTCCATCATCCGGGAAGGACAAAACCTTAAACGAAAACACAATCCTATGGCAATGGGAGCGCATATCGCCATCTTGTGGAGAAATAAAAGATGAAAAACCCACCCATAATTACATAGGCTTGCTTCCCTGTATTGCCAATAGACATTACACACTATTTAACAATATAAAATATTAAGAAAATGTAATCAGTTCAAAAATGAAATTAAAAATCAAAAATTAGTACATGAATTCATATAGAGACATATGTGTGTATATGTTCAGATCATGTATTAAACACTTGTGCAAGCGCGACACCAAAATAAAAATTTTAATAAAAATACTTAAACCCCTTTCACACTGGTGGTGTTTTTCAGGTGCTTTAGCACTAAAAATAGCTCCTGTAAAGCGCCTGAAAAAGGCCTCATCTGCAATCCCAGTGTGAAAGCCTGCGTGCTTTCACACCAGGGTGCTGTGCTGGCAAGAAAAAAAAGTCCTGCAAGCAGCTTCTTTGTGAATACACCGCTCCTAAAGCGCCCCTGCCCATTGAAAACAATGGGCAGCGCCACAGAAGCGCCTGTAAAGCTTCTCAGCATCTGCGCTTTGCGGGCGCTTTTAACCCCTTATTCAGCCACTAGTGGGGGTTAAAAGCTCCCCGCTAGCACCTGAAAAGCGATGCAAAAATGATGCCCGAGCGCTGGCAGTGTGAAAGGGCTCTGAATGTATCAAATGATTAGATCCAAATAAGATAAATTAGGACAATGATGGGATAGGAAAGGGTTGGTGTAAAATACAGTGAATATTAATGGCCAGTGTGGAATAGAGGGGACATCAACAGGTTGGCAACACTGCTGCATGAAGTGGAAAATGAATGCATTTATTGGCAGAATCAGCAGTTATTAAAACTATATTACTGTGGGACTCATACAAAAAAAGTTAAAGTGCAAGCATGCTCACCTCCCCTCACTCCCTTGCTGGTGCCAACATCATCTTCTGGTCTTTCTCCAGGTTCTGGATCTTTCCAGTATTCCAGTATGGAGGTATATTGAGAATCTCGATTTAAAAAAAAAAAATATTGTACCAACTTTTTTCATCCTCTGTTGCCACTAAGTACTGATAACCTCCTACAGCCCTTTTGTAGCTATTTCCTGTCTAAATACATGCACTGCAATGGCATATGACTTGTCATATTATTAAATAAGAATGGCTGCCTGTTCATAACATATCCATTTCAGACATACATCATGCTATGGGATTTCCAATCAATGTTCATTTTTTAAGTTGATAAAAACTGAAACCTTATTGGTTGCTATGATTGGTTGCTATGAATTACTGCACCTTGCATATTAAGATTCATCTTTACACTAACATGTTAACCAAGAATGTTAGACTATATAAATTCTCCTAAAAAAAAATCAAAAGTAGCTTATATGTACAGTACACTGTATCCCTGCTAAAAGGTAAGTGTAGAGGTGTTTCTAAAAACTGCTATTAGTCATTATCATTTTGGAACTAGCTGAGCTAAAGCTCAAAATGTTTCTGTTGTGTATGACCTTCAAACAGCCAAGGACAATGAGAGTTTGAGCGGTATGTAACTAACACAGGAAAAATGTCTTCATAAAGGCGTTCCAATACCTTAAATTTTCACACTGCTCGCTTTCTACATTGCTAATTATTTACTTGCCACTTGTGTCAATATGTTTTATTTTATTTTTTTATTTATTACAGGTACTTATATAGCACTGTCAATTTATGCAGCGCTTTACTTAAATGCAGTATATTGTACATTCATATCAGTCCCTGCCCTTATAAGGAGCTTATATTCTAAGGTCCCTAACTCACATTCATAAATACAAGAGCCAATTAAGATCCATCCAAATAACCTACCACCATCTCTTTGAAGTGTGGGAGGAAACCAGGGACATGTGGCAAGGTCAGTGACTGGTGAGGCACTGGCTAGTATCAGAGCCAGATACAGGTTGCATACACTGCAATCAGAGCAATAATTATAGCAATCAACCTCCTCTGTAACTCTAAACATGTAATCTGTAAAAAAAATTTAAAGAGCCACCTATGGAGATTTTTAAGTATTGAAGTTTGGCGCCATTCCACGAGTGTGTGTAATTTTAAAACGTGACATGTTAGGTATCTATTTACTTGGCGTAACATCATCTTTTACATTATACTAAAAAATTTGAGTCATCTTTAGTGTTTTTTTTTTCTTTTTTTATATTCATGAAACAGTTTTTTTCCCCAGAAAATGCATTTAAAAAAAGGTTGCGCAAATGCCGTTTAACATAAAAAGTTGCAATGACCAGTATTTTATTCCTTATTGTGTATGCTAAAACAATACATATAATGTTTGAGGGTTCTAAGTAATTTTCTAGCAAAAAAATGATGATTATTACATGTATCAGAATTGGCCTGGGTGGCAAGGGGTTAATTACCATACGTAATCTACAAATAATTATTAAATATTGTTTTTAAGGTAATGTACTATATTTTCAAAAACTGTACTGAATCAGGTGGCTTAACAGAAAAATTACTGAAGTTTGAAGTTATAACTTCAAACCAGAAATTTCACAGTAAATCGATAAATAATAAATGATTATCTTATAACATATAGCATAATAATATATGATTTAGCTTGATTATAACAGTACCTTTACAACAGCAGCAGATTCTCATTCTCCCTCTTAACTGTGTGAGAAAAACATGGGATTGTGGGTAAATCTTATACCTATAAACACATATATTTCCTTGTAGTTAAGAGGGCTGGGCTGGAAGGAAGCATTTGCCTTTTAGACACATGCCCCTTCTATGACACTTCAGTAAGAGATGTGCCTCCACTGCAGCATTTTCATTGGACAGCTGGGGCTAATGGTAATTTACCATTGGTCCAAGACTCCAAGTTGTCCATTGAGCTCAGTGCCTCTGACAAGAAGTGAGGAGAGGCACTGTGAGAGCAATCTCTGAGTCTGCTGCAAACAGAGTGAGCAAAATTATTTTGTAGACGCTATAACTTTTGCACAAACCAATCAATATATGCTTATTGCAATTTTTATTACCAAAAGTATGTAGAAGAATACATATCGTCCTAAACTGAGGAAAAAAAATTTTTGTTTATAGCGCAAAAAATAAAAACCGCAGAGATGATCAAATACCAACAAAAGAAAGCCCTTTTTGTGGGAAAAAAAGGACGTCCATTTTTTATTGTTTGCGTACAACCTCGCACGACAGTGTAATTGTCAGTTAAAGCAACAGAGTGCCGTAACGTAAAAAATGGAAGCAGCCAAATCTTCCAGGGCTGAAGTGGTTAAAAGTCAGCAGATACAGTTATTGTAGCTGCTGACTTTTCATTTTTTAAAATGAGACTAAAGCATGTCTTTAAGTACCTATTCTGTGAAATGTGAGGATTAATTCCTCCATAGCGCATTCAGCTACATAAGTCAGTAAGGGATTATTTTACAGGGAATTTGCTGCTTATTAAGACTATGTAAATACTGGAATGTCCATAGTCCGAGCAGTAAAGCAATTTTACTCAGAGTTTCACAGCTTCTATTTACTGATTGGATAGCTATGACCCAAAAAAAGAAATGATAAAAAGTTTGCAATAGCCTCTATGCACATGTACTGTTAGCATACCTTCCAACCTTCTAAAATGAGTAATGCCCCGTACACACGGTCGGACATTGATCGGACATTCCGACAACAAAATCCTAGGATTTTTTCCGACGGATGTTGGCTCAAACTTGTCTTGCATACACACGGTCACACAAAGTTGTCGGAAAATCCGATCGTTCTGAACACGGTGACGTAAAACACGTACGTCGGGACTATAAATGGGGCAGTGGCCAATAGCTTTCATCTCTTTATTTATTCTGAGCATGTATGGCACTTTGTGCGTCGGATTTGTGTACACACGATTGGAAATTCCGACAATGGATTTTGTTGTCGGAAAATTTTATATCCTGCTCTCAAACTTTGTGTGTCGGAAAATCCGATGGAAAATGCGTGATGGAGCCTACACACAGTCGGAATTTCCGACAACAAGGTCCTATCACACATTTTCCGTTGGAAAATCGGACCATGTGTACGGGGCATATGAAGGACATTTTATAGGACAAAGTACGTAAGAATTAATAGGCTAAATGCACTTGGTTAAACTCACAAGTGCTAGATTTAACAACTTATCCCTTGCATTGTCCTTTTAAAATAAAAAATGCAAAAATAGAGGTTGAACAAATGGATTTATTGAAGTAAAACACTTTCAGGTGTTATATAATATATTTTGTTTTTAATGTATATACAGCCAACCAAAAAGAGGGGCAACTGAGGAGAAAAAAATATTACAGATGGATTTTGTTTCAAAAAAGGGTCAGATCATCAAAAAAGGGACATTTGGGAGATAGTGGGGTTTATTTAATAAAGGCAAATCCACTTTGCACTACAAGTGCACTGCAAGTGCACGTGAAAGTGCACTTGGAAGTGCAGTCGCTGTAGATCTGAGGGGGACATGCAAGGAAAATAAAAAACAGCATTTTTGCATGTACACGATTGGATGATAAAATCAGCAGAGCTTCCCATCATTTCAGATCTTCCCCTCAGATCTAAAGCGACTGCACTTCCAAGTGCACTTGTAGTGCAAAGTGGATTTGCCTTTAGTAAATAACCCCCAGTGTGTTAGTTGGTAAAGCAAAAAGAATTGATTCTCCTCTTAAAGCTAGCCACACAAAGTAAATGTATTTGCATGTGCATTAGGCAATCCCTTCTGATGACAATAGGAACAAATGAGATATTGCAATTTATTTTTTTTAAACAGCAATATAGTCCTAAAAGCATATGAAATAATCGTTTGCACCCATCAACTAAGTTAGGCAGACTCATTCGTTTTATACAATAATCACATCAGATGTACAAAGTCTTAGTACTATTTACTTAGTGATATTTCATATACTGTTTTCGTCTCAAATACCAATTAGTGTTCAATTACTGATTATTAGACTGAACAACTATCATATCTGATGCATGAGTTATTAAAATCGCATAATGTTTAGCCAGCACTATCCACAAACATTTGGCTTGCTAGTATATTAAATCCAATGAAAGCTATTATTAAATAAATATTGTTTTTGTAGCCCTGGTTATATATAATGTACACTACCTGAACAGGTTAACAGTAAGCACCGAGCACTATTTGCCTTGGGTTTATTTTTCTATTTCATGGCTAGCTTAATTCAGCTGCTTAGCTTATCAAAGTCACTGCCATGTTGCAAATTCACAGTAGCTGTTCCACTGGAACTTGGTTAATTAAAGAAGGAAGGTGGCAGCTGTTAGTCTGAATTCCCAGAATTAGCTTTTTGAAACACATTTGCATTCGCTAATCCAGCAGGATGCATAAACAGGCTTAATGTAAAAGTAAAATAATATTAGTAATAATAAATGTGCAGGGTGTGTTGTTGAAGACTGATTGATAATATAACTTTTCTATTGAACAGATTCAAAACATAACTCTGTTTTCAAAGATTATCACCTTAGGGCACAAAATAAAAAAATTCCTTGCTAGTTCATTAATTTCTTCACTAGTTCAGGCACAGAGAACTGTATCAAGGGATTTCTTCAAGATATACTTCAAGATATACTTTGTTATTAATCTCCAAAGAGAAGAAAAACAGAAACTGTAGGCATTCTACTTCATTACTTTGCATGAAACACATTATTTCACATTGTGACTTGTGTCATCTTTCTTTCTTTCTTTCTTTCTCACATACATCCCACAAAAAAAAAACATGGTGTATGTTGTGAATCAAATATTTGTAGGCAATAATTATTTGAGTGCAAAACCACCTCAATCGTGTCTCATGGATAATAAAACATAATGCTGCTATGGGATAGATGATCCCAAAACCTACTACCACCAAAAAAGCGTATTAAAACTCCAACAGTAAATTCTGCTTATTCAGTCCATTTTGATCTGTTAAATATACCAATGAAAGTGTTTGGTCATATCCGATTGATAAGTGAAAAAAAATGTATTGATCTTGCCACAAATCCTGTTAGTTGCTCTCTGCTTGTGCTGCACTTTAGTTACATTGTTCCCAGTCATCTCTAGACTAAAGAACTCCACCCATACATGTTAGAAGAAAATGAGAGGTGGGGGTTTCTGTCCGTCTAGTCCTATTCTAATCACCCTAAGACAAGAATTGCATTACTGGCAAGATTGCCAAGTGAAAAAAAAACAAGAAATCGAATGCAGCCACCACATCTAAAGACTGGTAAGCTGCAATATGTTTTTTTTTTTTTCATTTGGTTTAGATACATTTAACACATAAATCGCCAAGTAATGTCAAAAGAAATACCGAGAGGCACAGTGCTGGCATTCCCATTCACTGTTGATCACCAGGTGTCCCCTGTAGCCCCGTTCACATCAGGGCGATTTGACATTTGATTTGACATGTCAAATTGCATGCCAAATCGCAGCCTTATGTCGGCAACGGCACCCCACCAAAAAGTAGTTCCTGCATTATTTTTGGCGGCTTCGGGGGTGATTTCAACAGACATCTGTGCATGAATCTGCACAGATGTCCTTCAAATCGCCCCCAAACTCGCAATGAAATGCAGGTTTGAAATCGTGTGAATTCAGCTGACGCGCATTTCAAACCCACCTCCAATGTGAACGTAGGCGTAGTGCCACTAGAAGCAAACCAGAAAGTTGAAAAGTTTCAAAGCATGGCATAAGGGAAACTGCTAGATTGTCATCACATGTGGCCTGGACTACACATAATGATGTTACATTATGTGTAGTCCAGACAATAAGAACTGAAAAGTCATGTATAACAACCATCACATTAATAACAATACCTATTTCATTAATATGCTAAGCTGAGTATCAGTATAACCCAAAAATAACATTGTACAAATATCAGTTATATTAGCTCTCTAATATCCACACAATCCCCCACAAAAAGGACAGAGAAAAGCAAACTCACTACAAAACTATAATTGGAGCATCACCCTACAAGATCAAGCCAGAAGGCTTTCAGAAAGGCCACGTGTGCTCTTTTGAACTTTTGCTGACCATCTGTGTATGTTAAAGGAAAGGTCAGGTCATATGTAGTGTAAAATTCTATATAATTAAGAAAGGAGTACCTGCAGCCTGTCTAGATAAGTGACCTCTAAGTAGTGCAGCACTGTTGTACACAGAAATGCTAGTCACCCAATACTATGATGTGACTAACTAGTGCCATTATCTGGTGGATGCACTTGATCATGACTGGTTAGTGTAACAAGAACATTAAGGTACTTAATTTGACTTTCATTAAAATGTAAAGCCTAACCCCAGTCTTACCTCCTTAGTTGATCTATGATTGTGGCTACTGGTTACCATCCTGGTTTCAAAAAAAGAGGTTTGTAAGCCATGGTTTTGTGGCCCTGCCGTAGGTTAGTTTTTACCTGATTGGAGATCAAGGGTTAGGTAGTAGGGAGGAGCCAAAGGGGTAGGAACTGCAGAGGATGCTAGAAATTCTTTTTGGAAGGTCAATGAGGAGGGAAAGTTGTGCCCTTGTAAATGTTTTGACAACAGACTTAGATTTACATTTTATTGACAAGGCAGCTTGATGGATTAGTGGTTCTTTGGGAAACTGTACAAAGGTGAGCCTATCTCGTGGTATGGCACTACCCTCGTTGGTATCAGTTGTTTTAAAGGAGGTTCAGCCCCTTGGAAGCCAACTATGGTCAATACTGGAGCTGGTGAGATATGACTGGATACAAGGGTTGCTAGTGGACACCAAAGACCTCCTTCTCAATTTCAGCAGGTGTTATACTATATGTTCATTTAAATTTATGGCGTATTAGGAGGTCTTTAGGAGTCTGTATTAAGGTGAGCCCATCTCATCTGGTAGTATGGCACTACCCTCGTTGGTGTCAGTTGTTTTAATGGGGGTTCAGTCCCTTGGAAGTTAACTATAGTCAATATTGGAGCTGGTAAGATACGGCTTGGTACAAGGGTGGTTAGTGGACACCAGTTCTCAATTCTCAATTTCAGCAGTCGTTATGATATTTGTTAAGTTTAATTGTTAATTGTTTTTGGTGCTTAAATAAAGGGCTACTGTGGCTGGAACCCATGTTCCGCAGTCAGTGTGTTATTGGGGTCTTTCATCAGGAGGGTTGTAATTAACAAATTTATCAGTCAAGTTTAGTCAAGTAATAAAAGCACATTACCATTTGCTATAGCGTAGTCCACAATACAATGATCTTTGTCATCTGCCTAGATATACAGTGCATACAATTTGTATATCAAGAGCTGCAGCTATTCAGTTTATTTGAGCCTTTGCTGTAATTTACCAATATAACGTAATCTTTATAATTCTTTCTGACCTCTCATTCAGGCTCCCATGCTAATACCATCACCAGAACTTCAACTGTAGGGAACCAATCCTGCATCTTACTGTGTTACTTAGTAGTTACTTTCATTGTGATATGACTTAGTGTCATCAAGGACAAGCAAGAATTAGACTGTTCTGATTTCCAACTCCTACATGTTTACATTCAGATCTGTAATCCTCCCTTTCTGAAGGGCAATGAGAGATCTGGCAGAGTTGTTCAACATGACCCAAAGCCATCTGTTAAGTTAAGATTTAGAGCATGCTGTGGTAATTTATAGCCTTGTGAAATCATGTTACTAGAGTCTCCTTTCATGTACTGAGATGTCATGGTAAATACTATCAGGGTTTATCCATCTATGAGATTATCCAGAAGGGATGCTTTTATCCGAGCTTGCTGCAGTTTAACACAAAGCCTTGAAGCTAAAAATGTTCCTTTTAAAGTATACATTTCTTTCTAAAGAAACCCAGTTCAAATGTCCAGCCACTGAGCCATTACTTAGCTGGTGCTTCAATGCATCAATGAGGTAAGGAATAATTAGTCATTGGTCTGATAGAATTTCCTTCTTGTTGAATTCACAAAAAAGGCATTTTTCAAAAGGTAGAGAACCATTGGCATACCTGCTGTTGTGCCATTATTATCTTGCTGATGTTATCAAAGGAGAGCAACACTAAGGTCCCAAATGTCACTACTAACATTAAAATAAGTTTTAAGCTATTGGTCACAGTGTCATTGTGTGTTAAAGGATAGTTGAGCTTTTTGTGCTCATATCTTTTCCTTGCACTTTCTCTTTGCTAAGAATTTTACCAATAACATATGATTTCCTGGGGCTCTGGCCATCTTTATAATCAACCTATCCCATGACACACAACTTCAAACAACATTTTTCCAGCTAGGGAGGGAACCCATATGCTCATGCATCCATTTCAGTGGAAGCCTATCAGCAGGTTGACAGGCTACAGTCAAGCCTTGTATTGAGAAAAATGGAGTCGGTATCGCATGTGCACCTTCCCTTTGAGCTAGAAATAGTTTTTTGGTAAATAGACAGAAACAATTGAGTGCTGTCCATAATAACTTTTTTATTTGCACTAACATACAATTTTTCAGGACAAGCTTTCGGGTAAATGGACATATTAGACGGTGATAAATAGACTATAACCAAAAGCATGATATTCAATTATGCTATAGAGTACCAAGGATTACAGCATTTTTAACCGCTTGCCATCCGTCCACTGTCATATGACGACTGGGCGGCACGGCTCTTGTTCTGGGCGGGTGTCATATGATGTCCGTCCATTTAAACAGGGCATGCGCACAATCGTGTGCGCGCAGCCCTATACTGTCGGTGGCAGCGTGTCACCGAGACACCGCTCGTCACCGATGGGGGTGAACAGCCATTGGGCATGGCTGTTTACAACATGATCGGCCGTGAGGAAGTCATGGCCGATCACAGATGGTACCACCCCACTTTGCACGGCATGTGCGCGCAAGCGCACTGCACGTGCACGTCGGTGGCAGCGTGTTCCCGGGAACACTGGTCGTCACCAACGCTGATAAACAGCCATTGGACGGCGGCTGTTTACCACGTGATTGGCTGTGATCCTTTCACAGCCTATCACTAAATGTAAACACAGAAAGGTAACTAGCTGTTACCGGCTCTTCCCTCCTCACACGCTGTTTCCAGTGTGAGGAGAGAAGAGCCAGGAGCAGGGAGTTACAGATCTGTGTTCTGTAGTGTCTGCACCAAGCACAACACTTGTCCCATCACCCCCCCATTGTCATCTGTCACCCAACATTCACCACAGTCACCCCAGAAAGTGCACCTGTCACATAAGAGACTGCCATCAGTGACCGTCAGAGGTGCACCCGTGTACCCATCAGTGACTGTGCCCTGTCACCCATCACCCATCAGTGACAGTGCCCTGTCACCCATCACCCATCAGTGACCGTGGCCTGTCATCCATCACCTGTCACCCATCAGTGACCGTAGCCTGTCACCCATCTATGGCCATCACCCGTCACCGTCCATGGCCTGTCACCCATCAGTGACCATCACCTGTCACCCATCAGTGAACATCGCCCATCACACCGTCATCACCTATCAGTGAACGTCACCTGCCACCCATCGCACAGCCCATCAGTGACCATCACCTGCCACCTGTCACACAGCCATCAGCGTCATGTCCAAAAGATTATATACCAGTGAAGAGGCATTCCAGATCCTTTCCATGACTGATGAGAGCAGCGGGGAGTTCTCATCAGATTCCAATTCTTATTCCGAATCAAATTCGGCATTTGAACCGATTGAGAGTAGGGAATTGGGAAATGATTCGGGGGAAGAATGGGTCCCTCCTAAAAGGGCACAGCGCTCTGGAAACCAGGCAGCCACCAGCAACTAGGATTATATTCTCAGGCCCAGTACCAGTGCTGCCGCCAGCGATAGGCCCTGGGAACAAATGCCCAGTACCAGTGCTGCCGCCAGCGATAGGCCCCGGGAACAAATGCCCAGGCCCAGTACCAATGCTGCCACATCACGCCTAAGTACCAGCACAGGAAATTCAGATCCCCCAACTACAGGAGTGTCACGTCCCACAAGAGCCAGGGCCGCTACATACATGCCAGATGGTCTTGCCAACTCAACATGGCTGCCTTCGAACTCGGGATCACCAAATATTCCCCCTTTCACAACACAGCCAGATGTGCAGACCAACACCCAAAATTTCACAAAGATCGATTGTTTTTATCTGTTTTTGACCGACACTTTGCTACAATTTATTGTGGACCAGACCAACTTATATGCCCAGCAGTATATTGCCAACAACCCCCAACCATCATATGTCCGTCTGAGTGGAGAGATCTGAATTTGGAGGAGTTCAAATTGTTTATGGGCCTCACCATAAACATGGGGCTTACAAAAAAAATGAAGGACATGCCTATTGGTCCACCAACCCCATCCACCACAAGCTCATTTATTCTGCCGTAATGTTCAGGTCCCCGATACGAGATGATTATGAGATTCCTTCATTTTAGCTACAACACCCAGTGCCCTCCCCGCAATCATTCAAATTCCGATAAGTTATATAAAATTTGCCCACTGATAAATTTCTTTTCCCAACGATTTGCAGAACTCTATATCCCCGATCAGAATATATGTGTAGATAGTTCCCTGGTACCCTTTTCAGGCCGGCTAGGAATAAAGCAATACTTTCCTAGCAAAACGGCCAGACACGGAGTAAAATTTTAGAAGCTCTGTGAGAGAGTCACGGGATATCTGTATGCGTTCCGCATCAATGAAGGAAGAGATTCCCAGCTCCAGTCCCCTGAGTGCCTGGCCTACATGGGCACAACTGGAAAGATTGTATGGGATCTGGCATATCCACTTCTGAACAAAGGATATCACATATACCTTGACACATATACCCAATATGTGACAAACGCGGGTGTCAGATCCCCGCCCTCCTCGCTAACTTGCAACGAAGGACCGGCCAACCTCACACCACGCTGTCACTTACGTAACAATGCCACTCTCAGCTGCGCCCAGCACAAAGATTTTCCAGCTTGCAGGACCACAATCTAGGTGCGAGCAACCTGAGAGTGATTGTCACTGGGCTAATTACACAATTAACCCTTTAACTGCCACCACCCCCGTTTAAAAGACTGAGCCGGGGGAGACTCGTAATTTTAGCAATACCAATTATAATTTTAGAATAAGCGTCTGCCACACACACTGCCACCACAGACAGGTCTGCTCAGAGTCTTACTCTACAATAGTAGCGCCCTTCAAGAGGCAGGTTCGTTTATAGCTTGCATTAAGAGCTTTAGAGACAAGGTTAACACTTTTCAACATAAGGGTTTATTATGAAAAGGTCAAAGTTGATGCAAATAAAATATTTACAGAAAAAAGATGTTTCAAAAGATAAAGACAATATACAGCCGCAAAGCAATAAGGTAGAATTGGGAAGAAAGAATACTTGCAATTAATGTCCGATGGTTGATCAGAGTTCGATCGATGAGCTAGGTACTCGGTTCTCGACTTGGCAGATGTTTCTTCTTGGATGGTAAAAGGAGAACTGCCTCCCTGGGTCAACTGATAGCCTCCCATGGCTTCCAATACCACCTCTACGCTGATGACACCCAAATCTATTTCTATACCCCTCAGCTCACTCCCTCTGTCTCCTCACGTATCAGTAATTTACTCTCAGATATATCAGTCTGGATGTCTCACCACTTCCTTAAACTCAATCTAGCCAAAACCGAACTTCTAATTTTCCCTCCCCCCTATGCCTCTTCCCCTGATCTCTCTGTCAAAATTGATGGCACAACTATAAGCCCATCCCCACATGCCAAGGTTCTAGGTGTAGTCCTAGACTCTGAACTCTCCTTCAAGCAACACATCCAATCACTGTCCAAATCCTGCCGCCTCAACCTCCGCAACATCTCCAAAATACGCCCCTTTCTAACCAATGACACAACAAAGCTCTTAATTCACTCGCTGGTCATCTCTCGCCTTGACTACTGCAACTCCCTTCTCATTGGCTTACCTCTACATAGTCTATCACCTCTTCAAACCATTATGAATGCCGCTGCCAGACTCATCCACCTTACCAGTCGCTCTGTGTCTGCCACTCCTTTATGTCAATCCCTCCACTGGCTTCCGCTCGGCCAAAGAATTAAATTCAAAATTCTAACAACTACGTACAAAGCCATCCACAATTTCGCCCCCAGCTACATCACTTGCTTAGTCTCTAAATACCAACCTACTCGCTCTCTTCGTTCCTCTCAAGACCTCCTGCTCTCTAGCTCCCTTGTCACCTCCTCCCATGCTCGCCTCCAGGCCTTTTCCAAAGCCTCTCCAATCCTATGGAACTCCTTACCCCAATCTGTCCGCTTATCTCCTACTTTATTAGCTTTCAGAAGATCCCTGAAAACCCTTCTCTTCAGAGAAGCCTATCCTACCCACACCTAACAACTGTACTTTTTTTTTTTTTTTTCCCATCAGCTCATCCCCCACAGTTATTACCTTTTGTCTCCACTTGACCCTCCCTTCTAGATTGTAAGCTCTAACGAGCAGGGCCCTCTGATCCCTCCTGTATTGATTTGTATTGTAAGTGTACTGTCTGCCCCATGTTGTAAAGCGCTGCGCAAACTGTTGGCGCTATATAAATCCTGTATAATAATAATAATAACTTCTACACCAGCCTGCCCCTTTTCAAACACTTATACATCGCAAAAACCCTGGCCTGCGGAACCTCCAGAAAGAATAGGAAGGGCTTCTCACAATTTCTAACGAACAAAAAGCTGCAAAGGGGGTAAAGAGCTACACTGAGATACAACGAAGTGCTGGCCTTGAGGTAGAAGGATAAAAGGGACATGCACATGATGTCCACCATCGATGACGACACTACAATTGAGGTTCAAAGAAGACGAGGTCCCACTGAAAAGCCAACATGTGTCCAAGATTACAATCTCTACATCGCAGGGTGGATTTCAATGATCAAATGATTCAGCCATATTTGTCAATAAGGTGGTCCCGATTCTGGTACAAGAAGGTAGCAATTTATTTCATCCATTTGGCCATTTATAATTCCTACGTAGTCTACACCAAATCCACAGAAAGCCCCGCCCCCTTCCTAAAATTCATAGATGAAGTTGTCACATCCCTCATCTATCAACAAAGACCCCACCAGAAGACCTTTGCTCTGATGCTGTTAGCCGACTTCATGAGCCCCACTTCCCGTACAACATTCCACCATCTGAAGCAGGCCGAAGACGGCAAAAAAAAATGTTGCATGTGAAGCAAAAAAGGATTTTGAAGAGATACCAGCTACCATTGTCCCCAGTGTCCCTCCCAACCTGTCCTTTGCATTGGTGAATGCTTCCAACGTTATCATACATCCCTAAAATATTAGCCCATATTTTTAACCATTTCCCCATTTTCATCATCTGTGCTGACCATTTTCCATGCTTCCCCAAATAACCATGCTACTGCCTTCCACGTTAACTGACCCTGGCCTGTTTTTTGACTATGCCTCTGCCTACCATTTGGACTGCTTCCACGTGAACTGACCCTGGCCTGTTTTTTGACTATGCCTCTGCCTACTGTTCGGACTGTTTCCACATGAACTGACCCTGGCCTGTTTTATCAACTACGCTTCTGCTAACCACTTGGACTGCTTGCACGTGAACTGACCCTGGCCTGTTTTATGGACTATGCTTTTGCCTACCGCTTGGACTGATCTGTTGCCCTGCTACTGTAGTGCACAGGGGTTTCACATATGTGAGGGGCTCCAGAATTGTTTTCCGGATGGAGAAAACTATTTTTTTTGTTTTCTCCGGGTTTCGTAATTTCCGGATTAGGGTCTGGAGTCTGGAGGTTTCATAGAGATTTGGGTGGGCAAAGCCTCTACCCCTTTGCCCCTGTGCACAGGTCTTACCTGATTGCGGCCCTCGGCCTGCTGCTGACTTACTGTCATCATGCCTCTGCCTGCCGCATGAACGGACCACACCTCTGCCTGCTACCTGGATTATGCAAATAATTAGCTGTAGCAAGAGGCAGTATGTTTATGAAGGGCAGGAGAGCTGTACAATAATGAGTGTCTGCAGGTAACAGTGAACCAGGACCAATATTATGGCTGTGTTGGCTGTCTCTGCCTGGACAATTTATATGGACTGTGCTGTGCTGAGAATATCCTTGTGCTGACTATAGACAATATTCCTGCCTGCTGCCTGGATAATTACTATTGCTGTCACTAAGCACATCCCTGCCTGCTGCCTGGACCTGTGCTCTCCTCTGTGGACACTAATAAAAGCACATGTAATGCTTTTTTTTTTTTTTACCCTTTCCGCAAAAGAATTTATTTTGGATTGTAATTCTTGGTAAGTACATCATACGTGTAAGAAATATGAAGGGCCTTCAAAAATGATATGTTCAAAAATGATAGGTTGCCAGGAAATTATATATGTTATTTATGCTCATAGAATGCCTGAAGGTGCTACTTGGATGTTGGGCCTCTGTATGTGGCCAGGCTGTGTAAAAGGCTCACACATGTGGTATTGCCATACTCAGGAGGAGTAGCAGAATGTATTTTGGGGTGTCATTTTTGCTATGTATTTGCTATGTGTTGGAAATATCTTATAAATGGACAACTTTGTGTAAAAAAATGTGTTTTCCATATTTTTTCCACATTTTCCAACATTTTACAATGAAAAAAAATGAACCGTTCAAAAGACTCATTTTGCCTCATAGATTGTACGTTGGGGTGTTTGCTTTCCAAAATGGGGTCATTTTGTGGGCAATTCCATTGTCCCGGTGCTCCAGGGCCTTCCAAAGTGTAATAGGTGGTTGAGAAATGAGATGTGTAATTTATGTTCGTAGAACGCCTGAAGGTGCTACTTCAATGTTGGGCCTTTGTATGTGGCCAGGCTGTGTAAAAGTCTCACACATGTGGTATCGTCATACTCAGGAGGAGTAGCAGAATGTATTTTGGTTTGTCATCTTTGCTATGTACATGCTATGTGTTGGAAATATCTGATAAATGGACAACTTTGTGTAAAAAAAAAAAAGCGTTTGCATTTTGTTTCCACATTTTCCAAAAACTTCGGGAAAAAAATGAACTGTTCAAAAGACTAATTATGCCTCATAGATTATACGTTGGGGTGTTTGCTTTCCAAAATGCGGTAATTTTTTGGGCAATTCCATTGTCCTGGTGCTCCAAGGCCTTCCAAAGTGTAATAGGTGGTTGAGAAATGAGATGTGTAATTTATGCTCGTAGAACGCCTGAAGGTGCTACTTCAATGTTGGGCCTTTGTATGTGGCCAGGCTTTGTAAAAGTCTCACACATGTGGTATCGTCATACTCAGGAGGAGTAGCAGAATGTATTTTGGTTTGTCATCTTTGCTATGTACATGCTATGTGTTGGAAATATTTGATAAATGGACAACTTTGTGTAAAACAAATGCGTTTTTTTTCCACATTTTCCAAAAACGTCTGGAAAAAATGAACCATTCAAAAGACTCATTATGCCTCATAGATTATACATTGGGGTGTTTGCTTTCCAAAATGTGGTCATTTTGTGGGCAATTCCATTGTCCTGGATGCTCCTGGGCATTTAAAAGTGTAATAGGTGGTTGAGAAATGAGATGTGTCATTTATGCTCGTAGAACGACTGAAGGTGCTTCTTCAATGTTGGGCCTTTGTATGTGGTCAAGCTGTGTAAAAGTCTCACACATGTGGTATCTTCATACTCGGGAAGAGTAGCAGAATGTATTTTGGGGTGTAATTTGTTGTATGCATATGCTCTGTGAGAGAAATAACCTGTTAATATGACAATTTTGTAAAAAGAAGAAAAAAAATCATTTTGCAAAGAATTGTGAAAAAATATTACAACTTATAAAAACTCACCGTGCTACTTAGTTAATACCTTGGAAATTCTACTTTCTAAAAATAGGTCATTTGGGGGTATTTGTACTTTCCTGACTTGTAATGCCCCATACACACGATCGGACATTCCGACAACAAAATCCATGGATTTTTTCCGATGGATGTTGGCTCAAACTTGTTTTGCGTACACATGGTCGCACAAAGTTGTTGGAATTTCCGATCGCCAAGAACGCAGTGACGTACACCACGTACGACAAGATTAGAAAAGGCCAGTTCTGAACCAAGCGCGGCACCCTTTGGGCTCCTTTTGCTAATCTCGTGTTAGTAAAAGTTTGGTGAGAGACGATTTGCGCTTTTTCAGACTCGTGGTTCTCAGATCGTTTTCTGCTGTTCAGTTTGTGCTTGTGGGTTTGTATCTGGTCTTCAGTGCGTGCAGCGAGTTACGCGTGACTCTTGTCATTGTGTTCTTTGTTAGTTCGTTACTGTTTTTCAGGTCGCTCTTCTGTCAGATTTACTTACCAGACTGATGAGTCCGCTTGGGCAGAGGTTAGACTCCCTTACTTATCCGACTCACGGCCCCTGGTAGAGCAGACAGGAGGCATGAGAGTACGGAATGGTATGAGAGCCTGCTGAAGAGATCCAGGTACAGGATGAGAGATGATCTTCAGACAACAGGTCAGTAGTCCACTGGTAACAGGTGCTGAGCAGGAGCAAGACAGGCAGATCGGGACACAAGCAGGGTTCAGCAACAGACTGGCAGCAAGGTACAATAGGAGCAGGCAGAAGCGGAGTCAAACAGGCCAAGGTCAGGTACAGGCAGCAAACAGGAGAATCCAAGGGCCATCCGGGTCATCAGGAGATCAGGTAAACAGGAAGACAAGACAGGAAACAGGAACTATGGCACAGGAAGCTAATGATCAGGCAGCACTGAACAGAGTGCCTGACAAACCTAAATAGGCTGGCTTGGCGCCAAACGACGCCCACGTGCACGCCGATGCTCACAGGCGCGCCCCAAGGCAGCCAATACCATGACCAGCTAGGTGAGCTCTCTGACATCTTCACAGGCCTTGCTGTTCTTCAGTGCGTTCTGTTACTTCGTTCTGAGCAGCCGACCGTTTTCTAGCCATGTTGCATATACGTACTCCTCATAGAGTTCGTGCTGTGCGGGGGCTTGGTGTTGGGGTCCTTACCTTGACACAAGCCCAGTCCATGAACAGGGTGGGGAGGAGTTCATGGACCAAGAATTGGTTGCTCCAGCGTGACCAGTTCTATTATATGCCTTTGCTCCATGAGATCCGTGAGAATAATCCTGATGATTTCAGGAACTTTCTCCGGATGGCGGACCCCATATTTCACCGTTTGTTGGCTTTGCTGACCCCTTATATTAGCAGGCAGGATACCTGCATGAGGCAAGCCATCACTCCGGAGCAGAGGCTAGTCGCCACCCTGCGGTACTTGGCGACGGGGAGAAGCCTGCAGGACTTGAAGTTCTCGACAGGCATCTCCCCCCAGGCTCTGGGGATCATTATCCCGGAGACCTGTTCTGCCATCATTCAGGTCCTGCAGAAGGAGTATATTAAGGTAAGATTTATCCTTTAACATCACATTTTATTGTATTTAATGTTTGATAATATATTGTATTTCTTTCCTCATTCCCTAATTACCATGTTTGTAATATGCTGTGAATGTCCCCTTTGTCCTCATGCATGCTGGATTTTTCTGTAATTTTTTTTGTCCTTCATACATATTTGCCTTCACTTACCTCCCCAGCATGGTCTCCTGGCCCTATATTCACCTCATGTAGTCATTTAACAATGTATTTTATCAGCTCCATAGTAGTGCTTTACCCCAAACACCCCCTAAAATGTTTTTAAATGTGATTTGTGCTTTAAATTCAGGCAGAGTGTCAGAAGCTTTTTTTGGGGCGTCCCCAAATCATTTGGAACCCTCCCTCCCCCCAACTGCTAAGTCAGCTGATACCAATTCTCTATCTATCCTCAATCATCTATCTGCTGACTGTGCCAAACCCATACACACTATACCCATCTCTTTTGTGGTCAGATGTATGGATGAATTCCCCAAAGCATGTAGTGCAAGGGCCTGCCTGTATACTTTCAAATGGTACTGTTTAAAGTTTTTGTATCCTATTATTATCTTGATAGGTAATAGCAGAATTTCCAAATGTGCTAAAATGTGTACAGTGTGTATTTATATCTTTGTATTATGACACTTCTTACATGTCCAGTGGGCTGTCAATAGTGTAACTAAAGAGGGGCTGGCCAAAGTAACACACATTATTTAGGCATTCATCTCTCAATGAAGTGGAGAGGGTTACCTGTCCAAAAGCTCCCCCCCTAAAATGTTAGAAATGGTCTATGAGAGGGGGGGAGGGGGAATCTGATAGGTGGACCTTATACTTCGGTCTTTAAAAACTCCCTCAAATAAATGTTATCTTGATGTTGGTCAAGAATGTTTATGTCTAATCTGCTTTCCCTGTTTATGTGCAAAATGACTAATTTTTTGTTGTTGTTTGACTCCACAGTTTCCTTCCATGCCACAGGAATGGCAGACTGTAGCCTCCCACTTTGCCCAGCGGTGGGACTTTCCTAACTGCGGAGGGGCAATTGATGGGAAACACGTCCACATCGTCCCACCACCCAACTCGGGGTCATACTATTTCAACTATAAGGGGTTCAATAGTATTGTGATGTTGGCGGTGGTGTCGGCTACTTACGAGTTCCTGTATGTGGACGTGGGGAAGAATGACTGGATGTCCGATGGTGGAGTCATCGCCCAGACGGAGTTCTACAGGCGTCTCCAGAATGGCAGCTTGGACTTGCCATCTCCAGAAGACAAAGTGGAAGGAAAAAAAAAAAAAATAACTACTAAAATCTTTGGTGACATTTACTGCTTGTGTTTCTTTTAGCTGACCCTGACAGAAATGTGGTGAGTCCTGAAAATGGCATGATTATGTAACATTACAAAGCATTGTTGGGTGTTATTTACTAAAGGCAAAGACACTTTGCACTACAAGTGCACTTGAAACTGCACTTGTAGTGCAAAGTGGATTTTCCCTTAGGAAATAATCCCCATTGTCACTGAAAACACCAATTAGAGCACAACAAAAGTTTTGGAGCGTTGAAACAATAATCCACACATTCTTGATTATCAATCTTTTTAATACCAGCACAATCACATGTGCATTTAGAAAAGGTTTTTAAAACAAACCAACATGTTTGTTGTATAACAATTTTTGGGGTCACATTAGAAAAAGTAGAAATGTCCGTTTAAGATAAAACAGGCATGTTTAAAACCAACAAGAAAGACCCAAATCTTGAACTTACAAAGTTCACATTTGGTAGAACTTGAAGGCAATATCAGACATGAGTATTTACAAACTGTGTTTGATATTGTGTTCAGATGGGGTGAAGTCACCCCAGGAAAAGCCAAATTTTGAAGATGCACACAAAGTGCCAAATGTCAACATGTGCTACCTGCCATCACGGGGGATCAAAGGGGAATTGACACGATCGGATTTTGTTGTCGGAAAATTTTATAGCCTGCTCTTGAACTTTGCGTTTCGGAAAATCCGATGGAAAAAGTCAGATGGAGCCCACACACATTTGGAATTTCCGACAACATGCTGCGATCGCACAAAATCCGACCGTGTGTACGGGGCATTAGTGTCTCAAGAAATGATATAGGCCTTCAGTACATCAGATGTGATTAGATGTGATCAATTTTCAGTGATTGGCACCATAGTTTGTAGACTCTATAACCTTCACAAAGACCAAATAATATACACTCATTTGGGCTATTTTTACCAAAGATATGTAGCAGTATAAATTTTGGCCAAAATTTGTGAAGAAAAATTACTAATTTGCTAATTTTATGACCGAAACAAAGAAAAGGGTATTTTTTCACAAAATTTATGGTCGTTTTTTATTTATAGCACAAAAAATAAAAAGCACACTAGTGATTAAATACCACCAAAAGAAAGCTCTATTTGTGTGAAAAAAAGGACGCAAATTTCATATGGGTACAGTGTTGCATGACTGAGTAATTTTTATTCAAAATTTGAGAGCGCTGAAAGCTGAAAATTGGTCTGGGCAGGAAGGGGGTGTAAGGCCCCTTTCACACTGGGGCGGTGGGGGCGTCGGCGGTACAACAGCGCTATTTTTAGCCCTGCTGTACCGTCGTTCTTGCAGCTGTATTCGGCCGCTAGCTGTGCGGTTTTAACCCCCGCTGGCGGCCGAAAAAGGGTTAAAATCACTCGTACAGTGCGGCTATAGCCGCGGTATTTCCGCGGTATAGCCGCGCTGTCCCATTGATTTCAATGGGCAGGAGCGGTGTATTCACCGCTCCTTCACCGCTCCAAAGAAGCGGTTTGCAGGACTTTTTTCACCGTCCTGCCAGCGCACCGCTTCAGTGTGAAAGCCCTCGGGCTTTCACACTGAACAAACAGCGGAGGCTGTTTAGGGGCGGTTTGCAGGCGGTATTTTTAGCGCAATACCGCCTGCAAACCGCCCCAGTGTGAAAGGGGTCTAAGTGTCCTGTATTGAAGTAGTTAAAGTTTAGCTGATTTTTTTCCCACTGAAAAATTAAAAAAAGAAATCATGTTATATGAAGAAAGCAGAATACTATTCTCTTGCAATGGCAAACCAATACAGAACATGGAAATCTTAGTCATTCAGAAAAGTACGTTGTGTGTTAAACACATCAAGACTCTTTAGGTTGATAAGTATCAACATGAACTCAGTTCTTTGGATATGTTTGTAGACATTCAGCCTAGACAAGGTCTGGGACCTATGGGAGACTCCTTTGAGGAGAGAGATTTGGGACCAGCCACCTTGCTGCTGCAGAGTTTTTTGTGTTGCAAGTCTAAATCACAACTATCTGATTAAAGTACTAAAATGTTATACACATCCATTCTATCCTAAAGCCCAGTTACAAGATATTAGCAACCCCTCCTTCCACACTCCTCTAACTAACAGCTGGTATGAAAAAAATATCCAAATACCCATTTTACTTACCTGAAGCCATGGACACATGATGATCCTTCTCTTTTCTTTTGTTTTGTGAAGTTCTTCTTTGGGTGTCACTGGGTGTCACTGCCTGCATGACCTTCGGTTGGTGGAGGTGATACTTGCCGAGTCTGGGTCCTCTCATAAGCTGCATAGGCTGGAGAACTCATGGGGGCAGTGAGGGGACCAGTGCCCAATAAGATAACAAGCAGGGAAAAATATCTGGTCCCCATGAGCAGGAAATTAGCTTGGCTCATAAAGGAAATGGAGACTGATCTATTACACTGCAGGATGGCTTAGGAAGAGGTGTTTGCAATCAAAACTATGAAATAGGGTAATTAATTTTTGCCTGGAGTTAGGCTTTAAACTATTTACCCAACAGATATATCCAGACTATAGAAGTCATTCCAAATTAAAGGATCCATTGCAGAGTTGTATTATTTGCTATGGCTGTATGCCCTATTGACAGTACATATATATATATATATATATATATATATATATATATATATATGCACATAAAGGGGGGGTTTGTGACCTGCCCATACCAGCATTATGAACGCTGACACGTCTCCATCCCAATTAGTAATACCAAAAAGAGAAAAGAGGAAGCGGGACTTTAATGAGACGTGTCAACGCATAATTATTAATAGATTGGCCAGGCACATATAGAATTGGCCTGTATCCAATATAAGTATAATCCGGACATCAATATTCTATAACCAGGGAGACACTGGGCGTAATCACAAAGGATTTACAACAATATTCGTATAAAACATCGTTTAATACTTCATTAGACATAAAGAGAATTGTTAAAAATCAATCAATCAAAGGTATGGTGGATACAAAGCGTATACAGTTACAGTACAGGTAGTTGTTAAATTGTAGGCATCCTTAAGTTGTTAACTCTACGCGTTTCTTGGCTTACAACCAATCATCAGGAGTTCAGATGCATAATAACTAGAAAATAATAAAGCAGCCATTAATCTAATGATTGACATAAAGATATCGAGAAAGCAAAGACTACAATAGTACTCATACGTAAAATGGATAGATGATAAAATGAGAAGGTGGGCCGGCCTATGAAGTCTCACCCGGGGTTGAGGCAAGGACCAGCCCCCCAGAGGTAACCCCCAAAGGGGAGGGGGCTGCCATCAAAACCAGGACACCCCACACAGTATGGCCCAACGAGAAGGGGGAACCTGGCAAGCGCATGTGGAGTGCTATGGGGGGAGAAAAAAAGAAATGTGAGTGGAAGTGAAAGTGAAGTGAAAAAACCATCCATTAATGGACAGATGAAAGTGACAGGGGGATATAGCAAGAAACGTGGAGAACAAGAGGGAAGTGGAGGGATGATGAATAGTGAGGGGAATATGAGTATTAAGAATGTGAGAACATGGATGGCTATGAGCAGTGAGGGAGATTACCTGTGATGTGCGAGTGTAGCGTGTGCCGGTCATCCCTATACACGCCGGGACAGCATGTGGAGTGGGCTAGTCAGAGGCCGCCGCCATATACCCCAGGCAGGGGGCGTGTCCCCGCCAGCGTCATGAGGGGACGTCCGTACGGCATACAAGGAGGAGGGAAGATCCACTCCCGATCATGTGATCTGGGCGGAGTGCCCTCCCCCTGTTGCCATGACTCCCAAAGAATGGAACAGAGACGCCCGCAGTGCGGCATCGTGAGACGCCGCACCAAGGGCGCAAACCCATGACGCTGATGCGTCGAGGTCACGGTCCGCCCCCACCGTGGTGTAGGGCGGGTGAGGGGCCGCAAACTGGGCGCATCACAACCCCGGGAATGAGACACGACCAGACCAAAGACCAACCTCCCAGTACCTATATTATAGTGAGTGGTAAAAGACACACATAATGGGGTAGTACAAGTAAAGGAGTGGAAAAGTATGCACTGAATTAAATCAGAATCAAAGTTGCATATACTGGTCAGCAAATGTTTAGCTGATGAAAAGAAAAAAACAAGAAAAAGAAGCCGAAAGCTATAATAAATTGGAAAAATAAATAACAGAGATGATACAGTGAGTTCTGGAATATGGTTGGTCAGGTCACGGAAATGGGTGTTTTCCACCCTAAATTTAATTATGCACATAAAGGGGGGGTTTGTGACCTGTCCATACCAGCATTATGAACGCTGACATGTCTCCATCCCAATTAGTAATACCAAAAAGAGAAAAGAGGAAGCGGGACTTTAATGAGACGTGTCAACGCATAATTATTAATAGATTGGCCAGGCACATATAGAATTGGCCTGTATCCAATATAAGTATAATCCGGACATCAATATTCTATAACCAGGGAGACACTGGGCGTAATCACAAAGGATTTACAACAATATTCGTATAAAACATCGTTTAATACTTCATTAGACATAAAGAGAATTGTTAAAAATCAATCAATCAAAGGTATGGTGGATACAAAGCGTATACAGTTACAGTACAGGTAGTTGTTAAATTGTAGGCATCCTTAAGTTGTTAACTCTACGCGTTTCTTGGCTTACAACCAATCATCAGGAGTTCAGATGCATAATAACTAGAAAATAATAAAGCAGCCATTAATCTAATGATTGACATAAACATATCGAGAAAGCAAAGACTACAATAGTACTCACACGTAAAATGGATAGATGATAAAATGAGAAGGTGGTCCGGCCTATGAAGTCTCACCCGGGGTTGAGGCAAGGACCAGCCCCCCAGAGGTAACCCCCAAAGGGGAGGGGGCTGCCATCAAAACCAGGACACCCCACACAGTATGGCCCAACAAGAAGGGGGAACCTGGCAAGCGCATGTGGAGTGCTATGGGGGGAGAAAAAAAGAAATGTGAGTGGAAGTGAAAGTGAAGTGAAAAAACCATCCATTAATGGACAGATGAAAGTGACAGGGGGATATAGCAAGAAACGTGGAGAACAAGAGGGAAGTGGAGGGATGATGAATAGTGAGGGGAATATGAGTATTAAGAATGTGAGAACATGGATGGCTATGAGCAGTGAGGGAGATTACCTGTGATGTGCGAGTGTAGCGTGTGCCGGTCATCCCTATACACGCCGGGACAGCATGTGGAGTGGGCTAGTCAGAGGCCGCCGCCATATACCCCAGGCAGGGGGCGTGTCCCCGCCAGCGTCATGAGGGGACGTCCGTACGGCATACAAGGAGGAGGGAAGATCCACTCCCGATCATGTGATCTGGGCGGAGTGCCCTCCCCCTGTTGCCATGACTCCCAAAGAATGGAACAGAGACGCCCGCAGTGCGGCATCGTGAGACGCCGCACCAAGGGCGCAAACCCATGACGCTGATGCGTCGAGGTCACGGTCCGCCCCCACCGTGGTGTAGGGCGGGTGAGGGGCCGCAAACTGGGCGCATCACAACCCCGGGAATGAGACAAGACCAGACCAAAGACCAACCTCCCAGTACCTATATTATAGTGAGTGGTAAAAGACACACATAATGGGGTAGTACAAGTAAAGGAGTGGAAAAGTATGCACTGAATTAAATCAGAATCAAAGTTGCATATACTGGTCAGCATATGTTTAGCTGATGAAAAGAAAAAAACAAGAAAAAGAAGCCGAAAGCTATAATAAATTGGAAAAATAAATAACAGAGATGATACAGTGAGTTCTGGAATATGGTTGGTCAGGTCACGGAAATGGGTGTTTTCCACCCTAAATTTAATTATGCACATAAAGGGGGGGTTTGTGACCTGTCCATACCAGCATTATGAACGCTGACACGTCTCCATCCCAATTAGTAATACCCAAAAGAGAAAGGAGGAAGCGGGACTTTAATGAGACGTGTCAACGCATAATTATTAATAGATTGGCCAGGCACATATAGAATTGGCCTGTATCCAATATAAGTATAATCCGGACATCAATATTCTATAACCAGGGAGACACTGGGCGTAATCACAAAGGATTTACAACAATATTCGTATAAAACATCGTTTAATACTTCATTAGACATAAAGAGAATTGTTAAAAATCAATCAATCAAAGGTATGGTGGATACAAAGCGTATACAGTTACAGTACAGGTAGTTGTTAAATTGTAGGCATCCTTAAGTTGTTAACTCTACGCGTTTCTTGGCTTACAACCAATCATCAGGAGTTCAGATGCATAATAACTAGAAAATAATAAAGCAGCCATTAATCTAATGATTGACATAAACATATCGAGAAAGCAAAGACTACAATAGTACTCACACGTAAAATGGATAGATGATAAAATGAGAAGGTGGTCCGGCCTATGAAGTCTCACCCGGGGTTGAGGCAAGGACCAGCCCCCCAGAGGTAACCCCCAAAGGGGAGGGGGCTGCCATCAAAACCAGGACACCCCACACAGTATGGCCCAACGAGAAGGGGGAACCTGGCAAGCGCATGTGGAGTGCAATGGGGGGAGAAAAAAAGAAATGTGAGTGGAAGTGAAAGTGAAGTGAAAAAACCATCCATTAATGGACAGATGAAAGTGACAGGGGGATATAGCAAGAAACGTGGAGAACAAGAGGGAAGTGGAGGGATGATGAATAGTGAGGGGAATATGAGTATTAAGAATGTGAGAACATGGATGGCTATGAGCAGTGAGGGAGATTACCTGTGATGTGCGAGTGTAGCGTGTGCCGGTCATCCCTATACACGCCGGGACAGCATGTGGAGTGGGCTAGTCAGAGGCCGCCGCCATATACCCCAGGCAGGGGGCGTGTCCCCGCCAGCGTCATGAGGGGACGTCCGTACGGCATACAAGGAGGAGGGAAGATCCACTCCCGATCATGTGATCTGGGCGGAGTGCCCTCCCCCTGTTGCCATGACTCCCAAAGAATGGAACAGAGACGCCCGCAGTGCGGCATCGTGAGACGCCGCACCAAGGGCGCAAACCCATGACGCTGATGCGTCGAGGTCACGGTCCGCCCCCACCGTGGTGTAGGGCGGGTGAGGGGCCGCAAACTGGGCGCATCACAACCCCGGGAATGAGACACGACCAGACCAAAGACCAACCTCCCAGTACCTATATTATAGTGAGTGGTAAAAGACACACATAATGGGGTAGTACAAGTAAAGGAGTGGAAAAGTATGCACTGAATTAAATCAGAATCAAAGTTGCATATACTGGTCAGCAAATGTTTAGCTGATGAAAAGAAAAAAACAAGAAAAAGAAGCCGAAAGCTATAATAAATTGGAAAAATAAATAACAGAGATGATACAGTGAGTTCTGGAATATGGTTGGTCAGGTCACGGAAATGGGTGTTTTCCACCCTAAATTTAATTATGCACATAAAGGGGGGGTTTGTGACCTGTCCATACCAGCATTATGAACGCTGACACGTCTCCATCCCAATTAGTAATACCAAAAAGAGAAAAGAGGAAGCGGGACTTTAATGAGACGTGTCAACGCATAATTATTAATAGATTGGCCAGGCACATATAGAATTGGCCTGTATCCAATATAAGTATAATCCGGACATCAATATTCTATAACCAGGGAGACACTGGGCGTAATCACAAAGGATTTACAACAATATTCGTATAAAACATTGTTTAATACTTCATTAGACATAAAGAGAATTGTTAAAAATCATCCAATCAAAGGTATGGTGGATACAAAGCGTATACAGTTACAGTACAGGTAGTTGTTAAATTGTAGGCATCCTTAAGTTGTTAACTCTACGCGTTTCTTGGCTTACAACCAATCATCAGGAGTTCAGATGCATAATAACTAGAAAATAATAAAGCAGCCATTAATCTAATGATTGACATAAACATATTGAGAAAGCAAAGACTACAATAGTACTCACACGTAAAATGGATAGATGATAAAATGAGAAGGTGGTCCGGCCTATGAAGTCTCACCCGGGGTTGAGGCAAGGACCAGCCCCCCCGAGGTAACCCCCAAAGGGGAGGGGGCTGCCATCAAAACCAGGACACCCCACACAGTATGGCCCAACGAGAAGGGGGAACCTGGCAAGTGCATGTGGAGTGCTATGGGGGGAGAAAAAAAGAAATGTGAGTGGAAGTGAAAGTGAAGTGAAAAAACCATCCATTAATGGACAGATGAAAGTGACAGGGGGATATAGCAAGAAACGTGGAGAACAAGAGGGAAGTGGAGGGATGATGAATACTGAGGGGAATATGAGTATTAAGAATGTGAGAACATGGATGGCTATGAGCAGTGAGGGAGATTACCTGTGATGTGCGAGTGTAGCGTGTGCCGGTCATCCCTATACACGCCGGGACAGCATGTGGAGTGGGCTAGTCAGAGGCCGCCGCCATATACCCCAGGCAGGGGGCGTGTCCCCGCCAGCGTCATGAGGGGACGTCCGTACGGCATACAAGGAGGAGGGAAGATCCACTCCCGATCATGTGATCTGGGCGGAGTGCCCTCCCCCTGTTGCCATGACTCCCAAAGAATGGAACAGAGACGCCCGCAGTGCGGCATCGTGAGACGCCGCACCAAGGGCGCAAACCCATGACGCTGATGCGTCGAGGTCACGGTCCGCCCCCACCGTGGTGTAGGGCGGGTGAGGGGCCGCAAACTGGGCGCATCACAACCCCGGGAATGAGACACGACCAGACCAAAGACCAACCTCCCAGTACCTATATTATAGTGAGTGGTAAAAGACACACATAATGGGGTAGTACAAGTAAAGGAGTGGAAAAGTATGCACTGAATTAAATCAGAATCAAAGTTGCATATACTGGTCAGCAAATGTTTAGCTGATGAAAAGAAAAAAACAAGAAAAAGAAGCCGAAAGCTATAATAAATTGGAAAAATAAATAACAGAGATGATACAGTGAGTTCTGGAATATGGTTGGTCAGGTCACGGAAATGGGTGTTTTCCACCCTAAATTTAATTATGCACATAAAGGGGGGGTTTGTGACCTGTCCATACCAGCATTATGAACGCTGACACGTCTCCATCCCAATTAGTAATACCAAAAAGAGAAAAGAGGAAGCGGGACTTTAATGAGACGTGTCAACGCATAATTATTAATAGATTGGCCAGGCACATATAGAATTGGCCTGTATCCAATATAAGTATAATCCGGACATCAATATTCTATAACCAGGGAGACACTGGGCGTAATCACAAAGGATTTACAACAATATTCGTATAAAACATTGTTTAATACTTCATTAGACATAAAGAGAATTGTTAAAAATCATCCAATCAAAGGTATGGTGGATACAAAGCGTATACAGTTACAGTACAGGTAGTTGTTAAATTGTAGGCATCCTTAAGTTGTTAACTCTACGCGTTTCTTGGCTTACAACCAATCATCAGGAGTTCAGATGCATAATAACTAGAAAATAATAAAGCAGCCATTAATCTAATGATTGACATAAACATATCGAGAAAGCAAAGACTACAATAGTACTCACACGTAAAATGGATAGATGATAAAATGAGAAGGTGGTCCGGCCTATGAAGTCTCACCCGGGGTTGAGGCAAGGACCAGCCCCCCAGAGGTAACCCCCAAAGGGGAGGGGGCTGCCATCAAAACCAGGACACCCCACACAGTATGGCCCAACAAGAAGGGGGAACCTGGCAAGCGCATGTGGAGTGCTATGGGGGGAGAAAAAAAGAAATGTGAGTGGAAGTGAAAGTGAAGTGAAAAAACCATCCATTAATGGACAGATGAAAGTGACAGGGGGATATAGCAAGAAACGTGGAGAACAAGAGGGAAGTGGAGGGATGATGAATAGTGAGGGGAATATGAGTATTAAGAATGTGAGAACATGGATGGCTATGAGCAGTGAGGGAGATTACCTGTGATGTGCGAGTGTAGCGTGTGCCGGTCATCCCTATACACGCCGGGACAGCATGTGGAGTGGGCTAGTCAGAGGCCGCCGCCATATACCCCAGGCAGGGGGCGTGTCCCCGCCAGCGTCATGAGGGGACGTCCGTACGGCATACAAGGAGGAGGGAAGATCCACTCCCGATCATGTGATCTGGGCGGAGTGCCCTCCCCCTGTTGCCATGACTCCCAAAGAATGGAACAGAGACGCCCGCAGTGCGGCATCGTGAGACGCCGCACCAAGGGCGCAAACCCATGACGCTGATGCGTCGAGGTCACGGTCCGCCCCCACCGTGGTGTAGGGCGGGTGAGGGGCCGCAAACTGGGCGCATCACAACCCCGGGAATGAGACAAGACCAGACCAAAGACCAACCTCCCAGTACCTATATTATAGTGAGTGGTAAAAGACACACATAATGGGGTAGTACAAGTAAAGGAGTGGAAAAGTATGCACTGAATTAAATCAGAATCAAAGTTGCATATACTGGTCAGCATATGTTTAGCTGATGAAAAGAAAAAAACAAGAAAAAGAAGCCGAAAGCTATAATAAATTGGAAAAATAAATAACAGAGATGATACAGTGAGTTCTGGAATATGGTTGGTCAGGTCACGGAAATGGGTGTTTTCCACCCTAAATTTAATTATGCACATAAAGGGGGGGTTTGTGACCTGTCCATACCAGCATTATGAACGCTGACACGTCTCCATCCCAATTAGTAATACCCAAAAGAGAAAAGAGGAAGCGGGACTTTAATGAGACGTGTCAACGCATAATTATTAATAGATTGGCCAGGCACATATAGAATTGGCCTGTATCCAATATAAGTATAATCCGGACATCAATATTCTATAACCAGGGAGACACTGGGCGTAATCACAAAGGATTTACAACAATATTCGTATAAAACATCGTTTAATACTTCATTAGACATAAAGAGAATTGTTAAAAATCAATCAATCAAAGGTATGGTGGATACAAAGCGTATACAGTTACAGTACAGGTAGTTGTTAAATTGTAGGCATCCTTAAGTTGTTAACTCTACGCGTTTCTTGGCTTACAACCAATCATCAGGAGTTCAGATGCATAATAACTAGAAAATAATAAAGCAGCCATTAATCTAATGATTGACATAAACATATCGAGAAAGCAAAGACTACAATAGTACTCACACGTAAAATGGATAGATGATAAAATGAGAAGGTGGTCCGGCCTATGAAGTCTCACCCGGGGTTGAGGCAAGGACCAGCCCCCCAGAGGTAACCCCCAAAGGGGAGGGGGCTGCCATCAAAACCAGGACACCCCACACAGTATGGCCCAACGAGAAGGGGGAACCTGGCAAGCGCATGTGGAGTGCTATGGGGGGAGAAAAAAAGAAATGTGAGTGGAAGTGAAAGTGAAGTGAAAAAACCATCCATTAATGGACAGATGAAAGTGACAGGGGGATATAGCAAGAAACGTGGAGAACAAGAGGGAAGTGGAGGGATGATGAATAGTGAGGGGAATATGAGTATTAAGAATGTGAGAACATGGATGGCTATGAGCAGTGAGGGAGATTACCTGTGATGTGCGAGTGTAGCGTGTGCCGGTCATCCCTATACACGCCGGGACAGCATGTGGAGTGGGCTAGTCAGAGGCCGCCGCCATATACCCCAGGCAGGGGGCGTGTCCCCGCCAGCGTCATGAGGGGACGTCCGTACGGCATACAAGGAGGAGGGAAGATCCACTCCCGATCATGTGATCTGGGCGGAGTGCCCTCCCCCTGTTGCCATGACTCCCAAAGAATGGAACAGAGACGCCCGCAGTGCGGCATCGTGAGACGCCGCACCAAGGGCGCAAACCCATGACGCTGATGCGTCGAGGTCACGGTCCGCCCCCACCGTGGTGTAGGGCGGGTGAGGGGCCGCAAACTGGGCGCATCACAACCCCGGGAATGAGACACGACCAGACCAAAGACCAACCTCCCAGTACCTATATTATAGTGAGTGGTAAAAGACACACATAATGGGGTAGTACAAGTAAAGGAGTGGAAAAGTATGCACTGAATTAAATCAGAATCAAAGTTGCATATACTGGTCAGCAAATGTTTAGCTGATGAAAAGAAAAAAACAAGAAAAAGAAGCCGAAAGCTATAATAAATTGGAAAAATAAATAACAGAGATGATACAGTGAGTTCTGGAATATGGTTGGTCAGGTCACGGAAATGGGTGTTTTCCACCCTAAATTTAATTATGCACATAAAGGGGGGGTTTGTGACCTGTCCATACCAGCATTATGAACGCTGACACGTCTCCATCCCAATTAGTAATACCAAAAAGAGAAAAGAGGAAGCGGGACTTTAATGAGACGTGTCAACGCATAATTATTAATAGATTGGCCAGGCACATATAGAATTGGCCTGTATCCAATATAAGTATAATCCGGACATCAATATTCTATAACCAGGGAGACACTGGGCGTAATCACAAAGGATTTACAACAATATTCGTATAAAACATTGTTTAATACTTCATTAGACATAAAGAGAATTGTTAAAAATCATCCAATCAAAGGTATGGTGGATACAAAGCGTATACAGTTACAGTACAGGTAGTTGTTAAATTGTAGGCATCCTTAAGTTGTTAACTCTACGCGTTTCTTGGCTTACAACCAATCATCAGGAGTTCAGATGCATAATAACTAGAAAATAATAAAGCAGCCATTAATCTAATGATTGACATAAACATATTGAGAAAGCAAAGACTACAATAGTACTCACACGTAAAATGGATAGATGATAAAATGAGAAGGTGGTCCGGCCTATGAAGTCTCACCCGGGGTTGAGGCAAGGACCAGCCCCCCCGAGGTAACCCCCAAAGGGGAGGGGGCTGCCATCAAAACCAGGACACCCCACACAGTATGGCCCAACGAGAAGGGGGAACCTGGCAAGTGCATGTGGAGTGCTATGGGGGGAGAAAAAAAGAAATGTGAGTGGAAGTGAAAGTGAAGTGAAAAAACCATCCATTAATGGACAGATGAAAGTGACAGGGGGATATAGCAAGAAACGTGGAGAACAAGAGGGAAGTGGAGGGATGATGAATACTGAGGGGAATATGAGTATTAAGAATGTGAGAACATGGATGGCTATGAGCAGTGAGGGAGATTACCTGTGATGTGCGAGTGTAGCGTGTGCCGGTCATCCCTATACACGCCGGGACAGCATGTGGAGTGGGCTAGTCAGAGGCCGCCGCCATATACCCCAGGCAGGGGGCGTGTCCCCGCCAGCGTCATGAGGGGACGTCCGTACGGCATACAAGGAGGAGGGAAGATCCACTCCCGATCATGTGATCTGGGCGGAGTGCCCTCCCCCTGTTGCCATGACTCCCAAAGAATGGAACAGAGACGCCCGCAGTGCGGCATCGTGAGACGCCGCACCAAGGGCGCAAACCCATGACGCTGATGCGTCGAGGTCACGGTCCGCCCCCACCGTGGTGTAGGGCGGGTGAGGGGCCGCAAACTGGGCGCATCACAACCCCGGGAATGAGACACGACCAGACCAAAGACCAACCTCCCAGTACCTATATTATAGTGAGTGGTAAAAGACACACATAATGGGGTAGTACAAGTAAAGGAGTGGAAAAGTATGCACTGAATTAAATCAGAATCAAAGTTGCATATACTGGTCAGCAAATGTTTAGCTGATGAAAAGAAAAAAACAAGAAAAAGAAGCCGAAAGCTATAATAAATTGGAAAAATAAATAACAGAGATGATACAGTGAGTTCTGGAATATGGTTGGTCAGGTCACGGAAATGGGTGTTTTCCACCCTAAATTTAATTATGCACATAAAGGGGGGGTTTGTGACCTGTCCATACCAGCATTATGAACGCTGACACGTCTCCATCCCAATTAGTAATACCAAAAAGAGAAAAGAGGAAGCGGGACTTTAATGAGACGTGTCAACGCATAATTATTAATAGATTGGCCAGGCACATATAGAATTGGCCTGTATCCAATATAAGTATAATCCGGACATCAATATTCTATAACCAGGGAGACACTGGGCGTAATCACAAAGGATTTACAACAATATTCGTATAAAACATCGTTTAATACTTCATTAGACATAAAGAGAATTGTTAAAAATCAATCAATCAAAGGTATGGTGGATACAAAGCGTATACAGTTACAGTACAGGTAGTTGTTAAATTGTAGGCATCCTTAAGTTGTTAACTCTACGCGTTTCTTGGCTTACAACCAATCATCAGGAGTTCAGATGCATAATAACTAGAAAATAATAAAGCAGCCATTAATCTAATGATTGACATAAACATATTGAGAAAGCAAAGACTACAATAGTACTCACACGTAAAATGGATAGATGATAAAATGAGAAGGTGGTCCGGCCTATGAAGTCTCACCCGGGGTTGAGGCAAGGACCAGCCCCCCAGAGGTAACCCCCAAAGGGGAGGGGGCTGCCATCAAAACCAGGACACCCCACACAGTATGGCCCAACGAGAAGGGGGAACCTGGCAAGCGCATGTGGAGTGCTATGGGGGGAGAAAAAAAGAAATGTGAGTGGAAGTGAAAGTGAAGATTTTGCACATAAAGGGGGGGTTTGTGACCTGTCCATACCAGCACTATTCATCATCCCTCCACTTCCCTCTTGTTCTCCACGTTTCTTGCTATATCCCCCTGTCACTTTCATCTGTCCATTAATGGATGGTTTTTTCACTTCACTTTCACTTCCACTCACATTTCTTTTTTTCTCCCCCCATAGCGCTCCACATGCGCTTGCCAGGTTCCCCCTTCTCGTTGGGCCATACTGTGTGGGGTGTCCTGGTTTTGATGGCAGCCCCCTCCCCTTTAGGGGTTACCTCGGGGGGGCTGGTCCTTGCCTCAACCCCGGGTGAGACTTCATAGACCGGACCACCTTCTCATTTTATCATCTATCCATTTTACGTGTGAGTACTATTGTAGTCCTTGCTTTCTCGATATGTTTATGTCAATCATTAGATTAATGGCTGCTTTATTATTTTCTAGTTATTATGCATCTGAACTCCTGATGATTGGTTGTAAGCCAAGAAACGCGTAGAGTTAACAACTTAAGGATGCCTACAATTTAACAACTACCTGTACTGTTATGCCGCGTACACACGGTCGGACTTTTCGTCTACAAAAGTCCAACGGACGCCGACGAACTAAAGCTGGCTGGTAATCCGATCGTGTGTGGGCTTCTCCGGACTTTCAGCAGACTTTTTCAGCCTCAAATCCGACGGACTTTAGATTTGAAACATGCTTCAAATCTTTACGTCGTAACTACGACGGACCCCGAAATCCGCTCGTCTGTGTGCTAGTCCGACGGACAAAAACCCATGCTAGGGCAGCTATTGGCTACTGGCTATGAACTTCCTTATTTTAGTCCGGTGTACGTCATCACGTACGAATCCGTCGGACTTTTGTGTGGTCGTGTGTAGGCAAGTCTGTTCGTTAGAAAGTCTGCTGCAAGTCCGCCGAAAGTCCGCAGGAAGTCTGTCGGACAGGCTGTCGGACTTTTGTAGACGAAAAGTCCGACCGTGTGTACGCGGCATAACTGTATACGCTTTGTATCCACCATACCTTTGATTGATTGATTTTTAACAATTCTCTTTATGTCTAATGAAGTATTAAACAATGTTTTATACGAATATTGTTGTAAATCCTTTGTGATTACGCCCAGTGTCTCCCTGGTTATAGAATATTGATGTCCGGATTATACTTATATTGGATACAGGCCAATTCTATATGTGCCTGGCCAATCTATTAATAATTATGCGTTGACACGTCTCATTAAAGTCCCGCTTCCTCTTTTCTCTTTTTGGTATTACTAATTGGGATGGAGACGTGTCAGCGTTCATAATGCTGGTATGGACAGGTCACAAACCCCCCCTTTATGTGCATAATTAAATTTAGGGTGGAAAACACCCATTTCCGTGACCTGACCAACCATATTCCAGAACTCACTGTATCATCTCTGTTATTTATTTTTCCAATTTATTATAGCTTTCGGCTTCTTTTTCTTGTTTTTTTCTTTTCATCAGCTAAACATTTGCTGACCAGTATATGCAACTTTGATTCTGATTTAATTCAGTGCATACTTTTCCACTCCTTTACTTGTACTACCCCATTATGTGTGTCTTTTACCACTCACTATAATATAGGTACTGGGAGGTTGGTCTTTGGTCTGGTCGTGTCTCATTCCCGGGGTTGTGATGCGCCCAGTTTGCGGCCCCTCACCCGCCCTACACCACGGTGGGGGCGGACCGTGACCTCGACGCATCAGCGTCATGGGTTTGCGCCCTTGGTGCGGCATCTCACGATGCCGCACTGTGGGCGTCTCTGTTCCATTCTTTGGGAGTCATGGCAACAGGGGGAGGGCACTCCGCCCAGATCACATGATCGGGAGTGGATCTTCCCTCCTCCTTGTATGCCGTACGGACGTCCCCTCATGACGCTGGCGGGGACACGCCCCCTGCCTGGGGTATATGGCGGCGGCCTCTGACTAGCCCACTCCACATGCTGTCCCGGCGTGTATAGGGATGACCGGCACACGCTACACTCGCACATCACAGGTAATCTCCCTCACTGCTCATAGCCATCCATGTTCTCACATTCTTAATACTCATATTCCCCTCACTATTCATCATCCCTCCACTTCCCTCTTGTTCTCCACGTTTCTTGCTATATCCCCCTGTCACTTTCATCTGTCCATTAATGGATGGTTTTTTCACTTCACTTTCACTTCCACTCACATTTCTTTTTTTCTCCCCCCATAGCACTCCACATGCGCTTGCCAGGTTCCCCCTTCTCGTTGGGCCATACTGTGTGGGGTGTCCTGGTTTTGATGGCAGCCCCCTCCCCTTTGGGGGTTACCTCTGGGGGGCTGGTCCTTGCCTCAACCCCGGGTGAGACTTCATAGGCCGGACCACCTTCTCATTTTATCATCTATCCATTTTACGTGTGAGTACTATTGTAGTCTTTGCTTTCTCGATATGTTTATGTCAATTATTAGATTAATGGCTGCTTTATTATTTTCTAGTTATTATGCATCTGAACTCCTGATGATTGGTTGTAAGCCAAGAAACGCGTAGAGTTAACAACTTAAGGATGCCTACAATTTAACAACTACCTGTACTGTAACTGTATACGCTTTGTATCCACCATACCTTTGATTGATTGATTTTTAACAATTCTCTTTATGTCTAATGAAGTATTAAACGATGTTTTATACGAATATTGTTGTAAATCCTTTGTGATTACGCCCAGTGTCTCCCTGGTTATAGAATATTGATGTCCGGATTATACTTATATTGGATACAGGCCAATTCTATATGTGCCTGGCCAATCTATTAATAATTATGCGTTGACACGTCTCATTAAAGTCCCACTTCCTCTTTTCTCTTTTTGGTATTACTAATTGGGATGGAGACGTGTCAGCGTTCATAATGCTGGTATGGACAGGTCACAAACCCCCCCTTTATGTGCATAATTAAATTTAGGGTGGAAAACACCCATTTCCGTGACCTGACCAACCATATTCCAGAACTCACTGTATCATCTCTGTTATTTATTTTTCCAATTTATTATAGCTTTCGGCTTCTTTTTCTTGTTTTTTTCTTTTCATCAGCTAAACATTTGCTGACCAGTATATGCAACTTTGATTCTGATTTAATTCAGTGCATACTTTTCCACTCCTTTACTTGTACTACCCCATTATGTGTGTCTTTTACCACTCACTATAATATAGGTACTGGGAGGTTGGTCTTTGGTCTGGTCGTGTCTCATTCCCGGGGTTGTGATGCGCCCAGTTTGCGGCCCCTCACCCGCCCTACACCACGGTGGGGGCGGACCGTGACCTCGACGCATCAGCGTCATGGGTTTGCGCCCTTGGTGCGGCGTCTCACGATGCCGCACTGCGGGCGTCTCTGTTCCATTCTTTGGGAGTCATGGCAACAGGGGGAGGGCACTCCGCCCAGATCACATGATCGGGAGTGGATCTTCCCTCCTCCTTGTATGCCGTACGGACGTCCCCTCATGACGCTGGCGGGGACACGCCCCCTGCCTGGGGTATATGGCGGCGGCCTCTGACTAGCCCACTCCACATGCTGTCCCGGCGTGTATAGGGATGACCGGCACACGCTACACTCGCACATCACAGGTAATCTCCCTCACTGCTCATAGCCATCCATGTTCTCACATTCTTAATACTCATATTCCCCTCACTATTCATCATCCCTCCACTTCCCTCTTGTTCTCCACGTTTCTTGCTATATCCCCCTGTCACTTTCATCTGTCCATTAATGGATGGTTTTTTCACTTCACTTTCACTTCCACTCACATTTCTTTTTTTCTCCCCCCATAGCACTCCACATGCGCTTGCCAGGTTCCCCCTTCTCGTTGGGCCATACTGTGTGGGGTGTCCTGGTTTTGATGGCAGCCCCCTCCCCTTTGGGGGTTACCTCTGGGGGGCTGGTCCTTGCCTCAACCCCGGGTGAGACTTCATAGGCCGGACCACCTTCTCATTTTATCATCTATCCATTTTACGTGTGAGTACTATTGTAGTCTTTGCTTTCTCGATATGTTTATGTCAATTATTAGATTAATGGCTGCTTTATTATTTTCTAGTTATTATGCATCTGAACTCCTGATGATTGGTTGTAAGCCAAGAAACGCGTAGAGTTAACAACTTAAGGATGCCTACAATTTAACAACTAAGTATTAAACGATGTTTTATACGAATATTGTTGTAAATCCTTTGTGATTACGCCCAGTGTCTCCCTGGTTATAGAATATTGATGTCCGGATTATACTTATATTGGATACAGGCCAATTCTATATGTGCCTGGCCAATCTATTAATAATTATGCGTTGACACGTCTCATTAAAGTCCCGCTTCCTCTTTTCTCTTTTTGATATATATATATATATATATATATATATATATATATATATATATATATATATATATATACATTTTTTTTTTAATGGTGGAGTAAATAAAAAATTACATTTTAAATATTTCATTTTATTCAGGATGATATGAAAAATTGCACAAAAGTATGTCGTAGCTACCTTTTTGCAGCCAGCAGGTTGCGATTGTGAGCCTAGTATTCCAGGGTTTCATATCACTGGTTTACTGCAGACCTGTGGCGTCTCCAATACAGGATCTTAGGTTAAACACACAAGTGAATGAGTCATGTAAATGACTCAGAGTAAGGGACACACACCCCCTCCTGCTTTCCTGTAGAGATAATACCATCTAGTCAACAGATGCAGAGTTACTGCTGTGATCTTTTATTAGAAATTCCAACATCTTCTGCACGAATTGAAGTATTGAAGAGCACTATATTAAAGTGTTTGTTTTTTTGTTAAAGACAAAGTTGGTATCTATGGCTAGGAAACTGGTCAATTGCTTGGGCCTTACCATTCCTTAGGCCCCTTTCACATGGGGTAGACTCCACCAGGAATCCACCTGTTTAGCAGGGAATGTGTCCGCTGATCCCCGCTGAGCAAGCGGATGGCTTGTCTGTGTCCATTCCGCTTATGCAGAGTTGACACAGACACAACCCGCTCTCCGCTATGGGCGGTCGGATGTAAATGGACCACCTGCCCCTTTATATCTGATGGCCATCAAATCCGATTAGCAGATAGTATCGGATCACATGTCGGCAGGTGTCAACGGACACATGTCCATTGACACCCGCCACTCCATAAAGAGCAATGGATGGTCAGATCGGGTCCATCTGAAAAATTGTGAAAAGGGGCCTCAGGGTGTCCAGTGTCTGCGCCATCTGTAACCATCATAGACAATCTGAAGTGTTAGGCCCCTTTCACACAAGAGGGCTGATTGAGTCCGCCTGTCAGTAGACCTGGTCGGATCACCCTCTATAGATGTCCATTGACACCCACCGACATCTGATCCAAACCTATCCGCTAAAAATAGATGGATGGGGATCTGTTCCCCATCCATCTAGTAGATCAGATGCCCATCAGGTGTAAGCAGACAGGTGGTCCCTTTAAATACTCAATGTACAAGATCCAGCGCTATCCCCATACAAAAAAAAAAGTTCAGGTATAGATATATAGATATATCTATATATACAATCAAACTGTGCAAAATTGATAATTCAAATCCAAAAAAATCACATCAACTAAAGTTCATAGATGAAGTTCATAAATGAAATGCATAATTGTGCTGTTTTCAAAGTGTAAAGTGCAAAAGAAGATCATCCTCAAAAGTGCAATCTGTGCTCCAATTCTTCTGTGACAGTAAAGGGCAATAAGGTGCTTCCCCCCTATGTGCCCACACTCACCGACTTCTGGATGTTAAAACGCCTGCCAGTATGACCAAAATCCTATGTTGTGCTGTGCTTTCAGCTCCTCCACTCATCACAGCAAGATGGCAAGATGATAGAGGTTTTATTCATATAAAAACAATCGGGAGATCTCCATAGCGTGATTCACTTCTTTATTGTATAAAAGATTAAAACATAAATTTAACACTTACAAAAATGTTCTTGGTATTAGGCATGCAATGTCGGTTTAGAACACAACTCCGCGGTGGACAGGTGGTCCGTTTACATCTGACCACCCATACAGGAGAGTGGGCTGTGTCTGTGTCTGCTCTCCATAAGCAAAACGGACACAGACAAGCCTGCTTAGTAGAGTCCGCCCCATGTGAAAGGGGCCTTAGCTTGGGTGGAGGACTGGGTTGCGATTGTTTGCATGTATTTTTATGTATGTACTGCAGTGCTGTATGTATGTTTGTATATATGCATGTTTATGTGTGTAATGCACTGCCCTCTGTGTGTTTGTGTGTATGTTATGTATGTAATGCAGTGCTGTGTGTATGTTTGTATCTATGTATGTATGTTTATGGATGTAATGCATTGATCTGTGTATGGTTGTGTGTAATGTGTAAAGTTTGTAGTAAATATGCAGACTGCGTGTGTATGTTTATGTGTGATATCACGATTGCGTATACTGTGAGGATTGTGTGTATGTTTGTGTGTAATATGCAGATTATTATTATTTTTAAGGATTTATATAGCGCCAATAGTTTGCGCAGCGCTTTACAACATGAGGGCAGACATTACAATTACAATACACTTCAATACAGGAGGAATCAGTGGGGCCCTGCTCGTTAGTTTACAATCTAGGTATTGTGTGTTTCAGCCTGGGTTCGCACCGAATACGGGTTTGAAATCGTGCAAGTTCAGCTGAACTCGTACGATTTCAAACCCACATTTCAGTCTGACTTCGTGGGCGATTTGAGAGACATCTGTGCACGAACCCGATTGAAATTGCCCCCTAAGTCGCCAAAAGTAGTGTAGAAACTGTTTTTGGAAATCGGTGCGGCGCCACAAAGTCGGTGTCTCACTGATTTGGTATGTCAAATTGGCCCGGTGTGAAAGAGGGCTCTATATGTGATGCAAGTTATACTGTATATATATATGCATATATAATGTGACAGGTGTGTAAATAAAAGCAGTGCTAATTAATATACGTCAAAACCCCTTACAGCCCATTCACACTACTGTGCTGCACCCCATTGCACCTAGCTAAAGGAAGTGCATCGCAGTGTGTGTGGCGCACTGCCAAAGATGCTACATTAACCTTTTCTGGTGGGTTTGATGCATTAGGCAGCCCATTCAAAAACTGGTCTTCCTTACCACAATGCACATGGATGCGTGCCATCTATCAAATAATGCAAATAGTGCCTTTACCCGGCTGGACCTTCTGTCCATTCTACCCAGCAACTTCCACCATGCTGGTCCCAGGCACACAAGTGAGACAGCTTGAGATACATGGCAGGGGGAGCAATATGTTCCAGTGCCTGTGGAAGGTGATCAGGCAGCTTTACAGCTGCCCAAATCATTTCCACCAGAAAGTCAACAGTCAGCTGAGGAAGCACACACACACACTACAGCAGCCAGAAGTGTATGTAAATGCTGCTGCTATAGACTTATGCCAATGAAAGGGAAAGGGCTAAATTGTATTAAAAGTGTATTTGCCAGTGTTTAGGTGCATCTAATTTAGCTGCATTTAGAGAACATAGAATGCTGTGCACCCAGGGCCATTGAGATAATGCATGTAAATGCACGCAAATGCATGTAAACGCATGTAAGCACAAGTACATTTAAAATAGAACTTGATCTGAGAACGATTAAGTATGTTTTACATCCCTGATAATTTCTCCTGATTTTAAGCAGGCCAAACACAGGAGGTTAGCGTGAATGTAGCCAAAGAAGCAGAGCTTTCTGTATTCTACCCTGTTTCCCCGAAAATAAGACCTAGTGTGATTGTCAGTGTGGCTGCAATATAAGCCCTATTCCCCCAATAAGCCCTACCCTGTTTCCCCGAAAATAAGCCCTACCCTAAAAATAAGACCTACAAGGACTTTAACTAGGGCTTATTTGGGGGGTAGGGCTTATATTGCAGCCATCACCGACAATCACGCTAGGTCTTATTTTCGGGGAAACAGGGTATGAATTGGGTCGTGTGATGGAGCCTCCATTATTGAAGCCAAAGGGCCCTGATTTGTTTCTTGCCCAGGACCCCAATTTATCAAAAACTTGTCCTGCTTACAGAACTGTACATTTGATGACTGGTAATTATTATGAATGCCATAACATATACAGAAAAATATATTTGAACTTAGACAAAGTAAACAGTAGTGCCAGTAATGTTATATGGCAGAAGTCATTTAATTAAAACTGGAGTAATCAGTATACATTTATCAAAGTAAAAGTTTCAATTAAATTTCATTGCACATGGTTTGTCCCTTTTTAGCAACTCAGACATTTTGACGAATAGATGCCCAATTATCCAGGAATCAGTAATATATTATGTCTCATTTACATTTTAATTCCATGGCCACTGCTAATGGAACCACTAGTTTTAACCATCATCGCTGAAGCTGTAACGTTTATTAAAACAGAATCACAATTGGGGCTGTGTTAAATATTTATACTAGGCTCTTAAAAGTAAAATTAATTTATAATTTATTAATTTCCTGTCCTTGCCTATAAAAGGCCTGGTTTATAGCTAATATACATGTGATCAAAAAAGTATTTTCTGATCCTGTCAATAGTTCAAATAACTTATTAGTGGGAGTGCATAGTTTGTATATATATATATATATATATATATATATATATATATATATATATATACAGTATATATATTTATATATATGCTGTATATAGAATGATGCTCAGCGTTAAAGTGACATTAAAGGTTCATTAAAAAAAAAAAAAAGAAGAAGAAAAAACATGTTATACTTACCTGCTCTGTGTAATGGTTTTGCCCAGAGCAGCCCCAATCCTCCCCTTTTTCAGCTTCCCCCCGGCACTCCTGGCTCCTCCTCTTCAGCTAGTGCCCCCAATAGCAAGCCGCTTGCTATGGGGGCATTGGTTCATGCTCGCTCCCAAGCCCAGCTCTAGGCTTCCATATGACAAACAGAGCTGTGTTCTCTCCTCATTGGTTCACTGGTGGTGATTGACAGTAGCAGGAGCCAATGGCGCCTGCTGCTGATTCAGCCAATGAGGAATGAGGGACTCAGGAGACCCGGGAGAAGCTCAGCTTTCATGCACATTGCTGGATCGAGATGGAGCTCAGGTGAGTATAGAGGGGTTGGGGGGCCGCTGCACACAGAAGGTTTTTTCCCTTCAAGCATAGAATGCATGAAGGTAAAAAACCTTGTGCCTTTAAGATCACTTTAAAGTGTAAATATATTATAGCTTACCAATCTTTAGATGTGGGGGCTGCATAAGTTTCTTTTATTCAGGCAAAGGACATTTCTTGCAAGTACAGAAAAAATACCTGTTGATCTATTTATAAAACCTTCCTGTGCACTGAACTGAAATATCATACAATCTTATACTGTAAGCCTTCCCAGCTATCTTATGTAAACTACAGAGCAACTCATAAAGAGTTTGTAGTCTAAAAAAGGAGAGGCACAGATACAGTATAGTGAATAAGCATTATCACCCTAGTACAGGAAGTATATGGCAGGGTCACTTGGGAAAAAAAGAAAAGAAAATACGCCAGTAAAGAAGTAATGCATGCAGTTCCCATATCTAGGGACTGGTAAGTTGCAATTTATTAAATTTTTGTTCTTGGTTTTAGATTCATTTTAAAGAAGAATTCCAGATATGGATATTTTTACACATTTACATTGGTCCAACTTGGACCAATGTAACCATGTATATACTATACCTGTAGGATCCTCCTGGAAGTCGGAAATCACTGTAGTAGGCGGGTGTGGCTGCTCTGCTGTTTTGTGAACACAAGACACAAGAGATCGCCTGGTTGGCATGGGGGATGAGACAGAATGGTTTGCATTTTCTCAATGAATGCAAAGCATTCTCAGATTGGATGAGATGGAGAGCGTGATAATGCTGCCCCGCCTCTCCACTTCGTCCAATCAGAATATGCTTTGCATTCACTGAAAAAATGTAACGTGATCTCTAAATGGCTCTCATGACAAGTGGGTGACTCAATGCAACAGGGCAGCTGCTCAGCACAAGGCCTGGAAGCTAGTGGAGATCATTGTAATTAGCGGTGTCTACCTCAGTGATTTCCAGCATCTAAAGGGATCCCACAGGTATGGTATATACATTAGCCCAATATGTAGATATATACATACCTGAATTCTTCTTTAAGAGCATCACTTTAGGCAGGTAAAAAAAAAAAAAGCTACAAATTGGCAGGTGTATTGGCAGACAAAAGGACAAACTGACAGATTGACTGTATTATGGACCATACTTATACTACAGAAATCTAATGGAAAGGCATTAGGTGATAGTTTGTCAATATCTATAGCTCTTGGACTCCTGCTTCCACATGTCGTAACCATGACTGCAGAGCAAAGTAATAATTTTGAACAATCACAGACCTTGAGTGCTTTGCTTCAGCCTGGGAACAAAAGGCAGTTGCTCTGCTTTGTAACACTCCCTCAAGTCATCAGTGTGAAGGGTGCAGGGGAAATGTCATTCCTTGGAATGTATAGAGAAGTCAGGAAGGCAAAATAATCAAAGGCAATATAAAATACATGTGGGCAGAGGGAAAAACAATGTGAACAGCTAATCAATATAATTGTCTATCGCAACGATGATCTGAAAATCAATAACACTGTGACAGTAATAGCCAGCTTAAAAGCATAATCTTTCTTTTTTTTTCTATCTTGAAAAAATATATAAAAGACACTCCCTGGTTTGTTTAAAATGAATTTTATCTGCCCTTCAGATTTAAAACGTTTTGCTGCAGAATTTGCCCCAGGGAATAGCCCAGGTAAAATAATCAGTTTGCACTGAATGACAACAGTGCTCCTGTTTTTTTTCCTGTAAGTATAGCTCCCAACTGTCCCTGATTTCAAGGGACTGTCCCTGATTTGTCCCTCATTGTGGTCTGATCTATATAGTTGTATATAAAATGCACTTTTTATCTTTCAAAAAGTGTTTCCCAGTGCTAAACCTTTCATCCAATTTCTAAATTGCTGCATTTGTACATTTTAAAAGCCAATATAAAGGAATAGTAGTGGTAATTCTTTAAGTCCTTGTGGATTTGGTTAACCTTTTTTTGGTTAATTCTCCTTTAAGGGGGTGTGGCAGGGGGCTTGTCCTATGCCTATATACGTTTGACAGTAGGTGTCCCTCATTCCTAACTCAAAAGGAATGAGGAATGAGAGGGGATATGATTTTAATATACAAATACCGTACTGGTGACCCCACAATAGGGATAAAACTTTTTCGCAGAAGAGAGTTTAACAAGACTCGTGGCCACTCATTAAAATTAGAAGAAAAGAGGTTTAACCTTAAATTACGTAGAGGGTTATTTACTGTAAGAGCGGCAAGGATGTGGAATTCCCTTCCACAGGCAGTGGTCTCAGTGGGGAGCATTGATAGCTTCAAGAAACTATTAGATAAGCACCTGAATGACCGCAACATACAGGGATATATAATGTAATACTGACACATAATCACACACATAGGTTGGACTTGATGGACATGTGTCTTTTTTCAACCTCGCCTACTATGTAACTATGTAACTATGTAAAATGTTGGGAGGTATGTGTAAGTGTATAGACGTCTTATAGCTATTTCTTTATCACTGTACTGTATGTACACCTATGGGGTCAGCTTTTTGAGAAAATGTATTGTAAAAAAAACTGTAAAATACAGAAAAGGAAAAAAAGTATGAAATTCTGTTTTTCAGTAGTATAGCAGATGAGAAAGCATATAAAATGTGGAAGCCATGAAGCAGTTCGAAGTAACTGTAACTGGTCAAGAAGGGAGAAAATGGCTGCCTATGGGTGCCTGTAGTCTTTCAAACCTTCCTGTCATGGCCAAAGTCTTAACTATAGAACCATATAGTAAGATCTGGAGTTTTTTCAAGTTAATGAGGACATTAAAGAGAATTTCCCCCTGTGTAGAGAAAGGATGGTGGGGAGAATGGAGATAGGGCAGTTTAGCTTGGGGTTTAGAGAAAGTTTAGGTAACGGTTCACCTGTACAGATCATTTGGAATTCCACTCGCCATCATGTTCTTGTATGCACAGGAGTAGCTCACAACCGACCAGTCCTTGCTGTTGTCTCCTTTATATTAATCACTGTGTAATGGATTTTGTTGCAACAAATTCAATCAATAAATAAGGCTGTGAAAGTTAATTTCAGTGAATCTCTTATTTCTTCAAAGCTGTTAACAAGAAACCCATGCTATGACTTTGCACTAGATATGTTAATCTCCCCAGAGGCTGCCTAAGGCTCACAAATACTCGGATCCCGCCTGTCTCTGCTGCTCCCTGCTAGGTATTGGCTCGGGACCTCTAATTTTTTCATGTACAGTAATTGCTGTATGCTGGGCTCATATTTTGCAAATTCTAACAACTGCCCTATAAATCACAGTCTCTGTAGACCTCAGGCGTGTTTGTTAAATGTAGCATCTGGGTTTAAGAAGCCTGGTCAAACTAGCTACACAATCAGTCCAAGAAGAACCATCATTTATACAGTGAAAGCACATAGCCCATTCCCTGAAGGAGTTTAGAGTCAAACATCTCTACATCAGCCTCATAGGTACACACCAGGAACAATTACCGTGAACACTGATTACCCTGGCAGAATGTTTGAGAACATATAAACTGCATCAGATTAAGTTCCTCCAGATTGAACCCCCCAAAAAATACCTCCCACTCCCAGCATGCCTCAATTTTTGCTAGTGTCCTAGGAGGATGAGCATTGTTTTATCTACTGAGAAAATTTTAACCTTTAACTTTTTTTTTTGTTCAAGATTATATTTTTTCCAGTCAAGAAATCAAATACACACTGTTTGAGCTGGTATGTTATGCAGTTATCTGGATCAGTGCATTCCCAGCAATAGCTTTGGAGGCCACAATCAAACCTGCTGGACTGCATGATTGAGGATTCTACCTGGAATGGAACCTTTGGGTACTGGACTCTACTTGTGGTGCTTTACAGATCTTTCTGCTATAGCAGCCTCCGCCCTTAGTTGTGAAGGCACCTAATGAGGGGTCTCAAAAAGGCCATTTAATCTCTTAATGACATGGAGTTAAAAACTTAAAGATCTTTAAGATTGAGACATAGCCTGTACTTCTACCAGTGCTACTGCCAGTCGATGGTCCCTGAAATGCTCTTAGACCACCTAAACTTTTCCCCTGCATCCACTATTTCCAGGCGATTTGCATGCTTACTGGAAAATGCATGATAAACTATTTACACCTTTTAGATGTTTTGCCAATACCCATCTAAGAAGGCCTGTCACATACATATATGCACAGCTTTACAGTAGATGAAGTAGTGGCCTCTTGCGCAGTATCTGTCCAAGCACTCCTGGACATTGCCAAGGTGTGGACACTGTGAGCACTGCAGTGCTATTAGGTACAGCTGGTGATGCACTGTGGAATCACCAAGACAAATTAAAGGTGAAGTCATGTCCCAAACCAGGTTGAAGGATAACCGAGTGGAGGTACACCAGGGTGTAAGCAGAATCAGAGTCAGGAACGGGCAGAAGTTGACAACAGGAAGGCACTGAGGTACAGATTCAATAGGCAAAAGCATAGTCAGAAGTCCAGGGTGGGGTTGGTAGCATAGGCAGTCAGTGAATATAAGCAGACAAGAAGAAACAATTCATGGAGGTCCAATCAATAAAATATTCTTCCAGCAGAGGTCTGAATAGCATGTTTGTGCGATGTCTCGGATCCTTCCCACCGCAGTCCCCTCATTTTGTAGAGCAATCCTGTTCTTACATCAGTGTCTTCAGTCCCCTGCAAATTACAGTCCCCCACTTTACATCAGTTTCTGCTTCATATTAGTGTCCACAGCCCCCTTCCCATAAAGATCCCCACAGCACTGCCCCACTTTACATCACCCCCACAGCACTGCTCCCTTAACATCACCCCCCCCCCCACACACAGCACTTGCCCTCATTTATATCACACCCCCCCTCCACAGCACTGCCCCCCCTCCACAGCACTGCCCCCCCCCCACAGCACTGCCCCCCCCCCCCCACAGTACTGCCCTTCTTCACATCCCTCCCACAGCAATGCCTGCTCCCCTTTGCATATCCCTCCACAGCACTTGCCACCCATTTACATCTCTCCCCCCACAGAACTGCCTCCCCTTACATCACCCCCCACACCACTGCTCCCCTTCGCATCATATTTCCCCTCCCCAACAAAACTTGCCCCCTTTCACATCACCCTCACCCCCCGCCACCACAATAATGTGCTCTGCCCCTTAACATCTGCCCCACTTTCAAATCACACACACACACACACACACACACACACACACACACACACACACACACACAAACAGAGCACTGCCCCATTCATTTCACCCTTTAGCTTGTAGTCTTATCCACTTACTTGCACTGTGTAGCGTGTGCTATATTTTATTTAATAAACTGTTTACAAAAACAGAATACACTTAGAAGCTTTCTATTTATCTTTGGGTCTGCTGCATACCTTATCACACTGGAGATTTACTTGCTTCACTTCTGCTTTGGAGAGCTGATTTTCGGTGACCACAGAGGATATCCAAAGAGGCTGTACAGCATCCATCCAGCTCCTATGGAACCCATGCTCTTATGACTTCCTGTAATTAAGAGGTCCACCTTTTCTGGTAAGCGCATTTATATGTCTGAGGTGGAGAATATCGGTGTCTTATGGAAAAGGATCAGCTTCCCTTTACCAAGAGGAATTTTTTATTTGTGTGTCTATAAGGACTGTTTTTAATCATTTGCGCTGCACTAATATTGTTTTATAATTAGGATAAGGGGTCCATGGCAAGGGATTTATCTTTACGCCACAGTAATCCTTTATTTTTGGAGAGTTCTTTGCATTAAGGGAAAAAACCTTCTGCAAGCAGTCCCCCCCCAGCCCCCCTTCTACTTACCTGAGCCCGATCTCGATCCAGCGATGTGCATGGGAGCAGCGGCTCTCCTGGTTGTCTCCCTTCTCAATGGTTCAGACACAACAGTGGGAGGAATTGGCTCCCGCTGCTGTCAATCACAGCTAGGAAAGAGGGAGCGGAAGCGAGGCTGAACCGTGCTCTGTGTGTCTTATGAACACACAGAGTGGGGGCTCAGAAGTGAGCATGCTCGAGTGCCCCCTTAGCAAGTGTCTTGAGGTGGCGGGTGCTCGGTGCGGGGAGGAGGAGGTGGGAGCACCAGCGGGGGATCTGAGAAGAGGAGAATCAGGGCTGCTCTGTGTGTTTTATTGCTGACTTACCCCTGTCGAACAGTAAGAAGTGGGTGTTGATAAATAATATTGATATTGTTTATTAGTGTCCATACTATTATTTTTTTAATCACTAGACATGTGCAATTCATTTTGGTCCGAATACAAATTCAGACAAATTTTTGGTTATTCAGAGATTCGGAGATACATCCGAATGAAATAGTAAAAATTAAATGTTAACCACTTGCCGACCGCCTAACGCACATATACGGCGGCAGAATGGCACGGGCAGGCAGAATCACGTACCCGCGCACAGAGTGGGGCAAGCACCAGCGGCCTAGTACACCCTGGTCGTACATCCAGCACTGCAGTATCACGTGGTGACGTGGTGAGTCCCATAAGTGCAGTTCAAGCTGGCGAGGTGGTAAGCACAAGTAGTGTCCCGCTGCCACCAAGAAGAAGACGAACACAGGCCCGTCGTGCCCATAGTGCCCTTCCTGCTGCATTCGCCAATCCAAATTGGGAACCCACCACTTCTGCAGCATCCGTACTTCCCCCTTTCACTGGCCAACCCGGAATTCAGGTGGAAACAGTTGACTTTACGCCACTGGATTTTTATTCGCTGTTTTTCACCGAAGATCTCTATAGATCTATTGTGGACCAAAGCAATTTGTACGCTGGTCAACACATCGCCACTATTCCCCAGTCCTCCCTTGCCAGAGATTGGAGACCAATTACGGTCTCCGAATTTAAGATCTTTCTGGGCCTTTCCCTCCTCATGGGCATAACCAAAAAGAGTGAGTTGCGGTCATATTGGTCCACTGACCCAATTCAACATATGCCCGTGTTCTCTGCCTCCATGACCAGGGCACGATACGAGCAGATTTTGCGGTTCATGCACTTCAACGACAATGAACTCTGTCGTCCTCGTGGAGACCCTGCATACGATCGGCTCTACAAAATTCGGCCCCTCGTAAACCACTTCAACCAACGTTTTGCAGACTTGTTTACCCCCCATCAAGTTGTCTGCGTTGATGAGTCCCTGATTAAGTTTTCTGGCCGCTTGTCCTTCAAACAGTACCTTCCCAGCAAGCGTGCCAGATACGGGGTCAAGATGTATAAGCTCTGTGACAGGGCCACAGGCTATACATGTAGATTTATGGTTTACGAGGGCAAAGATAGTCACGTAGAGCCGATAAACTGCCCTGACTACATAGGAAGCGCTGGCAAGATAGTGTGGGACTTGGTGTCACCCTTATTCGGAAAGGGGTACCACTTGTACGTGGACAATTATTATACGAGCGTGCCACTTTTTAGTCACTTGTTTGATCATCAGATTGGAGCATGTGGCACCGTGCGACCTAATCGCCGGGGCTTTCCCCAGCGGCTTGTAGAGTCCCGTCTTAGGCTGGGGGAGAGAGCCTGCTTGCAGTATAATAATTTGCTCGCTATGAAGTGGAGGGACAATAAGAATGTTTTCGTTCTTACCTCCCTTCATGCAGACACGACGACCCAAATTACTACGGCGACTGGTGTTGTGGAGAAACCCCTCTGTGTCCACGAATACAACCTTAATATGGGAGGGGTGGACCTCATACCAGTTGTTGGCGCCGTACCTAGTTGCCCGTAAGGCCAGACGCTGGTACAAAAAAGTGTCTGTTTATTTATTTCAATTGGCTTTGCTGAATGCTCATGTGCTATACAGAGCTTCAGGACAGACTGGATCCTTCCTTAAATTCCAGGAAGAGATCGTCAGAGCCCTTCTGTTTCCAGATGGTGCTCCACCTCACCTTCCCAATCCAAATACAGTAAGCCGGCTGCATGGGAGGCATTTTCCTTATGTCCTCCAGAGTACCCCTACCCAACGAGCCCCCCAAAAAAAATGTCGTGTCTGCAGCAAGCGCGGATTTAGGCGTGACACCCGGTATTGTTGTCCCTCCTGTCCTGACAATCCTGGTCTATGCATTGGTGAATGTTTTGAACGCTACCATACACTAGTGGAGTATTAGCGTAGGGTTCAGCACGGCACAGACTAGGCACACTAACTCAGGGTCTCCCAAGATGCCATCGCATTTTGAGAGACCCAAACCTGGTACAGTTACAGTTAAAAGTTAAAGTTACTAAAAAAAGTGTTAAAAAAAAAAAATAAATAAAAAATAAATAAAAAAATAAAAATACAAAAAAAATATAAAATAAAAAAACCAAAAATAGTTGTTGTTTTATTGTTCTCTCTCTCTATTCTCTCTCTATTGTTCTGCATTCTATACTGCAATGTTTTATTGTTATGTTTTTATCATGTTTGCTTTATAGGTATGCAATTTTTTTATACTTTGTTTTTTTATTGTTAACCACTTTTTTGTTTTCAGGTACGCCATTCAGCTGCAGAGCGGATTTATTTATCTTGACAGCAGCAGCGTTTGCTCCCACGATATATAAAGCCGTGACTCCAGCGCTGTCGGAGGTGATTTCACCACCACAGTTACATACTTCAGCATATATGCCGAAGCGTGGGGGCAGCAGTGGGTGGAGGAGCAATTTGCTCCTGCCTTTTGCGGGAGGATGCCCCCATGCTTCGGCATATATATATTTTAGGTAGGCACAGGTTGCGTTAAATGTTTTATATTTTACTATGTTTTTTTTTGTATTTGCTTTGCAGGTATGGTAAGTATTACTGTTATACTGTAATGTTACTTTGTTTTTTTGTTAACCATCATTTGCTTAGCAGGTACGCCATTCAGTTGCAGCGCGGATTTATTTATCTTGACAGCAACAGCGTTTGCTCCCACGATATATAAAGCCGTGACTCCAGCGCTGTCGGAGGTGATTTCACCACCACAGTTACATACTTCAGCATATATGCCGAAGCGTGGGGGCAGCAGTGGGTGGAGGAGCAATTTGCTCCTGCCTTTTGCGGGAGGATGCCCCCATGCTTCGGCATATATATATTTTAGGTAGGCACAGGTTGCGTTAAATGTTTTATTTTTTACTATGTTTTTTTTTGTATTTGCTTTGCAGGTATGGTAAGTATTACTGTTATACTGTAATGTTACTTTGTTTTTTTGTTAACCATCATTTGCTTAGCAGGTACGCCATTCAGTTGCAGCGCGGATTTATTTATCTTGACAGCAACAGCGTTTGCTCTCACGATATATAAAGCCGTGACTCCAGCGCTGTCGGAGGTGATTTCACCACCACAGTTACATACTTCAGCATATATGCCGAAGCGTGGGGGCAGCAGTGGGTGGAGGAGCAATTTGCTCCTGCCTTTTGCGGGAAGATGCCCCCATGCTTCGGCATATATATATTTTAGGTAGGCACAGGTTGCGTTAAATGTTTTATTTTTTACTATGTTTTTTTTTGTATTTGCTTTGCAGGTATGGTAAGTATTACTGTTATACTGTAATGTCACTGCTTCGGCATATATAAATGGTGCATGTATGCCCATCATTAGAAGTGGGTGGATGAAGGGAGGTATTATAATGGTGGGCATACCCACCGATCAATATCTTTTTTTCGTTCAGCCCACAGGCTGCATGAAAAAAAAGTTTACAATACAAGGACCAGCAACGTACTGGTATGTTGCTGGACTTTGAGTGGTTATACCAGAATGATGCCTGCAGGTTTAGGTATCATCTTGGTATCATTCTTTTCAGCCAGCGGTCGGCTTTCATGTAAAAGCAATCCTAGAGGCTAATTAGCCTCTAGACTGCTTTTACAAGCAGTGGGAGGGATTCCCCCCCCACCGTCTTCCATGTTTTTCTCTGGCTCTCCTGGCCCAACAGGGAACCTGAGAATGCAGCCGGTGATTCGGGCAGCTGACCATAGAGCTGATCAGAGACCAGAATGGCTCCAATCATCTCTATGGCCTAAGAAACCGGAAGCTACGAGCATTTCATGACTTAGATTTCGCCGGATGTAAACAGCGCCATTGGGAAATTGGGAAAGCATTTTATCACACCGATCTTGGTGTGGTCAGATGCTTTGAGGGCAGAGGAGAGATCTAGGGTCTAATAGACCCCAATTTTTTCAAAAAAGAGTACCTGTCACTACCTATTGCTATCATAGGGGATATTTACATTCCCTGAGATAACAATAAAAATGATTAAAAAAAAATAAAAATGAAAGGAACAGTTTAAAAATAAGAAAAAAAATTTAAAAATTAATAAAGAAAAAAAAAAAAAAAAAAAGCACCCCTGTCCCCCCCTGCTCTCGCGCAAAGTCGAACGCAAGCGTTGGTCTGGCGTCAAATGTAAACAGCAATTGCCCCATGCATGTGAGGTATCACCGCGAAGGTCAGATCGAGGGCAGTAATTTTAGCAGTAGACCTCCTCTGTAAATCTAAAGTGGTAACCTGTAAAGGCTTTTAAAGCCTTTTAAAAATGTATTTAGTTTGTCGCCACTGCACGTTTGTGCGCAATTTTAAAGCATGTCATGTTTGGTATCCATGTACTCGGCCTAAGATCATCTTTTTTATTTCATCAAACATTTGGGCAATATAGTGTGTTTTAGTGCATTAAAATTTTAAAAAGTGTGTTTTTTCCCCAAAAAATGCGTTTGAAAAATCGCTGCGCAAATACTGTGTGAAAAAAAAAAATGAAACACCCATCATTTTAATCTGTAGGGCATTTGCTTTAAAAAAATATATAATGTTTGGGGGTTCAAAGTAATTTTCTTGCAAAAAAAAATAATTTTTTCATGTAAACAAAAAGTGTCAGAAAGGGCTTTGTCTTCAAGTGGTTAGAAGAGTGGGTGATGTGTGACATAAGCTTCTAAATGTTGTGCATAAAATGCCAGGACAGTTCAAAACCCCCCCAAATGACCCCATTTTGGAAAGTAGACACCCCAAGCTATTTGCTGAGAGGCATGTCGAGTCCATGGAATATTTTATATTGTGACACAAGTTGCGGGAAAAAGACAATTTTTTTTTTTTTTTGCACAAAGTTGTCACTAAATGATATATTGCTCAAACATGCCATGGGAATATGTGAAATTACACCCCAAAATGCATTCTGTTGCTTCTCCTGAGTACGGGGATACCACATGTGTGAGACTTTTTGGGAGCCTAGCCGCGTACGGGACCCCGAAAAACAAGCCCTGCCTTCAGGCTTTCTAAGGGCGTAAATTTTTGATTTCACTCTTCACTGCCTATCACAGTTTCGGAGGCCATGGAATGCCCAGATGGCACAAACCCCCCCAAATGACCCCATTTTGGAAAATAGACACCCAAAGCTATTTGCTGAGAGGTATAGTGAGTATTTTGCAGACCTCACTTTTTGTCACACACTTTTGAAATTTGAAAAAAGAAAAAAAAAATATGTTTTTCTTGTCTTTGTCTTTCTTCATTTTCAAAAACAAATGAGAGCTGCAAAATACTCACCATGCCTCCCAGCAAATAGCTTGGGGTGTCTACTTTCCAAAATGGGGTCATTTTGGGGGGTTTTGTGCTATCTTGGCATTTTATGGCCTTCAAAACTGTGATGGGTAGTGAGGAGTGAAATCAAAAATTAACGCTCTTAGAAATCCTGAAGGCGGTGATTGGATTTTGGGGCCCCGTATGAAGCTAGGCACCCAAAAAGTGCCACTCATGTGGTATCCCCGTACTCAGGAGAAGCAGCAGAATGTATTTTGGGGTGTAATTCCACATATGCCCATGGCATGTTTGAGCAATATATCATTTAGTGACAACTTTGTGCAAAAAAAAAAAAAAAAAAATTGTCACTTTCCCGCAACTTGTGTCAAAAAATACAATATTCCATGGACTCAACATGCCTCTCAGCAAATAGCTTGGGGTGTCTACTTTCCAAAATGGGGTCATTTGGGGGGGTTTTGTGCCATCTGGGCATTTTATGGCCTTCAAAAATGTGATAGGTAGTGAGGAGTGAAATCACAACTTTACGTCCTTAGAAATCCTGAAGGCGGTGCTGGGTTTTCGGGGCCCCGTACGCGGCTAGGCTCCCAAAAAGTCCCACACATGTGGTATCCCCATACTCAGGAGAATCAGCAGAATGTATTTTGGGGTGCAATTCCACATATGCCCATGGCCTGTGTGAGCAATATATCATTTAGTGACAACTTTGTGCAAAAAAAAAAAAAATTGTCACTTTCCTGCAACTTGTGTCAAAAAATAAAATATTCCATGGACTCAACATGCCTCTCAGCAAATAGCTTGGGGTGTCTACTTTCCAAAATGGGGTCATTTGGGGGGGTTTTGTGCCATCTTGGCATTTTATGGCCTTCAAAACTGTGATAGGTAGTGAGGAGTGAAATCAAAAATGTATGCCCTTAGAAATCCTGAAGGCGGTGCTGGGTTTTCGGGGCCCCGTACGCGGCTAGGCTCCCAAAAAGTCCCACACATGTGGTATCCCCGTACTCAGGAGAATCAGCAGAATGTATTTTGGGGTGCAATTCCACATATGCCCATGGCCTGTGTGAGCAATATATCATTTAGTGACAACTTTGTGCAAAAAAAAAAAAAATTGTCACTTTCCTGCAACTTGTGTCAAAATATAAAATATTCCATGGACTCAACATGCCTCTCAGCAAATAGCTTGGGGTGTCTACTTTCCAAAATGGGGTCATTTGGGGGGGTTTTGTGCCATCTTGGCATTTTATGGCCTTCAAAACTGTGATAGGTAGTGAGGAGTGAAATCAAAAATTTATGCCCTTAGAAATCCTGAAGGCGGTGCTTGGTTTTCGGGGCTCCGTACGCGGCTAGGCTCCCAAAAAGTCCCACACATGTGATATCCCCGTACTCAGGAGAAGCAGCAGAATGTATTTTGGGGTGTAATTCCACATATGCCCATGGCATGTTTGAGCAATATATCATTTTGTGACAACTTCGTGCAAAAAAAAAAAAAAATTGTCACTTTCCCGCAACTTGTGTCAAAATATAAAATATTCCATGGACTCAACATGCCTCTCAGCAAATAGCTTGGGGTGTCTACTTTCCAAAATGGGGTCATTTGGGGGGGTTTTGTGCCATCTGGGCATTTTATGGCCTTCAAAAATGTGATAGGTAGTGAGGAGTGAAATCACAACTTTACGCCCTTAGAAATCCTGAAGGCGGTGCTGGGATTTCGGGGCCCCGTACGCGGCTAGGCTCCCAAAAAGTCCCACACATGTGGTATCCCCGTACTCAGGAGAATCAGGAGAATGTATTTTGGGGTGCAATTCCACATATGCCCATGGCCTGTGTGAGCAATATATCATTTAGTGACAACTTTGTGCAAAAAAAAAAAAAAATTGTCACATTCCCGCAACTTGTGTCAAAAAATAAAATATTCCATGGACTCAACATGCCTCTCAGCAAATAGCTTGGGGTGTCTACTTTCCAAAATGGGGTCATTTGGGGGGGTTTTGTGCCATCTTGGCATTTTATGGCCTTCAAAACTGTGATAGGTAGTGAGGAGTGAAATCAAAAATTTATGCCCTTTGAAATCCTGAAGGCGGTGCTTGGTTTTCGGGGCCCCGTACGCGGCTAGGCTCCCAAAAAGTCCCACACATGTGGTATCCCCGTACTCAGGAGAAGCAGCTAAATATATTTTGGGGTGCAATTCCACATATGCGCATGGCCTGTGTGAGCAATATATCATTTAGTGACAACTTTTTGTAATTTTTTTTTTTTTGTCATTATTCAATCACTTGGGACAAAAAAAATAAATATTCAATGGGTTCAACATGCCTCTCAGCAATTTCCTTGGGGTGTCTACTTTCCAAAATGGGGTCATTTGGGGGGGTTTTGTACTGCCCTGCCATTTTAGCACCTCATGAAATGACATAGGCAGTCATAAAATAAAAGCTGTGTAAATTCCAGAAAATGTACCCTAGTTTGTAGACGCTATAACTTTTGCGCAAACCAATAAATATACGCTTATTGACATTTTTTTTTACCAAAGACATGTGGCTGAATACATTTTGGCCTAAATGTATGACTAAAATTGAGTTTATTGGATTTTTTTTATAACAAAAAGTAGAAAATATCATTTTTTTTCAAAATTTTCGGTCTTTTTCCGTTTATAGCGCAAAAAATAAAAACGGCAGAGGTGATCAAATACCATCAAAAGAAAGCTCTATTTGTGGGAAGAAAAGGACGCAAATTTCGTTTGGGTACAGCATTGCATGACCGCGCAATTAGCAGTTAAAGCGACGCAGTGCCGAATTGTAAAAAGTGCTCTGGTCAGGAAGGGGGTAAAACCTTCCGGGGCTGAAGTGGTTAAAATTTGTTTATTCATTTTCTAACGAATTCTAAATTTCTGAAAAATTTTAATTTGGATCGGTCGAAAAATGATCGACCGATTCGAATTCTGTATGAAGAAAAGCTGGTTGTTAAACAGCGGACTGCCATGTTCTTAACAGCCAATGAGTCATCAGCTGTCAGCGAGCTTCCCCACTGACAGCTGAGATGTAAACAAAACCATGTCGGCGATAAAAAAATTCTAAAAAAAAAAAAAAAAAAAAAAAGGTCTTTCGGGTCTGGTATGGATTCTAAGGGGAACCCCATGCCAATTTTTTTTTTTTAATTTCGTGGGGTTCCCTCCAAAAACAATACCAGACCCTTATCCAAGCATGCAGCACGGCAGAATATGGGGGGGGGAGTGAGCACCCCTTTCCCTCCTGAACCATATCAGGCCACATGCAAATGATGTCACATGCGCATGACGTCAGCAGTGACCCCATGCCCTGGTCGGTGGTGTCACAAGGGGTGTGGTCACCCGCTGATGTGATTGGGGTGACTCTGCCCCTTAGCTATTTAAGAATTGTCAGATGGAAAAGCAGGCATTCAGCAGGGAGCATTTGACAAGGCTGGAGGTTTTCTCTTTTGAGGTGCGGTGGGCAGCATGAGATGGATCTACATCAGGGGGGACATTGTTTTTTATTTTTTAGTAAACTAATTGTCAAAAACTCGTGTACTGTCTTTATTCACGTTTTAAATTTTTTTGGTGAATGGGTAGGGGGACTAAGTACCCTATATTCAATCACATGGGGGGGCAGGATCTGGGGGCTCCCTTATTTAAGGGGGCTTCCAGATTCTGATAAGCCCCCCGCCCGCAGAATTGGTCCTTGTTCCCATCAACACGGGGGCAAGGTACTTTGGGGTGGGGGGGCAGACCAAGCATGCCCCAGTCGGTGATGTCGCAAGGGGGGGTGGGTAACCCACTGACATCATCGGGGACGCCACTCCTTATCTATTTAAGAAATGTCAGATGGAAGAGCAGGCATTCGGCAAGAAGCGTTTAACGAGATCAGAGGTTTGAGGGTTTTTTTTCTTTTTTTCAGGTCCGGGGGTGGTAGCAATGTGATTTACGATGACTCTACATCAGGGGGACATTGCTTTTTATTTTTTAATAAAGGGATTGTCAAAAACTTGTGCACCCTTAGACTTCATACCAGACCCAAATTGATCGATTGAGAGGGGGACCCCAGGCCGTTTTATTTCAGAATTTGCTATTGACAGCATTTTTTTATTTACATTTCAGCTGTCAGTGGGTAAGCCGTGGGTAAGCCGATGAGTCATCGGTTGTTAAGGATGTGGTGGCCAGCTACCCAGGCCACTGCTTAACAACCAGATATTCTTTACACACAATTCAAACTGGTCCATTGGTCGATAATTTTTCAACAGATCCGAATCGTTCTGAAAATTTGGAATTTGTTAGAAAATTAATAAACATTAATAAAAATTAAATTGAATGAAAGCAAAACAAAACTAAATAATATTAGTAACATAACAAATCTATCTGAAACAAAACAAATGTTTCCATTCTGCACATGTCTATAATAATCACCCCCCATTTTCATACAATGTACTCATGCTGACCAATGAGCACTTGCTATTGTGAGCATTATGATGGATACTCCAAGGCTGTGTGTTATGGTCCATTGCATGCGGACTTCTATACTGGCAGCACTGAACATCTTGGCCACAATGTGCTGTGGGGTGCAGAGGGTGACCAGAATATTTGGAGTTAGTTCATGTTTTTTTTTTTTTCATAAAAATGTGAACTTATTCTTTAAAGTTACCACCTAGTTTCTGCAACAGTGCCGAGCGAGTAACCTCCTGTTGTAAGTGTGCAGTGGGGCAACACAGGACCTGCAAGATCACAGCAATCACTGTATTAGTGTGCACCACTACAGTGATTGTCAGCTTCCACAGCATTCCCACAGCATCAGGAGTATGCATACTTATGTTGGTCCAAGCTGGGCCAGCGTAAGTATGCAATTAAAATCACACCTCAAGTTCAGATTTAATTGTATTATGACGATAAAAGAATAAAAAAATGGCTGCACAAAAGGTTCAACAAATAACGTGAAAAGAGAAGCACCACACAAATAGGTACAGGGCATACCATTACGATATAGAATATAAACATATGCTTATGAAAGTGACCTTGTCATAAAATAAATTCTAGTAAAGTCCAAATATAAGCAAATGTCCATGCAAAAGTGAAAGATTTGTTTCCACCAGTGTGAAAATCCTGTTATCCAAAGGTAGTGCTCTTTAAATGTTCTCATATGGGAAACACTCAGTGCTCCATCCACCAAAGCACATATATGCACTTACCAGAATGTGTCTGACTTTCAATGTCTTCAGAAGTCAAAATCTGCTCTTTTTTAAACTGCTTAATCCAAAACCCAAATAAATGGATGTTCAGCGCCCATCAGGAAACCTCATGATGACTAGTTGCCACTCAAAGAAAGAATCACAAAGCTTGCACATCTACATCTATGTAGCGTTACCCCCATAGAGGCTGCTAGGTGTTGTGGTCCGTCTGTCACCCTGCCCAGCTAGGCACACAGTTCTCATTAGTAATAATATTATGCAGCGCTAAGGACAACCAATAAATGAAAATACCAAAATTATTAAAAATTATTAAAACATAATATCATAATTAATAACGTGAAAAATTACCATAATTATTTATGACCACTGTAGGATATGTGTATAATGAGATACTAAAATAGATAGTGTCAAATAAACCAAAAAGAGCACATAAAAAGTCCCATCACAAATAGTGCGATTAAAAAAAATTCATATATAAAGTTCATAAGCGTAAAAAAGAAGAAGAACTAATTCAAAATCCGTAATAAAGGAAATCCAATCTCCCAAAAAGTGAATACACCCAAGTGGATATGAGGCTCCTTACCGACTCAAAAGACCAACAAAGGTCTATCCAGGCATATGGGAGATTACAGGTTTCCCAATAACCTATACCAGCATCTGGGTCTGTGGCTGAGGCTGTATGGCTCCGGAAATAAAAGCAAGAAAGGCTCCCATACTGTAATCGTTCCAATCATTAATATTTAATGAATAAAAAGATGCACTTACAAGTAGTTCCAATAAACAAGTGTCAGAGTAATCTCAATGATACAGCGTCTCCGCAGGCTTCCCGCTGTGCATACACTTCCCATCCAGTTCAGCAAAGAGGAACAGCGTAGTGACGTCAGCGTCATAGGCCACACCCTGAACTGGATGGAAAGTGTATGCACAGCGGGAAGCCTGCGGAGACGCTGTATCATTGAGATTACTCTGACACTCGTTTATTGGAACTACTTGCTCATTTTAAAGGCTTATATGCAAGCTATTGTCATAAAAAGTGTTTGGGGACCTGGGTCCTGCCCCAGGAGACATGTATCAATGCAAAAAAAAGTTTTAAAAACGGCCGTTTTTTCGGAAGCAGTGATTTTAATCATGCTTAAAGTGAAACAATAAAAGTGTAATATTCCTTTAAATTTCATACCTGGGGGTGTCTATAGTATGCCTGTAAAGTGGCACATGTTTCCCATGTTTAGAACAGTCCGAGAGCAAAATGACATTTCTAAAGGAAAACAAAGTCATTTAAAAGTGCTAGCGCTAGTGCCGGCTATAATGAATTGTCGGTCTGGCAATACACATAAAAGTTCATTGATAAAAACGGCATGGAATTTCACCACAGGGGAACCCCGAACCAAAATTAAAAAAGAAAAATGCGTGGGGGTCCCCCTAAATTCCATACCAGGCCTTCAGGTCTGGTATGGATATTAAAGGGAACCCCGTGCCAAAATTTAAAAAAAAATGGCATGGGGATCCCCCTCAAAATCCATACCAGACCTCAGGGTCTGGTATGGATTTTAAGGGCAACCCCGCGCCAAAATTATTTTAAAAAATATGGCGTGGGGTCCCCCCAAAAATCCATACCAGACCCTTGTCTGAGCATGCAACCTGGCACGCCACAGGAAAAGAAGGGGGATGAGAGAATGCCCCCCTCCTGAACCGTACCAGGCCACATGCCCTCAACATTGGGAGGGTGCTTTGGGGTAGCAGCCCCCCCAAAGCACCTTGTCCCCATGTTGATGAGGAGAAGGGCCTCATCCCCACAACCCTTGCCCGGTGGTTGTGGGGGTCTGCGGGCGGGGGGCTTATCGGAATCTGGAAGCCCTCTTTAACAAGGGGACCCTCAGATCCCGCCCCCCGTGTGAATTGGTAATGGGGTACAAATGTATCCCTACCATTTCACAAAAAAAGTGTCAAAAATGTTAAAAAAGACAAGAGACGGTTTTTGACAATTTCTTTATTAATAACTTCTTCTTTCCCCGCTTCTTCTTCTATCTTCTTTCTTCAGGTCTTACTTCGGTGTTCTTCTTCCTCCATCTTCTTCTTCCCCCACTTCTTCCTTCGCTTTTTCCTCCGGTCTTCTCGTCCGGCATCTTCCTCCGGCTTCTTCTCCGCTTCATTCTCCGCACAATCCGCCTCAGTGGGAGTTCTTATATAACAGAGGGCGGGGCCACCTGGTGACCCCGCCCTCCTCTGACACACGGGGACTTCCCTAAGGCTTTCCCCATGTTGTCAGAGGGGGCGGGGTTACCCGCACGGGGACTTCCCTATGGCTTTCCCCGTGTTGTCAGAGGGGGGCGGGTCACCCTGTTTACGTAAAAAACTGTACTTTAAATAAGGGAAGCATGGAAGCAAACTGCTGCAATAACCATTTGTTCCAAACTATGATATAATAAAAGCCAACAAGACATTTAAAGCCACACATTCTGGAAGTTTTTAATATGTACTGTACTGTGTATGTGTCAGCTCAACCACATCTTCACCTTTAATTGAAACTGGGATCTGTTTGCTAATTCTGTGTATGTGCTTTTGGTGATCTATGCTGCCTTCAAATTCTTTTGTTATCTTTTTGACTGTGACCCTTCTGCTCTCTTGCTGTGTCTTGTAGTCTGCCTTTGGTGTGAGAAGTTCATTCTGTTAGCCATGTGTTCCTCCTTTGCAATCCTGACTAATTAATTGGCAATACCCCCACCCAAACTCAGTATAAATTAAGGCCTTCTCTATCATCTTGGATAAAGTATTCATATTTGATTAAGTATTACACTTCGGCTCAGTACTTCAGTGAATGCACAAAGCAAAAAACCACAACAGACTTCTGCAGAACACTAAACAGACTACAGGTGACCTGAATCGCCATCAAACTTTTTCATCTCTCATCCAGGCTTCTTTTCAATCTCACCACTCTGTATCATGCACTCCCTACTTTTCCTTCTCACAGTTGCATCCTTTCTCCTTAAATTCTCTCTCCTTCACCCATCTTCTCCACCCCACAGCTTATATATATCGCCCTCACTCCTGTCTTCACCTTATTACTGCACGTATCAGCTCCTGCTAATTCTGAACCCATATAGCAATAAAACCTGCAGGACACTAGGACATGTGTCCCCACATAAGACACACTCCCATATCACCTCTCTCACACTTCTACTTCTCCTAACTTCTGGAAATATTTCCCCAAATCCTGGACTGCCATCATTTACATTCGGCCAACATACCCAGCACCCCCCATCCACTGATAGCAGCCGCAATCTACACAATCTCATTTCTATTCCTCTTTAGCCTAGAACCAGCCTCCCCTTCTCCTGTGCCCTTTGGAATGCCCACTCTGTTTGTAACAAACTCACCACCGTCCATGACCTATTTATCACAAACTCCCTGAATCTACTTGCAATTACTGAGACCTGGATTCAAGAATCTGACCTTCCTTCTCCTGCTGCTCTCTCCTATGGTGGCCTCCTGTGGACTCACACTGCCAGGCCTACTGGATGGAAAGGAGGTGGTCTTGGAATCCTCCTATGCCCTCAATGCACTTTTCAGGTTCTTCGTCCACCCCTCTCTTTGTCCCTCTCCTCATTTGAAGCTCACTGTATCCATCTATTTTCTCCAGTTTCATTGAGAATTTCTGTGATCTATTGGCCCCCTGGACAGATATCAAAGTTCATTGACGACTTCTCTGCCTGGCTACCCTACTTTCTCTCTTCTGAAATTCCAACAATAATTCTTGGTGACTTCAACATCCCTGTTAATCTTAACACTCCCGCTACTTCTAAGATGCTGAGCCTAACCTCCTCTTTTGACCTAAAACAATGGACACACGCTTCTACTCTGTTGGCAACTGCCTTTACCTCATATTCGCCTACCTATGCACTCCGCACAACCTCTCCAATATTCCTTTTCCTCTCTCTGATCACCACCTTATTAGTTTCACTCTCTCCTTGTCTGCCTCCGCCTTGACTTCCAACTACCAAACTATTACCCGTAGAAACCTTCACCATCTTAACCCTTCTCTTCTTTTTTCTGCTACAGATTGTCTCTACGACAAAATCTCATCCTTGTCCTGCTCCAACTTGGCCAGTTCTGTCTACAACAGCTAACTGTCATCCACCCTGGATACCTTCGCCTCCCTCACTACACACAGAATCAGGCCCGACTGCTACAACCCTGGCAGACAGACAATACCAGAAGCCTCAAAAAACGTAGCCGCAGCCATTATTAATCCAAAAATACCATTCCTGCCTCCACACTGCCAAACAGACCTACTTTATCACTCTCATTAATACCCTCTCACGCAGTCCTCAGCAACTCTTTTCTACCTTTACCACTCTACTTCGTCCTCCATTACCTCCACCCACTAACTTACTCACTGCCCAGGAGATTGCTTATGACTTCAAAAATAAGATTGAGACAATTCGTCTCGAGATCTCCGCTCTACAGATATCCCCCTCACTTTACACCTTATCAGAGATGTACTTACCAAGGCCGAAATGCCGAGAGCGGTTCACCCTTGCGACTAAGTGCAGTCCGCCCCCTGGAGGTGAGACAGGGAGTGGATGGCACAAAGAGGCACAGGATACCCAGAAGGCAGGGTGTAACTTGCGTGTAGTCCTTGCAGGGATGAGTAGCTGTGCAGAGACTGGCAGATGGTATGATTTGCTGGAGCAGGTACAAGAGAGAGTCCAGAACCAGGCTGAGGGTCAAACACACAGGAGCAGTATTATTAAATGAGCTGAGGTAAGGTGTCAGGAGCACACAAGGAAAGTCCAGGATACAAGCAGAGGTTCTAGGGCAAGGAGACAGTAGGCAGATCCGAGTCACGGGCAGAGGGCCAAACACAGGAGAGGAGCGGAATCCGCAATAACAAGCCAAGGGTCAGGTCCAGGAGATGAGCAGAAGAGTCAAGGTCAATCCAGGTCACAAAAGGTAATCAAGTAACAAGCAACAGGAACAGAGTATCACAGGAAGCTGAAGACAAACCAGCAATTTGTTTGTGCGCCAGAGTCACTTTTATAGGCCAGCCCCAAGGGTCACGTAGGGCGTGCGCCAGTGCGCATGTGCGTGCACCGGATTGCCGGGCCGCTAATGCGCATGCGGCGGATCGCCGGATTGCCGTTCCGCCGCGCATGCGCACAGGAACACGGCTGAAGCGCCTGGAAGCAACATTCTCCTGACACACTCCTTGTCCTCCTGCACAATCAATACTTCACTCTTTTAACCCAGCTACTATAGAGGAAGTCAATAAACTTTTTTCTAACGCCCACCTAACCTCCTGCCCCCTGGACCCTGTTCCTTCTCAAATACTACGGTCACCATCTGACTCTATCCTACACTCTTTAACTCATATCTTCAACCTCTCACTCTCTACTGGCATCTTCCCTAACCCTCTAAAACATGCGCTAGTCACTCCCATACCAAAAAGGCCTCACTAGACCCCACCAATCTTAACAACCTAAGACCCATCTCTTTACTCCCTTTTGCCTCCAAACTCCTTGAACGTTTAGTCTACAACCGACTGAGCGACCACCTCATTGAGAATAACCTTCTTGATCCCCTTCAGTCTGGATTTCACCCACAGCACTCCACAGAAACTGCCCTCCTAAAACTCACAAACAACTTACTAACAGCCAAAACCAATGGTCATTATTCCGTACTCTTACTCTTGGACCTTTCCGCTGCCTTTGATACAGTTGACCACCCCCTCCTCCTCAAAAAACTAAATTTGCTTGATCTCCATGGCTGCACTCTCCGTTGGTTCGAATCTTACCTACCTCATCGCATCTTCAGTGTCACTTACAACTCCACTTCCTCCTCTCCAACTCCTCTTACCGTTGTGGTCCCGCAAGGTTCTGTCCTTGGACCTCTACTATTCTCGATCTACACGTCCTCCCTGGGTCATTTATATGCTGATGACACCCAAATCTTTCTCTCTGCCCCATCAATCTCCTCACGCATCACTGATTTACTAACAGACATACCAGCTTGGATGTCAAACCACTTCCCCAAACTAAGCTCTTAATATTTCTTCCCCCACGTGCCCCTTCCCCTGACTTCCCTGTCAAGATCAATGACACATGTATCAGTCCGTCCCCACATGCCTTAACCTTAGACTCTGGTTAACCTTAGACCTTAGACTCTGAACTGTCCTTTCAGGTCCACATAAATCCCTGTCCAAATCATGCCACCTTAGCCTCTGCAACATTTCCAGAATATGCCCCTTTTTAACTAATGACACCACCAAGCTTCTAATTCACTCCCTGGTTATCTCTCGCCTTGACTACTACAACTCCCTCCTCATTGGATTACCTTTACATAGACTATCCCCCCTTCAGTCCATAATGAATGCCGCTGCAAGACTCATCCACCTTACCAACCATTCAGTGTCCTCCACCCCTTTCTGCCAATCCCTCCACTGGCTTCCACTCACCCAACAAATAAAATTCAAAGTACTAACAATAATTTACAAAGCCATCCATAACTCTGCCCCCAACTACATCACTAACCTAGTCCCAAAATACAAACCAAGCCGCTCTCTTCAGTCCTCCCAAGACCTCCTGCTCTCTAGCTCCCTTGTCACCTCCTCCCATGCTTGCCTCCAAGATTTCTCTACAGCTTCTCCCATCCTTTGGAACTCCCTACCCCAATCTGTCAGACTGTCTCCTAATCTTTCCATCTTTAGAAGATCCCTGAAAACCCTTCTCTTTAAAGAAGCCTATCCTGCTTCTAACTAACACTGTTTTACATCCTCCATCAGCTCATCCCCTACAACTATTACCTTTTGTATCAATTGACCCTCCCTTTTTAGATTGTAAGCTCTAATGAGCAGGGCCCTCTAATTCCTCTTGTACCAAATTGTAATGTAAGTGTAATGTCTGCCTTTATTTTGTCAAGCACTGCGCAAACTGTTGGCGCTATATAAAACATGTATAATAACCTGCATAATAAAAATAATAATGTACTATATGATAAACACACAAATATGTATTTTCCATTATGGGTAAAATTGACAAAAACTGTTATGAGGATATGACATATTATAATAATACCATTTTCATTTGCTCCACTTGCTACAGTGCCTACTGAAATCAGTAGCTAGAATAATATATGCAGTAAAGTCTTCCAATGTAACATTGTAATGGCTGCATTCATGTATCTTGTTCAATTGCTTTTGTGCTCATTTTCTGCTTTAGATGCAATAATCTAGATAATGTGGTGTAAATGTGGCATGCTTCAAATGAACGCTGTCTTTGAAAATGAAGTAAATAGATTTTCCAAGTAGAATTCATTAATGTCCACAGTTGGAGATAGGGAAACTCTTACGTAATTTATTTCAAAGGCATGTACTTGACCCTGCAGTTCCCTTATACCCACTAGGTGGTGCCTGAGCACTTTCCACCTTTAACAAGTTTGAAATACCTAGCAAATTTTCTACTGCTAAACTGCAAAATAGTATTGAGTCTTTGATCAGGCATTATGCTCTGCAGAGATATCAAGCCCAGAGTTTGATAAGTAAAAAAAGGAACATTATTATAACTTGAATTTCGATAATAATAAACTAACATTAACATTAACACAATAACATTAAACTGTGTAAACTTACTTACGAGTACATTGCAATGCCTTATTTTGTAGATTTTTATACTTATTTATATACAGTATTTATTTTTTTATTGCAGGTACCTATATAGCACAGTCAATTTATGCAGCGCTTTACATATATAGTGCCTTGAAAAAGTATTCATACCCCATTGACATTTTCCACACTTTGTCATGTTACAACCAAAAACTTAAGTTTATTTTATTGGGATTTTATGTGATAGACCAACACAAAGAGGCACAATTGTGAAGTGGAAGGAAAATAATAAATGGTTTTCAACATTTTTTTACAAATAAATATATGGAAAGTGTGATGTAAATAAGTATTCAGCACCCTTTACTTCGATACCCCTCACTAAAATCTAGTGGAACCAATTGCCTCCAGGAGTCACCTAATTAGTAAATAGAGTCCACCTTTGTGTAATTAATCTCAGTATAAATACAGCTGTTCTGTGAAGCCATCAGAGGTTTGTTAGAGAACCTTAGTGAACAAACAGCATCATGAAGGCCAAGGAACCCACCAGGCAGGCCAGGGATAAGGCTTTAGAGAAGTTTAAAGCAGGGTTAGGTTATTAAAAAAAATCCCAAGCTTTGAACATCTCACGGAGCACTGTTCAATCCATCATCTGAAAATGGAAAGAGTATGGCACAACTGCAAACCTACCAAGACATGGCCGCCCACCTAAATTGACAGGCCGGGCAAAGAGAGCATTAATCAGAGAAGCAGCCAAGAGTAATGCCGCATACACACGGTCGGACTTTCCGGCATACTTGGTCTGGCGGACCATAGTCCGCCGAACAATCCGACCATGTGTAGGCTCCGGCGGACTTTTCCGGCGGACTTTTTCCCAAAAGCCCGCTGGACCTAGATTTGAAACAAGTTTTAAATCTTTCTGTCGGACTCAGTTTCTGGCGGAAAGTCCGCTCGTCTGTGTGCTGGTCGGACGGAAAGCCCGCTCGTGTGTATGCTGGTCCAACGGACCAGATACGACACGAGGGCAGGGTATTGCATTTCGCGCTTGCTGCAATAGAAAGAACAAATTTTCCTATTGCGGCGAGCGCGGGACATACCAGGCCCTTAGGTCTGGTATGGATTATAAAGGGAAGCCCCTACGCCGAAAAAACGGCATGGGGTCCCCCCTAAAATCCATACCAGACCCCGATCCGAGCACGCAGCCCGGCCGGTCAGGAAAGGGGGTGGGGACGAGCGAGCACCCCCCCTCCTGAACCGTACCAGGCCGCATGCCCTTAACATGGGGGGTGGGTGCTTTGGGGGAGGGAGGCTTCCCTTTAAAATCCATACTAGACCTAAGGGCCTGGTATGACCCGTGACGGGGCTCGCAAGGTGTTAATCTCGCCGATAAAAGCGGCAAGATTGACTTCCTTTTCTAGTCCTGTCGCACCTGAGTCACGTTCAAAATGAACTAACTTATCCATGTGTGGGCAAGTCCGTTCATTCTGAAAGTCCGCCGTAACTCTGGCGAAAGTCCGCCGGAAAGACGGGCGGACTTAGCCCGCCGGAAAGTCCGGTCGTGTGTGGGCAAGTCCGTCTGTTTTAAAGTCCGGTGCACCTGGCGGACAAAGTTCGTCAGAAAGTGTGCCGGACCAAGTATGCCAGAAAGTCCGATCGTGTGTACGCGGCATTACTCTCAAATTTGCAGAGAAAGGTGGTTCTACAAAGTATTGATTCGGGGGGCTGAATACACATGCATGCCACGCTTTTCACATATTTATTTGTAAAACAAATTTGAAAAACGTTTATCATTTTCCTACCACTTTACAATTATGTGCCACTTTGTGTTGGTCGATCACATAAAATCCCAATAAAATACATTTACGTTTTTGGTTGTAACATGACAAAATGTGGAAAATTGCAAGGGGTATGAATACTCTTTCAAGGCACTGTTTATATTGTACACTCATATCAGTCACTGCCCTCAAGGAGCTTATTTCAAACAAAACATAAATCTGGAGCATAAGTATGTGCATCATGCAACCAGGGCTGTGTTTGCGATAATGTCCTATTTACTTATGACGTTTTTTTCATTAAGGCTCCACTGCTTTTATAACAATTAATGTTATGTGATAATTTAGCAAAAAAACTAAAATGAAAATCCTATAAAAGCTACTTCTCGGTGTGCTTGCAGTATTTAAAGACAAGAGTCAGCAGAGACAGATGTGTATGGTAAATGAGTTCTCACGAGTCTCCTATAAAAAGTCCCTGCATCCACCAAATGTTAGGTTTGCAGCTGATTAGACAGTGCTGTGATCAAAGATTAAACAGTAACTGTATGAACCAGGGGGCGTGACTTCCACTGATACGACCGGATGTGAGCGGCGGAAGCCTGAGTCTCCGACAGTATCCTGAACAGCATCTACTACTACCGAGACCCAAGACCCCAAAAAATAAACAAACCCGGCGGCGAGATGAGCACTAAACAATCGGCAGCAGATTGCCTTAAAGAGTATGTGAGGACGGAGAAAACGGATGGCGTGCGGAGCCCTCTGCAGACCAGGAGCGGCGGACCATCTGTGCTGGACGCCCAGAAAACCAGCACGCCTCAGCCCCAGGCTGAGAAGCCAGAGAAGCCAGAAAAAGCAGCTAAACTGACGCTGGAGCAGGTGAGCGGACAATTAATAGCGGCCATCCAAGCAAGCAGCGCGGGACTGACAGGTAAAATGGATGAGATTAAAATGGACATTGGATTGATTAGGCATGATATGCAAAGTATTAGAGACAGGAGGGCCGAGGTTGAAAACAGGATATCTCAGTTGGAAGATACAGTAATTCATATACCCAAAAAGATAGCAATAGTAGAAAAGCAGATTGGCACATGGCAGCAGAAAACAGACGATTTTGAGAATCGGATGCGCCGCAATAATATAAGAATAATAGGTCTTCCGGAAAAAGCGGAGGAGTTTAACCCGGGGGACTTTGTTGAAAAATGGTTGACAAATACATTCCCAGATATGGAGGTATCAAAAGCATTTGCGGTGGAACGGGCGCATAGGGTCCCCGCAGCGGCACCAAGGCCCGGGCTTCCCCCCAGACCACTGCTGGCGCGACTCTTGAATTGCAGAGACAGAGATACAATTCTGCGGAATGCAAGACAAAAAAGAGAGATTCACTATGAGAACAGCAAAGTGTCAATATTCCCAGACTTTTCTCTAGAGTTACAAAAGCAGCGGGCAACCTTTTATGAGGTTAAAAAGAAATTGAGAGAAGCAGGAATAGAATATTCTATGGCATATCCAGCCCGGTTGAGAGTGGATGAAGGAGGAAGGACTTTGTTTTTCAATACACCGGAGCAAGTTAAAGAGTGGATTCAGACAATTAAAACTGTATCTAAATAACATGAAATGGAAAACCGTGAGATAATCTAAGGAAAAAGAGGCTACCGGGACAAAAATATTGGAAGAAAAGGGGGGGGACTATGTTTGGTTGATGGCGGGAGGGGGGAGGGGTGGGGAAAGGAGAAATGATGGGGTTTGTTTTTTTTTTTTTTGTCTGGTGTTTTTTTTTTTTTTCTCTTTCTTTCCTCCCTCCTCCCCCCTGTGGCTCCTGCAGGAGGTTGAAGCAGAGGACATGGGAGAGATGCGGGAGAATACATTGAACCCCTATAGTCACAGAGTGGGAGTGTTGGTGTGCCCCTGAAGGGGGATGGATAAGGGTGAGGTTGTGATTTGAATATTTTGAGTGGTAAAAGTGGTTTGCGGGTGGTTTTTTTGGGGGGTTTTTTTTGTTTTTTGTTTGTTTTTTTTTGGAACACGAGTCACAAAACACTTGGGGGGAATAGTAGAGGTGTTATAAAAAAACAAGAAATTAATAATGAAGTGAACACAATAGACGGGATAGAAACATGGTGGGGGAGGGGTGGGAGTAACAAAGGGCGTATTATAGAAGAATAGGGATAAAAGGGATAAAAGGATAGGGGAACCAATGGGGAGAACGAAAGCTAGTCACACATATACACACATAAATAACTTAAACATGGAAACACAGAAGGGGGGAGGGGTATGCGGGGGGGAGGGGTATGGGGGATAATACTGGGTGAGGTAAGGGGGGATTGATATATGTTATGGGGTTTCCCCTTTTTTTTTTTTTTCCTCCTCTCTCTTCCTTTCCCCCCCACCTCCCGCCTTCCCTTCCCTAGTGATAGGGAGGGATATACTAATGGGTGCACCCTTCTTTTCTTTTTTATGGAGGGGGGGGGGTTGAGGAGTAGACAGGCTGAAACAAGATGAATTACCTATATAAAAGCAGATGCGATATGTCGGTAATGCCCTAAAATCAAGGATGTGTTTGATGTATGAATGGATGAATGGAGGGAAAATGAAAATATGGTTACTAAGGGAAAAGAAGAGAAGTAGAGGTCAGGCTTCCTGGTAAAAGAATGATAAAGAATGGGTAGAAATGACTAGTAATTGTACTTTTTTATCTTGGAATGTGAGGGGTATGGGTACGCAAGCAAAACGGGCACAGGTATTTACAGAAGTTAGGAAAACTCAGGCCAAAATAATCTGCATTCAAGAAACACATATGTTTAACGAGAGACTTGATTACTTGAAAAAAACATGGATACAATGGTCTTGCCACTCATGCCATACAACTTTTTCGAGAGGGATTTCTCTAATGGTGCATCAATCGGTGGCGTGGGAGTGCATCAGGGTAAGGAGGGATCCAGATGGGCGTTATGTTTTTGTCTTTGCCCTGGTGCACTCACTTCCATAAAGCCTCACCAGGATCCTGAGATGTAATCCCGAGTGTGGCTCGGGGTTACCGCTAATGGTCCTGAATTTTAACCCCGAGCCACACTCGGGAAAACCGCCAGGGAGGCTACAGCAAATATAGACCCCTTGGTAGAATATGTAAAGAATAAAGTGGGAGTATGGAAAAAACTACCATTATCAATGGCAGGGAGAATACAGTTGATCAAATCCATTATACTACCGAAGTGTCTCTATGTGATGGCGCATTCGGAGGTAAAGATACCAAAATATATATTTAAAAAATTAAACTCCCAGCTAACCAGGTTCATCTGGGCAAATGGGCGATGTAAATTAAAGCTTTCCACGTTACAAAGACCCAACACCGCAGCAGGGTTGGCAATACCAGATCTATATTTATATTATTTGGCGGGGCAATTAAAACATTTAAGAACCTGGGTAGTTCAGGAACAAGAAACGAGGGTGGAGAAATATTTGCTAAATAAAATGCAGGTAGGAGACCTACTGGTAGGATTAGAAACAGCAGAAATAAGGAAGATCGGAGTAAAAATTCCCCTTCTAAAGCTGGCTAGGTCAGTTTGGAAGGAGGTAAAAAAATTAACGGGATTTAAGGACATTCCACTAGAAACGGCATTTTGGAATAACCCAAGGTTTGAAAAATTAGAGATATTTGAAGATAGTAATTACTGGAAACAGAAAAAAGTTAAAACTATTGGCCAGATGTATAATAATAATGTAATATTGACATATGAGAACCTGTGTAAACAATATAACCTCCAGAGTAAGCAATTTTATAAGTACCTACAGTTGGGACACTTACTACAGGAACAGTTTGAAAGAAAAGAACCAAAAATTTCTAGATACCCCCTTATAGGCATAATAAAATCTCAAGGACCAAAGGGATTGATATCTAAGTTGTATTCACACCTATTACAGAGTAAAATAAGTGGGGATCCGGTGGGTGTGAGGGATAAATGGCAGGGGGTAATCCCAGGAATGAGTGATCAGGACTGGGATGAAATCTGCTCCTCGCATTTGAAAGTATCGCAGGCAATGAACAACAGGATAATTCAACTAAATATAATACATCAGACGTACTTGGCACCAAATAGACTGTATAGGATGGGGAGGATGCAGGCGCCTGACTGTACAAGATGTGGAGAGGGTGAAGCGGATTTCATCCATGTGATGTGGCAGTGTGGAAGTATAGGAAGGTATTGGCAACAGGTGGTCAATAAATTAGGAAAAGTCATATATAAACCCATTATGGCCACTGTGGAACTATGTGTGCTGGGGGCGGTAAAAGAAAGGGTGTGTAGATACACCAGGATATTTTTGCAAGAAGTATTATTCCTGGCTCGAAAACAAATAGTGGAAAAATGGATCCAGCCAAAGCCACCTACAATAAATCAATGGGTGAGAGCAGTAAACCAAGTGGTACCACATGAGAAAATAATGTATGAACAAAGAGGAAATATGCAGAAATATGATAAGATTTGGGCAAAGTGGAATAAATCACACTTGACGACAGATACAGGATGACCAGAAAATACAGTATAAAATGAGTAAAAGGGGAAAGAACTAGCGACCATAAGATGGACGAGAGGGAAAAATGAGTTGTAAGAGTGAATAGGTATGATAATAGATGTATATGTAAAATTGGTGGAAGAAAAGATATAGAAATTATAATGTAAGTTATGTTAAATAATTTGTAAGAAACATTTTGTAATAAAGAGTTTATAAAAAAAACAAAAAAGGATTAAACAGTAATATCTTTCGGTGGTGCCCCCTTACCAGGGTTTTAGTTTTTTTTATAGAATGGGTAAGGATTAAAATCTCTGGGCCCCCTGGCCCTGTGCTAATAATATTTGTAGGGCTGGTGGCCCTAAGTGGAGATACTCCACCAATTAAGACATTGAACAAAACAGAACCCACTGTCAGTTACACATTGTGGGAAATATATAGCTCCCTGCTCCCCTTTCCCCTTTGTTTGCGGCTCTCAGATGTCCAGGAACATGATACCAAGAGCCACAAAGGAAGCTGAAGCTGGAAAATGTCAAAAAAAGGTATGGCACAATAGACTATTAGGGGAATTTACTAAGACTAGAACTTTGAGCAGCTGTGCATGGCAACCACTCCGCTGCAAACTTTTCATTTCAAAGCTTTTAACTGAACAAGCTTCAGATAGAAGCTGATTGTTTACTATGCAAAGCTGCTCAATACTCTATTTTCAAGCATCTGGTTGGTTCTTTGACGTACCTCAGAAGTAACCCTTAAACACTGCTTGGACTCAAAGAAGCAGACATTGGGGTTGATTTACTAAAACTGGAGAGTGCAAAGTCTGGTGCAGCTGTGCAAGGTACTGTAGCCAATCCACTTCTAACTTCAGCCTGTTCAATTAAGCTTTGACAAAAAACCTAGAAGCTGATTGGTTCCTATGCACAGCTACACCAGATTTGGAACTCTCCAATTTTAGTAAAATAACCCCATTGTCTGCTTTAGCCCCCATTCACACTGAATGCGACTTTGAAATCATGCTACTTCACTTGATTCACGTGCGATTTTTAGGTATGACTTGCCTGACATCTGTGAGAGTTCACGTACAGCTGTCTATGCGAGTCGCACCTGAAATCATCAAAAAATATTGCAGGAACCTTTTTTTTCAAATCGGTGTGGCACCACAAAGTCAGAGTTGGACCTTTTTGAACAGTTCCATTGCGGACAATAGGGTGCAACATGTCATGCGATTTGGAACTGTCAAATCACATGACAAGTTGCACCGATGTGAACAGAGGTTGTTGTAATCATTAAAGCAGAACGCTGCCCAGGTCCTCTGGGTGTTCTGCTTTAGGTCCTCTGCTCCCCCTCCTTTCCCATATTTGGCATATCATTTTTATGGGGGGGGTACCTAGTTTTGACAAGTAGTGGCTTCCACTTCTGTTCAGATCACCTAGGCAATCTGAGCCAAAGTTCTCCACCCCACCCCCCAAAGTATTCTGGGACACACCACAGGTCCCAGAAGACTGCAGGACCATTCACAACACGCAGCGTGGCTCATGCATGTGCAGTGGGCAGCTAGCTGTGATTCCAAAAGCAACATAGCCTGCTGCCCACAGTTAGGATGCCGATGCCAGGAACCTGAAGGCTAGTGAGGAACTAGCCTGGGTAAGGACAGCCCTGGATACTCGGACAGGTAAGAATACCCCCTTCAGTGCAGTTATTGATTGCTCATTGATTGCTTATTGATTATATGTCAAGTGTCTGCAGCTTGACTTTCCACTATGTCTGGGTTTCAAACATCGGCTTGTGATAGGAAGGACTGTAATGTTTTTGTAAGGCCTGAAGAGCATTTGTAACAATGTAAAATCTATTAAAGTGGGTGTGGACTGTGTTGACCATCCCCAAACATTTTCCAACCATTTTTCTTCTAAGTTATGCTGCATTTTTTAGGTCTGAACAAAGTAACCTTTTATTTTCCCCAAAGGCAGTGTGTGACTAAATTTTTTAATATGTTGCTTACCTGGAGATGGAAGCAATTTGCTCATGCTTGCATGCAGGCAGCTCCCGTGTCCTGTGGTTTCACTTAGGTCTGTTCAATAATAGTTGGCTGTGGGAAGGGGCAGAAAAGTGTAGGAAAATATAGGAAAACTTAAAATTGGCCTCTAGTAACCTGCTAACTATAGCAAATTGACACCAAATGTTAGGAATGATATGTAAATATTTGTCTTCAATGGATCATGTGAAAGCTTGAAACATTCTTACGTTGTTCTAACGCCTGCTGTGTATTCCTCACCTAAGTACACTTGAGGAATAGAAGCACTGCCTTTAGCTACCAGAAACATAATGTATGTTTTTGCATCCAGTTTAAAAAAAGTGAAATTTGGTTTATATATAATATAACACACATCAATTATGCTATTTCAATAACCCCTCACCAGTTACTCCTATCAACCCTTCTCTGCTCTTAGTGAGCCTTTCCTTACCCTAGCCCTGCTTAAGGTTACAGGACTATGGATACTGCCCTTTGCTTTTAAATAAGCACATTTGTACCTTGGCATTGAGGCCAAATTTTTCTATCAGCCTAGATATGTCAATTAAAGAAGTGACTCGCGGAGAATACATAATAACCATATACTGCAGAGTGCGTTAATTGCATTTTTGTATAACACATGTTCCTTGGAGTATTGTATATTGATTCTGTGTATAACCTTGCTCCCTGTTAGATCCCACTGTACTCCTTTGTACTCCTTTGGGAGGCTATTTGGGAACAAGCAGCTAAACAGATACAGTTCATTGGTGAAGTAGTTCATTTATCATTGTGTGACACAATTATCATAAAACCCATCATTATCCAGGGGGTGTTTAAATATCCTGACATTTTAAAGCCCCGGGTATATATATATAAATATATATATATATATATATATATATATATATATATATATATATATATATGCACAGTATATGGGGTATAGCTAAAAACACTTTTGATTGATTGATTGATATATTGATATATATCAAAATATATCAAAAGGGTTTTTTACCATACTTCTCTTTTATTAGCCCAATCTTGTTAAGAATGAAGCTAAGTTTCAGCAATACTATTTAAATAATAGTCCTCTGCATGCAGCAAATCTTCCAACTCTCCTATTTTGCTTGGCAGTCATCTGGCACTGGTGAATAAACACAATCCAGTGCTGCAGTTTGCACTTGTATTTTGCATATCTTTTTTTGCAGTACAAATAGTTCTAGAATTACAGTTTGCTGTTTGCAACATAGGAAACCCCTTTTTTTACCTACCAAGCCCTCCCCTCGTGTTTCCCTATTCCATCCTCCATTAGTGTCTTACCCTTGTCCAACTTGTCTGACCCACTATATTAAAATATTCCCTCCCTCCTGAATCCTACTATAGATATTCATCCAGCATTCCCAGAAACCTCTCCCCTAGCACAACTGTCCCTCTTCCCCCTAAGTGCAAACCATCTTTAGCATGCAGGTCGTACCCCAATGAAAAGTCATCCCAGTAGAAATACAAATCCTTCCCTCTTACATCAGGTCTTTTTATTCATGCATTCAGTTCTCTAATGAATTCCCTGCTTTTCCTGTGTTGCCCATGGCACAGGCAATATTCCAGAGAATATAAGCTTGGAGGTTGGTTGCTTTAACTTTCAGCCTTTAGCAGTTCTTTAACTTGATTCTTAAGGATCTTCCATCTTCCATGTATTCTGACATTGGTCCCAACATGGACCAAGACAGCTGGGTCATGGCCAGCCCCTTCCAGAAATGTGTCTACCCCATTTATCACATGCTGAACCCTGGCATCGGGTAGACAGCAAACTATTTATGGAACAGATGGGAAGGAAGAAGGGATTTTAACGGTGCATTAGCTAATAATGATGAAAAAGATATATCATAAATAAATTTTAATGAGTATAAAGTTAAAAAACATAAGCAGGGACAATTTATTGGTAAGTATACAGCGTTTCACAAAATAAGTTGTCATACAAACAGGTGTACAGTAAAAGCGAGAGTCGTATATTATCCCGTCATGTTTCACCTGGTAGCTTCATCAGGGGTTTTACGAATTGATTGTAAAATCCATGAAACTATACAGGAACAGAAAAATAAATAAAGTAAGTAACAAATTACAAATATCAAAAAATAGTAATAGTGGGTATCAACATTAGGAATGAGTGTAAATCACATTAATGTCAAGTAGGTCTTAAGGTAAGCTTACCACGCCGTATAGTCCACCAAATTCGACCAGTGTCACAACTTGGAACAGACAAAGTCCCACAAAGGAGGAAGTCCTGCGTGGTCACAGAGGACACACAGTGACCAGGCTAAATAGACAAAAAATTATGTGTAAGTAAAGCAGCCAGAATATGGAGAGGATGATTGCTGTAAAAAACAGATATAAGGGAATTACTTACTTTAAAAACTAAACAGAGCATGGGGTGTTTAGTTTTTAGAGTAAGTAATTTCCTTATAGCTGTTTTTAGTTTAGTTTTAGTTTTTACTTTATTTATTTTTCAGTTCCTGTATAGTTTCATAAATTTTACGATCAATTCGTATATCCCCTGATGAAGCTACCAGGCAAAACATGTCGGGATACGAATCTGAAACTCTCGCTGTAACTGTACACCTGTTTGTATGACCACTTATTTTGTGAAACGCTGTATACTGTCCCTGCTTATGTTTTTTTAACTTTATACTCATTAAAATTTATTTATGATATACTGTATCTTTCTCATTATTATTTGCTAATACACCCTTAAAATCCCTTCTTCCTTCCCATCTGTTCCATTTTATCTTTTGGGATGAGGTGCCAACTTTTTTTGGGTGTTTAATCACTAATCGGACACAACCAGTATGAGCAAACTATTTAGTTGAGGTAATCCTGATGAAAAATTATTTTACAGTCTTTCTGTTTATAGAATCTCCAATTATCAACAACTCTCTAAAGCTTCGTACACCCGATCGGACTTTCTGACAACAAAACCATGTAATTTTGTTTGAAAGGTGTTGTCTCAAACTTGTCTTGCATACACACGGTCACACAAATGTTGGCCAACAATTACGAATGTAGTGACGTACTAGACGTACTACATGGTTTTGCAGCTCTTTAGCGCCACACTTTGGGCTCCTTCTGCTAATTTCGTGTTAGTAGAAGTTTGGTGAGTGTTGATTTGTGCTTTTCAGTTTGTTTCTGAGCAGCCGTTCCTCAACCAGACATGTTGTGGAATCGGAGGAGATAACGTGTTATTTATTATTGGCCGTGGCGTTATTGCATTGACATTATTTTTTTGGTTGAATAATGATTTGGTATATTTTCTATATTTTTGGATGCATAGAATGCACTTTTTGGTTAAGTTCTATTGGCAGATAGCATGTCTAATTTTATTTTTTTAATTTTCTTAATGCACAATAAAAAAAATTTGGAGAATAATACTTGGCTATGTGTTTTACTTCAAATGACAGTTTGGGAGTAGGCAGTTACATTTTAAAAAATACAATGTAAAATTGACAAGGGACACCAACATGATTCTTAAAAACTAGGGGATAATGGCATTGTGGTAACTTGCACAAATAAAAAAAAAAACATAATAATATTATTCTTGATATCACTAGAAAAAAAAGCCTTTGAAAATTTGTTTGTAATAACTCCATCAGTATCACCAGCAAAGCAGCTTCATTATTACCCCATTAAAGAAGAAGAGAATTGTGCGCTACATTTGGAGATTTCATAATTTGCCACGTCACGAATGTTAATTCTCCATTACAAACGCTGGTTTACAAGACCGACCGCTTCAGCGTGTTTGTACTTTGGACTTTTGTCTGACGGACTTGTGTACACACAATCTGAAAGTCCGACAATACACATTTGTTGGTGGAAAATTTGAGAGCATGCTAGCCAACATTTGTTGGCGGAAAGTCCGACAACAAATTTCCGCTGGAGCATATACACAGTCGGACTTACCGCCAACAATCTCACATCCAACATTTCCCTTTTCAAAATCAGATCGTGTGTACGTGGCATAAGCCTTCCAGTATTACCCTCACCACCTCTACTAAACTGGCTTGTAGGAGGGCAAGCGAGTGACACTCTCTCCATGCTTCCCTCCTCATTGGGTGCCAAACAAGTGTCACATCAGAGGTTTACACCTGGGTGGGTTCTTCTGGGCTACTGGGCTACACATGGGGCACATTTACTGGAGCCACACTCACAACCTGTTAATGATAAATACGAACAAACTCTAGTAAACTCTCTAGATGTCATATATACCAACATGGTAACTTATGCATTTAGTAGGGGCACTCAGTGCCAATTTCCTCTCCACCTGTCCAGCATATCACTGCTGCCTCACTCCCAGTAATGGTATGGGACAATTGCATGCACCTAGTGTGGACTCCATGCATGCACTTTATTTCACTTGACTCTTACTCTTCTGTACCCGTGTACAGACGAAGGACCTTGGTGGTTCAGATCTGCTCCTATTGCTATGGGCGAGGGATTGTGGCACATTTATTTACATTGCACACCTTTAGCAACATCAGACTGGGCAAAGGGGAAGATTCAAACATTTAACTTGAAGAATATGTTAACATTATGACAGAGACAATGGGCAGCCCAAGGCAAAGTGCCAACATTCCCTAACATCAATAATGCCTAACCACAGGCTTGTGGCTGCCCCAGTATACCTGTTCAAGCAAATTCCATTATTGGATTGTCTGGAATTTAGCTCCAACTTTGGCAGGACACAGGTCATTCAGACTTTAGCGACTGCACCAGGCAGAGCATCCCACACTGACTGTGTGTAAATTCCCCCCAGGATCTGGGCCCTCTTCCCTTTTATAGTACACAGGACTGGAGGGTCGGACCCAAGAAAAGCCCGCCAAGAAAAACCTGGGAGTGCAGTTAACTTCTAACTTCCAGCTGGGGCAGCAGTAACCTCTACCTGCCTACGGGCTGCTCTCCTGGCTGTTAGGAGCTCTAACATAAAAAAGAAAGTCTGCTTTCACTGTGAGTTACTACCACTCCCTCTAACTACAGTAGCCCATCCTCCTACTTGATCAACCTGCTCAGTGATCAGAAGACTCCTTTCATGGATGACTGTTCCACTCAGTGTTGCAATTTGCTCCTCCAGATCTTAAATGTAAGCTTCCAGAAGGGCACCCTGCTCATATCTGTCATCCGTATCTTGTAGCTTTTGCTCCATTATTGTAAACATGTGGCACGTTGTGCAAAACCTTCAACCTTGCTAACACTCATTATCCCAGTTACAATATTAATATTACTTACCGGAAATTTAAAATATAACTGAAAACTCCTCTTATCTAAACTTTCTCTTGTTTTCAACTTGGTCAAGTCCTACTTTGTTCACAATCCCAAAGTAAGCAAGCTTAATCGAAGGTGAGCTCCTGGTCCGTGGCTCTTCAGCAGCTTACCCCCTCAGACTTACCTCACATTTCCTTCTCTCTACATTGCCCAGGGAAGTGGTAACGCAGATATCTGGATCCCGCTGCATCCATGGAACGGTTCCTAATCCCGGTACAGCCTACCGCATCCAACCCAGACCCGGCCAAGATGGCGCTGACACCTGCCACGAGGAGCTCAGCCTGCCTGCAACTGAAGGAGAGGAAGAGAGGTCCAATCGCGGCAATGACATGCCTCTATTCTGACATCAAGTGATCTCTCTCCTTGCCTGCCCCGCTCACTGTCCCTCACATCTCTCTGCACCCCCGGGGAGGAGATCGGCAGGTCACCGCTCCACACAGTGGCCAGGCTCAGGACTCCATTGTGCTCCCAGACCTCCCAGTATCAGGTCCCCGCATTCGGTGTGCCAATGAACTTAGCAGTGCACATGACTTTAGTTCTGCCCTCACAGGAGTCCCCTTCTCAATTTCTAAATGACCAAACCCCATGGGCCCTCTTGCAGAAATTACCCACCAGAGAGGATTTTGACATACTAGCCTCCCGTGTAGAGGCGGCACTCCGCGGAGAGCTCATGGGGCTTAAACAAGAGGTAGCAGAGGTGACCACTCAAGTCTCCTCACTGGAAACTGACACTGCCACCCTCCATGAAGAAGATTCCAGTTTACAAATTGCACATGATGAGGTGTCAGACCAAGTTGCACAGCTGAAAATCACAATTGCAGGCACAACATCAGAATTCGTGGCCTTCCAGAAGTCACTTGACAGACAGCTGTAACTGCCATATTTAACAAGTGCTTGGAGCGCCCTCCTGAGACCACCATCGCCACTGACAGGGTCCACAGGACCTTAAGACCCAGGAGTTCCACCGAAGACAGACCCAGGGATGTCCTCTGCTGCCTGCAAAATTACTCTGTAAAGAAAGAGACCCTCCAGCGGGCATGGCGCAGGGGCCCATGGACTTTGATGGAGCACAGGTCCTTCTTTTGCTGGATTTATCCCGGAGGACCTTTCAAATGCACTGATGTATGAAGCCCTTGCTTGAGAAATTCAGTGAACTGGGGATCACCTACAAGTGGGGCCACCCTTTCCACCTAATTGCAGGTAGGGGAGGCCGATCGTACACTCTTTGGCATCCCTCAGATCTTCCAACCTTCTTCAGTTCGCTTGAGATGACTCCAGTGCCTCTCCCCAATTGGTTGGCGTTCATCTTATCAATGAGCAATAGCAATCCCACTATGATTCCAACTGGTAGACCTCAGCGGCCTCTGCAAAATCGTCGGTCTCAGCGCAGAAGACCACAAGCTCCTCAAGACAACGAGCTTTAATCCTCAAAAGGAAGAATTGCATCTTAGTTAACGTGCTGTCCGATGTAATAAGACTCCCTCCATTTGTTTTTTATGCAGTACCTCATCCTATCCCTGCTACTCCATCTGATTGGTGGTTCATGGGCCATGGGATACTCATCAGAAACAATCACAGGTTCTCCTTAGGTCCCCTATCTGCCATCGACCTTTGAGGAGGTTCTTCAGTGTCTTGTGTACATGGTTGACTCACCAAGTGTGAGAGGGGGCATTATTGACTTTCTTGACTGTTCCGTAATGAGGTTAACATCAAGAAAAGGTGGGCCTGGTGGGGCCTTTCGGAACAGACATGGGTTTGAGCACCTCCTAAGGTGTTCCCTGGGGGGTCCTCTAACTACTTTCTCATTGCATGACATCCAGGTTTGTCCTGCTAGTGGATAAGTAATAGAACACTTGTGTTATGGCGCTCTCTCTATCTCTGAGGTTCATGACTACCTCGTGGGGTTGGGGGGGCTCCTTGGGAGTTGTCAGGAGCACTTACCCTTGCTATTATATTTAGACCGATATGCGGTGATTCAGGTGCCCCTTAGCACCGGCTCCCCGGGTGCCCCTCTGTCCTTTGTGCTGTTTAAATGTTTAAATGTTTATCTTGTTTTACAATATACTCTTTGGAATGTCTGCTCTGTGTTTTGAAAGTCTACTCATCTGTCAGGTGATCCCTTCTTTTTTTTTTTTCCAAGGCACCGTAGCAGTGAGAACAGTTGACTGATGCAGTGGTGCACACACTCCATGATTTGGATCACCCCCTACGTTGCTGCGGATCATTTGACAGTAAGAACATCGTTCTTCACCCCGTTGGGGTCAATGTAGTGCTTAATTGCATGGGTTTATACATGTAGCTGTATGAGGCTGGCATTCACGTAAGGACAAGAAAGGGAGCAGCAGCTCGCTCTCGTTAGGCTTTTGCTCTCGGGGAGCGAGTGGTCTCTTCACCTAATGATTTTGGCTCTGCTTAAAGTTAGGGTTTGCTTACTCAACCCTTTTTACCACCCCTTGTAATCTAAGATTTTTTTTTCCTCAAGAGAAGTAAATATTTAAGTGCTGCCCCTGTGTGGGCCACTTCTGGCACTGGGCTGTCTGGGGGTTTCCCGCAGCCTGGGGGCTCAACCTCTGAAGTTCCTTACCTCTGAAGTTCCTTACCTCTTCCCCCACTAGGCCTTGGCTGCCCTTTTTGGCAGTAGTTCTCCATTTGGAGAAATAGTCTTCGCCCATTTCATTCACACTTTTTCTCCCTCCTTTCATCTCCTCTAATTTCCTTGTGTTCTTTTACAGTTCTTCTTCCCCCTTTGCCTCCTTCTCTTCCTTTCCCATTCCTCAGCCTAACCTCTCCTCTCCCCCGTCCCCCTCTACCCATTGTTCCTAGTTTTGGCGAGGGTCAACAACCAGAACCCACATCTTTAAAGTGACGCTGAAACTCCTGTCCTGGAACATGAAGGCCCTAATGCTCCTGAAAAGCGATCCAGTTGTTTTGCTGACCTATGGAGACAACGACCTCAATCTGTGTTCTTACAGAAAACTCACTTCCGAGCTGATAGAATTCTAAAACTGCACAGTAAACATTTCCCCAACAGCTTATAGCATGTCGCCTTCATCTAAATCAAAAGGGACGAGTATCCTTCTGGTCAAAACTGTACCTTGGCAACTTCTAGACCTCCGTACTGACCAAGAGAGTAGATACCTCTTTGTAAAAGGTAAACTCCCTTTTGCAGACGTTCATCCTGGCAAACTTGTATCTGCAAAATGCTTGAATCCTTGAATCATGTCTATCCTCCTTGGCTTCTTTTGCCGAAGGTACCCTTGTGCTAGGGGGAGACCTTAACCTTACCATTGATCCCCGCAAAGATTAATTGACAGGCTCCTCTGCCCTGTCCCAGAAAACCCAAGATTGAGTTAGAGAACTGTTCACTCCCATCAACTGGTTAACATTTGGCGCATCCTTCATCCATGGGAAAGAGACTATACTCTAGGATAGACCTTTTCCTGGTCTCCCACGCTAGTGCCCAGATTGGCCATAATGTACTATCAGGCCATGCTCTGATCTCATTGGAAATAGCCTTGCAATACCTGGCACCTAGATCCGCCACTTGGCGATTAAATGAATCCCTTCGCAGGACCCTTAGATTAAAGCAGATATCTTGTCAGAGTTAGACCTCTTTTTTTCGAGATTAACAATGATTCTGTCTCAAACCCTCTTTCTATGTGGTCCGCATATAAGTGCTACATTAGAGGAGTGTTTATTAAACACGGTCACAGAATCAAGCTGGATAGAGCGAAAACACTGTCTGGGTTGCTATCCAAACTATATGATTGTGAAAAGCGTCAAACTCACCCAGACCAAGTTCTAGAGGCAAAAGTAACTCTTCTACAAGGAGGGAACACTCCTTATTTCATGCCAAAAACAAGCTTTTGAAGGCCCGCAGAGTTTTCTATGAATATGGAGACAAATGCAGCAGAACGCCATCCGAATCCAATGTAATCTGCCATACATCCCAGCTTTGTCCACTCCCGCGGGCACCAAAATCCATAAGTCCCTGGAGATAGCAAAGTAGTTCCATGCTTTTTATGCAACACTTTATAACCTGCACTCCCTCTCTCCCATGGACCAGCCCACAGACAGATTGGAGGCAATAGATACCTATCTTGGAGCCGCAAATTTGCCCTCTCTTAATGAGGAAGAACTCAGGAGTGCCCTGGCTGGGTCCCCACCTGGGAAAGCACCTGGCCCTGATGGTTTTACAATTTCTTATTACAAAACCTTTCATGAGCATCTGGTGACCCATTTTGTTACCGCCTTTAATGCAATTCAGACGACCACACCATGTCAACAGACTGTTTACAGGCAAGTATCACTGTAATCCGCAAGCCAGGAAAAGACCCGATCCTCTGTACCAGTTATAGGCCCATCTCGTTGCTTAATTATGACCTTCTATGACCGTTGTTCATGAAAATTCTGGCTGAGAGACTGGGTTCAGTTCTCCAGCAAATAATCACCCTGGATCAGTTTGGGTTTATCCGCAACAGAGAAGCCCGGGACAACACGATAAGGACTATTGATGTCATTCACCTCTAAACTTCTAGAACACTTAGTCTACAACCATCTTAGCTCCTACCTCAGTGAAAATAACCTCCTTGACCCTTTACAGTCTGGCTTTTGCTCACAGCACTCCACAGAAACTGCCTTACTAAAACTCACTAACGATTTACTAACTGCTAAAACCAACAGCCAGTACTCCATACTCCTACTACTTGACCTCTCTGCAGCCTTTGATACTGTTGACCACTCGCTCCTTCTCAATAAACTACATTCTCTTGGCCTCCGAGAATCTGCTCTATCCTGGTTCTCTGCCTATTTATCACAGCGCTCCTTCAGTGTCACCTACAACTCTGTCTCCTCCTCTCCATTGCCCCTTTCTGTGGGGTTCCCCCAAGGCTCTGTTCTTGGGCCCCTTCTCTTCTCTATCTACACCTCCTCCCTTGGCCACTTGATAGCCGCCCACGACTTCCAGTACCTCTTATACGCCGATGATACCCAAATCTATCTGTCTACTCCTCACCTCACTCCTCCAGTCTCCTCTCGCATTACTAACTTACTAAAGGACATATCAGCATGGATGTCGCACCACTTCCTTAAACTAAATCTCTCTAAAACTGAGCTATTTATACCCCCCCCCACCCGTGCCCCCCTCCACGACTTTTCCATCAAAATCAACAATGCAACCATCAGTCCCTCCCCTCACGCCAGGGTACTAGGTGTAATCCTAGACTCTGACTTGTCATTTCAGCCTCAAATCCAATCGTTGTCAAAAGTTTGTAGAATTCACCTCCGTAAAATCTCTAAAATTCGCCCCTTTTTAACAAATGAAACCACCAAGCTCCTCATTTACTCCCTCGTTGTCTCTCGCCTTGACTATTGCAACTCCCTTCTCATTGGCCTGCCTCTCCATAGGCTATCCCCTCTCCAGTCTATTATGAATGCTGCTGCCAGACTTATCCACCTTACCAACCACTCAGTGTCTGCCAACCCTCTCCTCCAATCCCTACACTGGCTCCCAATCACCCAGCGAATTAAATTCAAAATACTAACCACAACATACAAAGCCATTCACAACTCTGCTCCGAGCTACATCACCAATCTTATCTGCAAATATCACCCAAATCGTCCTGTCCACTCTTTTCAAGACCTCCTACTCTCAAGCCCTCTCATCTCCTCCTCTCATGCTCGTCTCCAGGATTTCTCCAGAGCCTCTCCCATCCTCTGGAACTCGCTACCTCCACCTGTCCGGCTATCCCCTACTCTTGCTACCTTCAGGCGATCCCTGAAAACTCATCTCTTCAGGAAAGCCTATAATGTCTCTAACTAATCTTTTACCACTTCCATCAGCTCATTCCCCACAGTTACAACCTTTTGTACCACCTGCCCCACCCTATTAGATTGTAAGCTCTTCTGAGCAGGGCCCTCTTAATCCTCTTGTATCTTATTGTATTATAACTGTATTGTCTCCCTTTTATATTGTAAAGCGCTGCATAAACTGTTGGCGCTACATAAATCCTGTATAATAATAATAATAATGTCATAGCAAGGGCCAAGCATCTTAACACTCCATTCATCCTGTTATCTACAGATGCAGAAAAAGCATTCAACAGGGTGATTTGGACTTTTTTTTGGCCTTGTGATATGTTGGGATGCCGACAGCTATCCTATCTTAGATTTCTGCTATTTACCCCTACCGCAACAGTCAAGGTGAATGGAGTCACTTCCAATACCTTTGCTATAAGTAACAGAACAAGACAAGGGTGCCTGCTCCTCTTCATACTTTCTTTAGAACCTCTGATGCACACATTAGGCTCAATCCCAACATTAGAGGGATAGAAACCAGCACATATCACCATAAAATTGCTGCTTATGTGGATGATTTACTGTTCTACATATCAGAGCCGCTTACTTCTAGCTCTCTCGCTTGCCTTAGTGGCAACTTCCCCTTCAGCTGGGCTCAAGCTATCCAATACCTAGGCACCAAGATTCCCTCCAACCTCCACCTCATTTTCCAACACAACTTCCAGACACTTCTGAACATTTTTTCCACAGACCTAGAGAGGCGAAAGACTCTGGCAATTTCTTGGTTCGGTAGGTGCAATGTTTTAAAGATGAACATCATGCCGCATCTTTTACAAGCACTACCAGTTAGGATATCGCAGAGTTTCTTTCGTAAGCTCCGAACAGTTTTTATTAATTATGTTTGGCAAGGTAAGCCTTCACGGCTCAAGAGATCACCTTTGCGGCAACCAAAGCTAAGAGGAGGGGTTGGCCTCCCTGACCCAGCTCTATATTGCACGGCTCAAGAGATCACTTTTGCACGGCTCAAGAGATCACTTTTGCAGCAACCAAAGCTAAGAGGAGGGGTTGGCCTCCCTGACCCAGCTCTATATTGCACGGCAGTCCACATGAGCAGAGTAGTGGACTGGTGCAGACATTCAACTAGGGCTGAAACAACTAATCGATTAATCGACAACTAATCGATTATGAAATTAATCGATTACTATTTTCATAATCGATTAATCGGCCAGCTGCCTGCATACAGAATGCATTATTTGTTTACATATCAGGAAATACAGTGCAGCACACATACAGCACACATGTCAGTAAGTGCCTGAGAACTTGTGAATGTGTGAGGAGCAATGCCCCATGGGACTTGTAGTCCTGGGCAGGAAGTGAGTGGTTCTAAAGGCAGAAGTTTTCTTTACCTTGTCATTGGGGCACTCTATACTGTACTTAACACACAGCAAAAAGCAGTGTAGAAACAGATCAAAAGCAAACTGCATAGGCATGTACTGAGCCTTATGCTGGCCACACGGATCAATTTTCAGTTGAGAATATTCATATGAAAAATCTTTGTACATTTGCTGAATGAAAGAATGTTGTTTGAAATTTTCACTTGATTTTAACATTCTGTTTTAAAATGAATGTAATTTCTGAACGAAAATCACATATACTGTCTGAAAAATTCCTTTGACCAAGAAATGTTCTATTATTTCTAAATTTTTCTGTCACTGTGGTTGAAAACGAACGTCAATTTGAGCCCACTAAAATCGAAAATCGAACGAACGTTCTTAAAATGAAATTTTTTTGAGGGAAGACATTGTTTTTGTATGGCCAGCATATAATATATTACAGTTCTGTTTGAAAATCTGCAAAACCGTCTTTAACTTTTTTTTTTTCTTTAAAAAAAGATCTGAGTCTGATGATATTTACCAGATTCAACCTCTAATAGTATATACAGTATATCTCTTCTAATAGTATATACAGTATATATCTCTTCTAATAGTATATACAGTATATATCTCTTCTAATAGTATATACAGTATATATCTCTTCTAATAGTATATACAGTATATATCTCTTCTGTCTGTTATTCTCAGAGTGGATAAGAGATTTTGCTCTTTGCCTTTTTTTTAAACATATTAACTAAATCATACGCCTAACTTTTTTTAAGGTTATTAACCGATTATTCGATTAATCGAAACAATAATCGGCCAACTAATCGATTATGAAAATAATCGTTAGTTGCAGCCCTACATTCAACCCATAAATTATGGGTCTCCTTGGAGCAGGAATCAGTGCCGACCCCCTTAACTGGCCTACCCTGGAGTGGGACTCAGTACTCCCGATTGTCCTTTCCACACCCATCGATCGAATCTACTTTGCACGAACTTCGCAGATACTACAGGATAGCAGAGGTGTCCAGTTTTCCCTCTCCATTGACGCCTATTATTGGCCACCTGGATTTTGTGCCGAGTCTCTCTGACAGGCTTTTCAGCTCCAGCCGGACCTAAGATTGGTTAGATCCTCTACCTTTCTTGGCCCCTCTGAGTGGATTAATCCTTCAGTCTTATATCCCGCCCTTAATTCCTCTATTTTAGGCAAGTGGAAGATTTTTCAATTGTCCCACTTTCTTCGATTCCTCCCAGACCATGTTTGTTTCTGTAGACAACCCACTTCATTTGAAAATCTATGCCTGGGAGATGAGCCCTTACGGAAATCTCTATCCTGTTCTTACAGTATTCTACTTGCAGTCACATCTCAACACGATCCCCCGTATTTGAGGAAATGGGAGACAAGCCTGAACATTCCGTTCACGAAGGATCAAAAGAACCGTATCCTTTTCTTTGCTCATAAGTCTTCCTTGTGCAGCAAATATCAGGAGATCACCTTTAAAATCTTTATGCGCTGGTACAGAACTCCATCAGTACTTGCGTCAATATTCCCAGGACATAGCTTGTTATGCTGGAGATGTGGTACCCAGACTGGCACACTACTCCACATCTTCTGTCCGAAGCTGGCCCTTTTTAGGCAGAAGGTCCTGCAGAGCATCCACAAGCTTAATGATGTTTCCCTCTATGACAACCCAGCAACAGTGCTCCTAAATTTGACCCATACGTCCAGTAAGCGACATCGTAAATCCTTACTGAAACACCTTCTGAATGCAGCCAGGGCATGCGTTGCTAGCATATGGAGACAACTATCTCCACCTTTGGTGTCACAGTGGTTTGCCAGGGTGAGCGATATTCAGCAGATGGAACACCTGACAGCTGCCCTTAGGGACAGGGAGGAGGAACACAACAGACACTGGCTATATTGGGATATGTTCCAGTTCTCGGATGAATACTTGACATATGCTTGAGCAGCTTCCTTAACTAGGGGTTTGAAACCATGAGCCGTCGACCCCACCAAAGCTCTTTACCCTCCCTCCTCTCTTACTCCTTTCCTACTGTCTCCTCTCCTTACTTCCTTTCTTGACACCTAAGGTGTCGTCCCTTTTCTCTACTAACCAGAAAAAATCTCCCGGTGTGCGTTGATTAATTGGTGCCGCTTCCGCAAAGACAGGGCTGAGAGACGTATTTTGTACACTATCCTCGTTTTGCTCCGTACCTCACGATTGCTCGGTACCTGCTAATTAGGGTTATTTCCATTTTATTTTTTATTTTTTCCTACTGGTTTGTGTATGACAAATAAAGTTATTGTTTGGGTTCCCACCACACTACAGGTTAAAAAACAGGTTATATTTGTTGTAGAGGCTATTGCCCACAGTTTACAGATACTTCATATTGCTGTATTGGAACCTTGCTTGTTATTTCATTGATGTCCTTTGACTCTTTGACATGAGTCATTGAAGAGAAGGGGTTGTAGTTAGGGACTTTAAGGAAGCCAAGACCTGGTAAGGTCACATATTTCCATCCCTATGGACTTTAATTGAAATCATGACCTGGTGAGGTCAAGTATTTCCATCCCAGTCTGAATCAAAGAAAAAGGGGCTAAGCCAAAAAAAAGTGGGACTTTATATGAAGCACGTGACTACAAAAGGGTACTAGGGTGAACATAAGGAAATATATTGAAAGTGAGAAGGTAGTATCAAACATACATGGTAACATACATATAATACATAATGGATAATGTAGCTGGAGCATGTAAATAATGCTGGTAGCAAAGATAATAGATAACAAGGTAATGACAATAAGCATGACAGTAACATCTGATTGTATGACCACAATAAGTTTCCTGGTTCATCACGAAAGGAATTTTTAAAAAAACATGATACAAAGTATTGCCTGCAGGGCCTATGGCCTTGATGAGCCTGGAAGGGTAGATGTTCCATAAACTTGAAAAGCTGTGAGATATCTAGAATGAGACTGGTATGAGTGAAAGCGTAAAATATGTGAAGGTAGTTGGAGGTAGGATGTAATAGAAAACCCCCAAAATCAGTAATAACTTAGAAAGGGTGTATGTGTCGAAGGCGTGGAGGCGAGGCCCCAAGGCATCCGAGGATATCCCCAGCCAGGAGCCGCGGCGGACCATCCCGCGGGGACAAGAGGGGCAACCACACAGGTAGGCAAAGCAACACGAGGCAAAACTGAGGGGAGGTGAAAAAGTGAAACAGAAATGAATATAAGATATGCCAAAGTGGTAGTGAAAGGTGAAAATAGTGAGGGTGAATGGCGGGAGGCCCCCATAAAAGAAAGGGGGTGGGGTGGAAGTGAATAGGTAAGGGGTGCCTGAAGGAAAAAGAAACCCAATGTGCAGGGTGATGAAAATGCAGTGAAAAAGTGTCAATCCGGATTAAGACCTGTGTAAGTGAGAGTGGAAAAAGCAGGGGGGAGTGATGAAGAGACAGTGGACCAGTGTGTAGAACCTCGAGTGTCAAAACCACCCGGGAGGAGGACACCCAAATATACCCAGCACGTCCCAGTGTCCTCCTCCCGGGTGGTCTTGACACTCGATGCTCCACACACTGGTTCACGGTCTCTTCTCCAGTCGGGTTCTCCACCCTCACAAGGTAACACTTACCTTCATCACTCCCCCCTGCTTTTTGCACTCTCACTTACACAGGTCTTAATCCGGATTGACACTTTTTTCACTGCATTTTCATCCCCCTGCACATTGGGTTTCTTTTTCCTTCAGGCACCCCTTACCTATTCACTTCCACCCCACCCCTTTTCTTTTATGGGGGCCTCCCGTCGTTCACCCTCACTATTTTTACCTTTCACTACCTCTTTGGCATATCTTCTATTTATTTCTGTTTCACTTTTTCACTTCCCCTCAGTTTTGCCTTGCGTTGCCTTGCCTGCCCGTGTGGTTGCCCCTCTTGTCCTCGCGGGACGGTCCGCTGTGGCTCCCGGTTTGGGATACCCTCGGATGCCTTGGGGCCTCGCCTCCACGCCTTCAATACATACACCCTTAGTAAGTTATTACTGATTTTGGGGGGTTTCTATTACACCCTACCTCCAACTACCTTCACATATTTTACGCTTTCACTCATACCAGTCTCATTCTAGATATCTCACAGCTTTTTCCTGATGAGTAGCACTTAAGCCACGAAACGCGTAGAGCTTCCAGATGCTGTATACCTAGCCATTTTACCTCTACTTTTCAAGTTTATGGAACCTCTACCGTTCCAGGCTCATCAAGGCCATAGGCCCTGCAGGCAATACTTTGTATAATTTTTTTTTTTAATTCCTTTCATGGTGAACCAGGAAACTTATTGTGGTCATACATTCAGATGTTACTGTCATGCTTATTGTCATTACCTTGTTATCTATTATCTTTGCTACCAGCATTATTTACATGCTCCAGCTGCACTATCCATTATGTGTTATATGTATGTTACCATGTATTTTTGATACTACCTTCTCGCTTTCAATAAATTTCCTTATGTTCACCCTAGTACCCTTTTGCAGTCACGTGCTTCATATAAAGTCCCACTTTTTTTGGCTTAGCTCCTTTTTCTTTGATTCAGTCTGGGATGGAAATACTTGACCTCACCAGGTCATGATTTCAAGTAAAGTCCCTAGGGATGGAAATACGTGACCTTACCAGGTCTTGGCTTCCTTAAAGTCCCTAACTACAACCCCTTCTCTTCAATGAATTAAATTCATTAGGAATGGAATCACGTGTCTTTGCTCTATTGTTATTATTTATTTATTCCCTCTGCAACCATTGACCTATGCTTTGCCTTCCCTGTTCTAATTGACCATCTCTTATTATTATTATTAATTATTTTTCCATACGAATCCCCGTATACACAATTATCATTTGATTTAATTCACTTCATTGGGTTGTTATTAACTACAATGGCGTGTGGGTTTGGCTGCCTTGTCATCTGTCTGTTTTTTCCCCATGTCCGGGAGCTGTGATACGCTCTGCGGGCCTCCTCCCACCCCCCGCCTCTCACGCCTGGGCGGGTGAACGCGCCGTCACAGTGCGTCTACGTCACGCACCTCACGCTGCACGTGTGACGCCCCTCCGGCACCCGTGGCTTGCACGATGTGTTTCCACATTTGCGGGTGTGCTGGGGTGTTTGTGTGTCGGGGACTTGATTTACCCAACCCACGGTGCTCCTTCCCCTTTTGCCTCATGGCGTGACGTCGCTGGGCATGCCCCGCGCTGGGTATATTTGGGTGTCCTCCTCCCGGGTGGTCTTGACACTCGAGGCTCTACACACTGGTTCACGGTCTCTTCTCCAGTAGGGTTCTCCACCCTCACAAGGTAACACTTACCTTCATCACTCCCCCCTGCTTTTTTCCACTCTCACTTACACAGGTCTTAATCCGGATTGACACTTTTTTTCACTGCATTTTCATCACCCTGCACATTGGGTTTCTTTTTCCTTCAGGCACCCCTTACCTATTCACTTCCACCCCACCCCCTTTTTTTTATGGGGGCCTCCCGCCGTTCACCCCCCACTATTTTCACCTTTCACTACCTCTTTGGCATATCTTCTATTCATTTCTGTTTAACTTTTTCACTTCCCCTCAGTTTTGCCTCGTGTTGCCTTGCCTGCCCGTGTGGTTGCCTCTCTTGTTCCCGCGGGATGGTCCACTGCGGTTCCCGGTTGGGGATACCCTCGGATGCCTTGGGGCCTCACCTCCACGCCTTCAATACATACACCCTTAGTAAGTTATTACTGATTTTTGGGGTTTTCTATTACACCCTACCTCCAACTACCTTCACATATTTTACGCTTTCACTCATACCAGTCTCAGTCTAGATATCTCACAGTTTTCTCCTGATGAGTGGCATTTAAGCCACGAAATACGTAGAGCTACCGGATGCTGTATACCTACCCATTTTACCTCTACTTTTCAAGTTTATGGAACATCTACCCCTCCAGGCTCATCAAGGCCATAGGCCTTGCAGGCAATACTTTATATCATGTTTTTTTTTAAATTTCTTTTGTGGTGAACCAGGAAGCTTATTGTGGTCATACAATCAGATGTTACTGTCATGCTTATTGTCATTACCTTGTTAGCTATTATCTTTGCTACCAGCATTATTTACATACTCCAGCTGCACTATCCATTATGTATTATATGTATGTTACCATGTATTTTTTATACTACCTTCTCGCTTTCAATAAATTTCCTTATGTTCACCCTAGTACCCTTTAACAGTCACGTGCTTCATATAAAGTCCCACTTTTTTTGACTTAGCCCCTTTTTCTTTGACTCATTCACATGGTGGAAATAATGTCTATTAATGGATTTCATTGATTATGATATGTAATGCCATACTATTTTGTTCAAACCGCATACCTTAAATAAAGAATTTTAAAAGGTGACAGAAAAGATAAGGTCACAGATCAGTCAAAAGCACAACTCCTGTTTTTTTAACTCTCCACTTGCACATATTGAATCACTCTTAGGAAGTAGTTACCTGGAAGAAACTCACACATACGTGGGCCACTTTTAGGGTGTTTAGAGAATCCCAGGAATTTATGGACCTCATCCAGAACAAAATATGTGATTTTACTGGTCCTATTCTTAGTGGTTATTCCCTACGGGAGTGCCCTTTTCTTATTTTTTCTTTCACTGACGCCTTTCCTTTTTTCTCTACCTCTTCATTTGTCCCTTTACTCTACCTTCTAGGCCATTCCTTTGTCCCCCTCCCTCCTTCCCTATTCCCTAGTCCTCTTTTCCTGTAGTGTCCGTTCCTATCCCCAACCCCCACCCTTCCTTTTACCTGAGTCAATGCTCATTTACACTATATTCTCTTTGTCATGCTAGGAGTCAGTTATTTTCCCCAGCATCATGGGATATATGCCCCTCGCTGTGGCCTACCATTTCATGGTTGACTACCATAGTCCCCATAAGCATCCTCTATCCACCAGTGCTACAGAGTTCAAAAATACGTGGCTACTAAGTGGGTCTGCGTCTCCCATATTATGCCCTTTCATTGTGCCCTTTTACTTGAGTGATGTAATGTCAGTTTTTTCTTACACTTGCATTTACTTTTTCTCAATGTAATCATTCACATTTCCTTTGTTGTCTCTTGAACTATGTTTTTTTGTACATTGTTCTCCTGTACCTTTTGAAAATCTAATAAAATTAAATTGAACTAGAAAAATCAATTTATACAAAACCTAAATAAAGAATACTGTATTGAGCAAAGATGCTATGTAGTTTATTTACTAAAGGTTTACAGGCTGTTCATTTAGATTGTATTCAACTTGGGTTAGGCTGTACTGAGCAAAGAAAGCAAGGTCAAAAAATGTTTTACAGCATGAAAAAAAACCCTTATTGATATGCTAAATCCATAAACACTATAAACGAATTAGCTTCCTTAATGAAACCAAGAAGAGTCTAGTGTGTAAAATGGCAAATGGACCTGCCATACATTGGAGATGTCATCAAACTGAATATCTGCCATAGACTATTTTTATAATATCACTCTTTTTGGTTTACTGTGAATTGCACAACATTCTCAGGAAATAAAAAAAAGAGAACAAAATCTAGTCTACAGATCAGTCAACAATATTATTTTCCCTTTTTTAACATACAGAATATTTTTTTAAATGATCCATTATGTCATTAAACATCAAGCATTTATTTCAATGTACCTTATTAAAATTTCACAATTTGTTGAAGGAGATATTTTTGTAAGAACTTACACCACTTACACCACACCTTACACTTAGGTCCACCAGAATTGAAATTATAATTTAATCCTCATAAGGACTTTGATTTAGGCCCAAACACATCATTGTGGAGTATAACCCATTGTTCAGTTAATTTTCCAAGGAATGTTATTAGTTTATTTCAAAATTTCCTAATCTTACAGCATTTATATAACATATGACTTAAATCAGGAGATGATGAACCACATTTCTATCACATAACATTATTATTATTATACGGGCTTTATATAGCGCCAACAGTTTACACAGCGCTTTACAATGTAGAGGGGGGACAGTACAATTACAATACAAATTAATACAGAAGGAATAGGAGGGCCTTGAGCATGGAGTATAACATCTCCCTTATAGTCAATTTTATTGTATCATTCAATAAAGATGTATGCCCTTTTTGTGATTTTCAAATTTACCTCTTAAATCAGTGATAACTTTGATCTTGCAGATCCCCGTTAGTTTCCTATTTCCTTTACATGCAGGAGCCACTTACTACATTAGCCTTATAGCAATCGTCAACACTAGGGATGAGCTTCGAGTACGAGCTGAACTCATGTTCGACTCGAACATCGGCTGTTCGCCAGTTCGCCAAACAGCGAACAATTTGGGGTGTACGTGGCAAATCCGAAAGCCACGGAACACCCTTTAAAAGTCTATGGGAGAAATCAAAAGGCTTATATGCATGGTATTGTCATAAAAAGTTCTTGGGGACCTGGGTCCTGCCCCAGGGGACATGTATCAATGCAAAAAAAAGTTTTAAAAATGGCCGTTTTTTCGGGAGCAGTGATTTTAATAATGCTTAAAGTCACACAATAAAAGTGTAATATTCCTTTAAATTTCATACCTGGGGGGTGTCTGTAGTATGCCTGTAAAGGATCGCATGCTTCCCATGTTTAGAACAGTCTGACAGCAAAATGACATTTCAAAGGAAAAAAAGTCATTTAAAACTACTTGCGGCTATTAATGAATTGCCGGTCTGACAATACACATAAAAGTTAATTGATAAAAACTGCATGGGATTTCCCCACAGGGGAACCCCGAACCAAAATAAAAAAAAACTGGCATGGGGGTCCCCCTAAATTCCATACCAGGCACTTCAGGTCTGGTATGGATATTAAGGGGAACCCCGTGCCAAATTTTTTTTTAAAAATGACGTAGGGGTCCCCCTCAAAATTCATACCAGACCCTTCAGGTCTGGTATGGATTTTAAGGGGAACCCTGAGCCAAAATAAAAAAAAAATTGGCGTGGGGTCCCCCCAAAAATCCATACCAGGCCCTTATCCGAGCAAGCAACCTGGCAGGCCGCAGGAAATGTGGGGGGGACAAGAGAGCGCCCCCCTCCTGAACCGTACCAGGCCACATGCCATCAACATTGGGAGGGTGCTTTGGGGTAGCCCACCAAAGCACCTTGTCCCCATGTTGATGAGGACAAGGGCCTCATCCCCACAACCCTTGGTCGGTGGTTGTGGGGGTCTGCGGGCGGGGGGGCTTATCGGAATCTGGAAGCCCCCTTTAACAAGGGGACCCCTAGATCCCGGCCCCCCCCTGTGTGAAATGGTAAGGGGGTACAAAAGTACCCCTAACATTTCACAAAAAAACTGTCAAAAATGTTAAAAATGACAAGAGACAGTTTTTGACAATTCCTTTATTTAAAGTCTTCTTTTTTCCATCTTCTATGTTCTTTCTTCTTTCTTCTATCTTCCTTTAGTTTCTTCCTCCATCTTCTTCTTCCTCCGATCCTCTGCTTCTTTCTCCGGTGTTATCGTCCGGCATCTCCCTCCGCGGCATCTTCTTCTCTTCATCTTCTTCTCTTCATCTTCTTATCTTCATGTTCTTCTCTTCATCTTCTTTTCGACCGCTCCGCATCCATGATGGCATGGAGGGAGGCTCCCGCTGTGTGACGCTTCTCTCTTCATCTTTTTCTCTTCATCTTCTTCTCTTCATCTTCTTGTCTTCATCTTCTTTTCAGGCTGCTCCGCATCTATGATTGGATGGGAGGCTCCCGCTGTGTGACGCTTCTCGTCTTCTGACTGTTCTTAAATAACAGAGGGCGGGGCCACCCTGTGACCCCACCCCCTCTGACGCACGGGGACTTGACGGGGACTTCCCTGTGGCTTTCCCCGTGTGGCATTCCCCATTCTCTCTTCATCTTTTTCTCTTCATCTTCTTCTCTTCATCTTCTTGTCTTCATCTTCTTTTCGGCCCGCTCTGCATCCATGATTGGATGGGAGGCTCCCGCTGTGTGACGCTTCTCGATTCCGATAAGCCCCCCGCCTGCAGACCCCCACAACCACCGGCCAAGGGTTGTGGGGATGAGGCCCTTGTCCTCATCAACATGGGGACAAGGTGCTTTGGTGGGCTACCCCAAAGCACCCTCCCAGTGTTGAGGGCATGTGGCCTGGTACGGCCTGCCAGGTTGCGTGCTCGGATAAGGGTCTGGTATGGATTTTTGGGGGGACCCCACGCCAATTTTTTTTTTAATTTTGGTGCGGGGTTCTTCAGGTCTGGTATGAATTTTTAGGGGGACCCCTACGTCATTTTTTTTTTTAATTTTGGCGCGGGGTTCCCCTTAATATCCATACCAGACCTGAAGGGCCTGGTATGAAATTTAGGGGGACCCCACGCCAGTTTTTTTTTTAATGTTGATTCGGGGTTCCCCTGTGGGGAAATCCCATGCAGTTTTTATCAATGAACTTTTATGTGTATTGTCGGACCGGCAATTCATTAATAGCCGCGAGTAGTTTTAAATGACTTTTTTTCCTTTCAAATGTCATTTTGCTGTCAGACTGTTCTAAACACGGGAAACATGCGCCCCCTACTATAGACACCCCCCAGGTACGAAATTTAAAGGAATATTACACTTTTATTGTTTGACTTTAAACATTATTAAAATCACTGCTCCCGAAAAAACGGCCGTTTTTAAAACTTTTTTTTGCATTGATACATGTGTCCTGGGGCAGGACCCAGGTCCCCAAACACTTTTTAGGACAATACCATGCAAATTAGCCTTTAAAATGAGCACTTTTGATTTCGAACGTTCGAGTCCCATAGACTTCAATGGGGTTCTAACGTTCGTGCGAAGTTTTGGTCTGTTCGCAAGTTCTGGTGCGAACCGAACCGGGGGGTGTTCGGCTCATCCCTAGTCAACACCCTTCTGAGTCTACAATATTATTTCTAAATATGTTATTGTTTTTTTTGTAGAATATTTTACATGATAATCATATATAATCTGCCAGATATCTTTTGCTGTTTATTTCAAGACTGATAGAAATAAATTTGTTTCTTCAGAATGTTAGGCATTTGTATTTTCTTGTGTTAGATATAATACATCATTTCTTTCATCATTTTCAAATGTTATTGAAGCATACAATAAAAAACATGGAATTAATAAAGTATACAAATTGATGTCGGTGGTATTTTCTGAATAACTTTAACAAATACAAGTTCAGTATAAATGATACCACAGTGATAGACACAACAAAAGCGTTCTGTAATTTGGAATGTTTCCTCCTATAGAAATATATACCTTTAAACCTCTCCAAAATGAGAGAGGACTTTTGTCCTGGTTCAGCAAAGGCCATATGATTGCTTTAACTGCTTCCCGTCCGCGATATAGCTACAGTGCGAACCTACTTTGCCAGGAGACCATCATATGACGTTCTCCCGTGCTCAAGCAGCCTGCGCACCCCCTGCAGGGCGCGCGCGGTGCGCTCTGTGATCAGAGAGTCAATTTGAATCGGCTGATCACAGATCGGAGTAAGGGGTCAATCCAAACCCCTTACCACGTGATCAGTTGTCAGCCAATGACAGCTGATCATGTGATGTAAATAGAGCCAGTAATCAACTATTTTTTCTCCTCACGCTGATAGCGTGAAGAGAAAAAAAAAAGCAGATCACCGGAGGCTGTCAGGGGGACAATAATGTGGATGTCTTGTAGCTTCCACCACTTCCAATATGCCATTTTAAGTGGTAAACTCTGAGTCTGTTATCAGTTATATGGACAACCCTTTTCATAACCATAATCATACAGCCAAGCTCAGAATGTCATGGATGGTCCTACAAGTAACACTTAACAAAATTAAGCATTTTACTTGATTTGGACAACTGGCAAACAGGAAGGCATAGCTAGGCAATACCAATATTATAAATTTATATGCCGCTTTTTCTCCCTGATAGTTCAGAGTAGTGTTAGGGAATATAGCAATTGAGGCAGCCACCTTGGGTGCACTCAGTAGAACGTCATTTTAAGGCCAATTTTAAACTGGGATACACACATAGGTTTTTTTTTGGGGGGGGGGGGGGTTAACCAGCAGGTTGAAAAAGAACTAACAGATTCCCATCAACACAAGCAAAGTGGATGTAGTGATTTCCTCCGCTTTGCTATTGTATTCTCACAGAGGGGACCCCCACCCAATCAGAAAACCAGTCCTTAGATGTGGTGGCTTCATTGGTTTTCTTTTTTTATGTTTTTTTCCATTCATTTTTACCTGCTGAGCCTGTCAGATACAAGCTTTCCGTCCTAGAGTGATAATGCTCACTGTACTGAAAAGCAACATTGTCCTTATAGGACAAGAATTCCCTCTTAGAGGGGAGAAATCCTCACAGATAGCTAGGAACAATATCACTGATAAGAGTGCAGCACCAGCACAGGAAATTATTTACATTTACATGCATTTTTACATTGGAGTTAAGCCATCCAGGACTTTTGTTTGCTTTTTTAAATGTATTACCCAATGGGATGCATTGGCTAATGTCCTTATTTAATATGCTCTTAAAGCAAACCTATCTCTCCTCCGTGTTCTTTGTTACTAAGATTTTATCCCAATTTATGCCTTCTAGCAAGGTTCGTAGTTTAGGGAAGTTGACTCTTTTGAAATTCAGTGTCTTTGTATTCCCCTTATGTTTCCTATTTGTGTGATTTATACTGAAGCCATTTGACCTGTGATCGCTGTTTCCTAAATTGCCCCGTATTTCCGCATCCGTGATCAGGTCTGTATTGTTGGTAATAGTAATAGTAATAGTTGGTGCGTCTACCATCTGACCCATGAAATTGTCCTGCAAGACATTTAGGAACTGGCGAGCCTTAGATTAATGCATGGTTCACTTCTCCCAGTCCATGTCTGGATAATTAAAATCCCCATTATGATAACACTTCCCACCCTTGCTGCTAATCCAAATTGTGATAGGAGATCCGTCTCCCCCTCCTCCCACAGGTTAGGGGGCCTATAGCATACCACTAGTATTATTTTCCTCTTAGCTTCATCCCTTTGGAGCTCTACCATAGTTACATAGTATGTGAGGTTGAAAAAAGACACAAGTCCATCAAGTCCAACCTATGTGTGTGATTATATGTTAGTATTACATTGTATATCCCTGTATGTGGTGGTCGTTCAGGTGCTTATCTAATAGTTTTTTTGAATCGATCGATGCTCTCCGCTGAGACCACTGCCTGTGGAAGGGAATTCCACATCCTTGCCGCTCTTACAGTGAAGAAGAGAGGTTTAACCTTAAACTACGTAGAGGGTTCTTTACTGTAAGAGCGGTAAGGATGTGGAATTCCCTTCCACAGGCGGTGGTCTCAGTGGGGAGCATTGATAGCTTCAAGAAACTATTAGATAATCACCTGAATGACCGCAACATACAGGGATATGTAAGGTAATACTGACACATAATCACACACATAGGTTGGACTTGATGGACGTGTGTCTTTTTTCAACCTCACCTACTATGTAACTATGTAACCCTCTACGTAGTTCAAGGTTAAACCTCTTTTCTTTTAATTTTAATGAGTGGCCACGAGTCTTGTTAAACTCTCTTCTGTGAAAAAGTTTTATCCCTAGTGTGGGGTCACCAGTACGGTATTTGTATGTTGAAATCATATCCCCTCTCATTCCTCATTCCTTTTGAGTTGGGAATGAGGGACACCTACTGTCAAACGTATATAGGCATAGGACAAGCCCCCTGCCACACCCCCTTAAAGGAGAATTAACCAAAAAAAGGTTAACTAAATCCACAAGGACTTTTCTTTACCACTACTATTCCTTTATATTGGCTTTTAAAATGTACAAATGCAGCAATTTAGAAATTGGATGAAAGGTTTAGCACTGGGAAACACTTTTTGAAAGATAAAAAGTGCATTTTATATACAACTATATAGATCAGACCACAATGAGGGACAAATCAGAGTGGCCACGATTCTTATTAAACTCCCTTCCGCGAAAAAGTTTTATCCCTATTGTGGGGTCACCAGTACAGTATTTGTATATTGAAATCATATCCCCTCTCAAGCGTCTCTTCTCCAGAGAGAATAAGTTCAGTGCGCGCAACCTTTCCTCATGATTAATATCCTCCAGACCCTTTATTAGCTTTGTTGCCATTCTTTGTACTCCTTTTCCAGTACATTCTTCCTGAGGAATGGTGTCCAGAACTGAACTGCATACTCTAGGTGCGGCCGGACCAGAGTCTTGTAGAGCGAGCATAGACAGAGTCTTATCAGCTGACAAGATTTTTGGCTGGATAAACAGGTATCTTTTTGCACTTATCAAACAGACATAGGATTATGGTGTTCCCCCTAAATATTAAACACACAGCCTTGGACACTGAATGAATGGGAAGTGATTTGTGCTGAACAGCATCCTGTTCATTCACAAACTGAAGCATAATAAGCAGTTTACAATGCTTCAGTTATGAATGAACACAGTGAGTGTGTTCACTGTGTTCATTTTGAATAGGAAGGAGCAGGTAAATTACATTTACTAGCCCCTTCCCCTGTTCTCCACTATAAAACATACCCCACAGCAGCCGGGGGGAGAGGAGAAGAGGGAAGCCAGCATCCCTTGGGGCAGGGGGGGTGCAACATAGGAGGAAGCCACGGCAGAAAGGGGAATCTGCACAAAGTGCTCAGGGTGTGCCCAGGCACACCTGGCACAACCCCTGCGAACGCCTATCCAAACAGATATAACAAAATAGATAAATGGTATATTTAAAAGACCAAAAGGGATCACACAAGGGTAGTCCATTGTTTAGGTGTTCATACACAAAGTCAATTTTAGAGTTGAGTCAAGTTAGGAGAGATAAGTGTGACCTAAGTAAAGTATACAGGACAGGAGGGTGAGGGGGCAATATGCACACCACATTATTATTCTCTTTGGAGCACCCAAAGGTCCCCCAGATCTGTTACAATCCTATAGTGTATACAAAAAAGAAATTGCTGTGCGCCGCTAAAGTGTTTGGGTTTGGCTTGAAGAAAAAGTGGCAACCCTACACATATGTGTGAAGCCAGCCTTAAGGGAGTGGATAGAGTAATATTCTTATTGATCTATGCAACTACTTAAAGTAGAGAAAACCCCAAACTAAATGAAATTTAGTTTGCTAAACCACTGTGCATCTTAAAAAATAATATTTTTAGATTAATATACATATGATAATAATAAAATGACGTTTGTTTTGCAAGAAATACGATGGTACAGGGTTGTACATACATTTAGGTCTTGATAATTTGTCATATTAAAATAATTTTTGGATATTGTGTAGATGTGTTTGAAACTAGAATGCTTATTAAAAAATGATTTAGTGTAATGTAAGGACAGGACACAGCAGCTGTTTCCACATCTGGACTTATGAGCACTAGTGTACTATGTGACACCAGAGAACATTTTTGAGGGTAATCCACACAGGGGCTCCAGGGGATACTTGAGGTGTCTCCATCTGTGAAACTTGCATCAAAATGTGAAGTTTTTTGCAGTTTTTTTCAAAGTGAATTTGAATCCTGTCTTCAAAAATATATTTGTAACAAACAGACAATTGTCCACCACTTCAAAGCAAGGTTTCATATTCCTATTTCTGGACTGAAATATCACTGTGTTTTAAGTATACCTTTTGTTTCATTCTCATAGGGGAGAAAAGACTCAGACAACAGTCTGAGGATCCCAGGACCCCCCCAAGTCACCAGCCCGAAGCAGGAATTACCCCAAGCCCCAGCCCAAGACCACGCCCACCCGACGATCTTGAGGAAGGAGAGGTGGAGGAAGTGTGTGAGATTTGCACCACACCAAGTGAGTGACTGACACCCCAGCTTAAGGTAATCATTTAGGCGTGCATATTTCTAAATACATTTTTCTCCACAAATTTTAGGTGATGTTCTGGTTGTGGAAGGCCAAGCGGAGGAGCCATTTAGCACAGACAGTGCACAAAGACTGATTGGACAGATAATGGTGTGGAATGGCCAAATTGATCGAATGCAAGAACAAATTGACAGCATGAGAAATCGGCTGGACAGTATGCAGCAAGAAATTAAGAACATGATTGATTTTTTGGGCAGAATCTAATCCTTTTTGCCTAAAAACCTCAATCATGTTCTTCATTTCATTGTAAAATTTTTGATTTTTTGATTTTTTTAATTTGTGAAATAGTAATACTAAAATTTACCAGATGCACACGGTATGCCATCATGTGCTATCTGCCATCAGGGGATCTCAATGTACTTGTTTTTTGTTTGCAACCCCTTCCTCAAAATAATGTTAGTTGTGAGAGGAAAAAAGGGATTGCACACACAAAACACGTCCATTGCTCCCCCATGATGGGAGATAGCACATGTTGACTTTAACCATTTGGACTCCCAATTTGTGTGCATCTGCTAAATTTTGCTTTTACATGGGTGACATCACCAGCACAGTTTTTGACATGCTGAACTTTGTAAGTTCCTGTTTTTTTTTTATTATGTGTGAAAAAACCCTGTTGTCAAGCAAAAATGTGTAAAAAAAATATTTTTAGATAAATATGCCTAAAATAACACAAAAGACAAAAAAAATTGTTAAAAAAACAAAAAAAATTAAAAAAAATAAAATAAACACGTTTAAAAAAAATGCACCTTTCAATGTGCGCACAGTAAAATGTTTTTACTACTACAATGTGTGTGGCTTATTATTTATCAGTACCAGTTTCTTCATTTATTGGGTGTTTACAGTGACAAAGGGCCTTATTGACTAAAGGGAAATGCCACTACAAGTGCACTAGGAGACAGCCAAAAATAAATGCAAACAAGAATAAAAACAAGAGATTTGATCCAAAATATTTTTTTTTTATTTGGTAAAAGTTTAAAGATATTCTGGCATTGCAATGGCCCCCCGACCATTAAAATAATTGACATATCTGTCCCGCACTTGACGGGTGGTTTGGGGGGCCAAGCCAGTACGGCCAGTATCCAGGCCTGTGAGTGGAGATTCGCCACTAAGTCCGGCCTCAGGCCCAACAGAGGTTATATATGTTGAAGAATGTCTTCTCAAAAAATTATGGAGAATGCAGCAAGCCATTATGACATGATTGATTTTTATATTCCGCCATATTTATGGCCGAGAGAAACAAACGGAACCGGCTGGCCAGAATCCGAAGGCATTCTCCACAACTCTTCTTGCTCTGGCCAGCCGGTAATTAAATACCCTCCTCTAAGAGGTGAGGAACCTTTGGGGGAATGGCCTCATCAACTGCTCGCCAAGAGCAAACGCTTCATCTGCGAAAACTGAGGGGAGTCCATCAACGTTCTGGTCATCAAGTGGCAATCCCAGGCCACCAGTCTGGAGACGCTGGCACAACTCGGTCTGTGCGAAGACTCCTCCGTCCGGCATCCGGCTGTTCTTCCCCACGTCCGCGAACATAAAATCCAATTGTGCCGAGACCACCGCCATCAATACTACACTATTAAACCCCTTATAGTTAAAGTAGTAAGACCCCGAATGGGGTGGTGGCACAATGCGGACATACTTCCCATCAATCGCCCCGACACAGTTGGGAAAGTCCCAACGGTCAGCGAACTGGGAGGCCACAGTCTGCCATTCCTGTGGGTTGGAAGGAAACTGTGGAGTCAAACAAGAAAAAAAAAAAGATATAAGTACTTTGAAACATAACTTTGCTAGCAGATTACACAAAAACATTCTTGAACAACAGCCGTCTAACATTTTTTTAATGTATTATTTCTAAAAATCAAAAACATAAGGCCCACTTATAAGATTACTCACCCCCTCTGATGGACCATTTATCAATTTGTATGTGGGGGGAGGGGTTCTAATTTAGTAGAAGACCATACCTGACATTTGGAGACATTTGGGGGGTGGGGGAGGGGTTCTAATTTAGTAGAAGACCACATCTGACATTTGCAGACATTTGAGGGAGTGGGGGAGGGATTCTAATTTAGTAGAAGACCACAGCTGACATTTGGAGACATTTGAGGGGGCGGGGGAGGGGTTCTAATTTAGTAGAAGACCACACCTGACATTTGGAGACATTTGAGGGGGTGGGGGAGGGTACAGTACAATGGAGCTGACAATATACATTGTTAAAGGGACTATAGGCTATAGGTATAAATGGACCCAGGATTGCATGGTGGGGAGGTTAGTGAAGGTAAGTAGGGCAAAAAATGATTTAGGAAAAAAAATAATCCTCAGGATTATTCTCACGGATCTCATGGAGCAAAGGCATGTGCGAGAATTGGTCACGCTGGCACAACCAATTCTTCGTCCATGAACTCCTCCTCACCCTGTTCATGGACTGGACTCGGGTCAAAGTATTAACCCCAACACCAAGTCCCCACGCAGCACGAACTCGAGAATGAGTACGTCCACGCACCATGGCTTCAAAACGGTCGGCTGGTCAAACAAACAAACTTAGAACAAACACGCTGAAGAACACAAGGCCTATGAAGCGCGACCTGAAGATCAGGAACGAGCGGACCAGAACGGCCTGCTAGGCAGGTTACGAACTGACCAACACGCACTGAAAACCAGATACAAACCTCACAAGCACAAACTGAACCGCAGAAAACGATCGTAATAAGCTGAAGTGTGAAAAGCGCGAATCGTCTCTAACCAAACTTCTACTAACACGAGTTAAACACGAGATAAGCAGAAGGAGCCCAAAGGGTGGCGTAATGGGGCTTGAACTTCCTTTTTCTAGTCCCGTCGTATGTGCTGTACGTCACCGTGTTCAAAACCATCAGACTTTTGGAGTGATCGTGTGTTTGTGTGTGTCCAAGTCCATCCGTTTGTAAGTCCGGCGCACCTACGCTACAAAGTCCGTTGGAAAGATCGTTGGCATCGTCTGCCATAAAGTCCGCTCGTGTGTACGCGGCATTACTGAGCAGGGGATCTGCTGAACAAGGGTACCAATGAGCTGGGAATCTGCTGAACATAGGTATTAAAGAGCTGGGGATCTGCTGAGTGGAGATCGGCTGAGCTGGGGTTCTATTGGGCCCCTTTAGAACAAATTGAAAATCAACACGCACCCACACAGGGCATTTGCCAAGCTTCATTAAAGCTTCAAAAAAGCATCACCGAAGCATGAAAAACAAAGCATGTTGAAGCAATAGGCACTTTGATGTGTGTTAAAGTTGAAACAAGTATAATTGAGCCCTTACCGCTTTAAGAGCAGTATCTGTAACTGTAAAGGATCATGTGTCTAGCCCTCCCTTTCCTGTCCCCTCATTCATTCACAAATATCCTAGTATTCTTCACTTTGCAATGCAAAGCATCCTGTGAATAGAGATGGGAGATCCTGTCATTCATCCACTCCTTATCCTTGCCCAGAACACCTTGTATTCTGGGAGAGGAATACTGGGAGCTTTGTGAATGGATTAGGAGACAGGAAGGGGACCATTCATAGTCGCAGTTGCTGTGTTTAATCCCCACTGCACCGGAAGAACACTGATGTGGGGAGTATCCAGCATTACTGGAGGGAGGATTTTTACAAAAACCAGCAGAACATGGGATACGCTTTTGTTGCACATACGATGAATAAATAAATTCCACAGTGCGATAGGGGCGGGTGAAATTGGGATGTTTAATAGATGGTAGCTGCAAGACACGTGGGACATATATCATACCTCCCAACTTTTTGAGTTGAGAATGAGGGACACCTATCAGCAAAAGTATGCAGGCATAGGACACACCCTATGCCACACCCCCTTAAAGGAGAATTGTACAAAAAAAACAAGATTGGTTAAACCCACAAGTGCTTTTTTTACCACTACTATTCTTATATATTGGGTTTTGGAATTTACAAATGCAGCAATTTAGAAATCAGATGAAAGGTTTAGTGCTGGAAAACACTTTTTGAGTGTTTTCCAGCACTAAACTTACTGAATACAGGATCAGCAGAGCTGGGAGCTACTACTGAGCAGGCGATCGGCAGAGCTGGGGGTTACTACTGAGTGGGGCATCAGCAGAGCTGGGGTTATTACTGAGCAGGGGATCTGCTGAACAAGGGTACCAATGAGCTGGGAATCTGCTGAACATAGGTATTAAAGAGATGGGGATCTGCTGAGTGGAGATTGGCTGAGCTGGGGTTCTATTGGGCCCCTTTAGAACAAATTGAAAATCAACACGCACACATGCAGAGCATTTGCCAAGCTTCATTAAAGCTTCAAAAAAGCATCACCGAAGCATTAAAAACAAAGCATGTTGAAGCGATAGGCACTTTGATGTTTGTTAAAGTCGAAACAAGTATAAATGAGCCCTTACCACTTTAAGAGCAGTATCTGTAACGGCAAAGGATCATGTGTCTAGCCCTCCCTTTCCTGTCCCCTCATTCATTCGCAAATATCCTAGTATTCTTCACTTTGTAATGCAAAGCATCCTGTGAATAGAGATATGAGATACTGTCATTCATCCACTCCTTCTCCTTGCCCAGAACACCTTGTATTCTGTGAGAGGAATACTGGGAACTTTGGGAATGGATTAGGAGACAGGAAGGGGACCATTCATAGTCGCATTTGCTGTGTTTAATCTCCACTGCACCGGAAGAACACTGATGTGGGGAGTATCCAGCATTATTGGAGGGAGGATTTTTACAAAAACCAGCAGAACATGGGATATGCTTTTGTTGCACATATGACGAATAAATAAATTCCACAGTGCAATAGGGGTGGGTGAAATTGGGGTGTTTAATAGATGGTAGCTGCAAGACATATGGGACATATATCATACCTCCCAACTTTTTCAGATGGGAATGAGGGACACCTATCAGCAAAAGTATACAGGCATAGGACACACCCCATGCCACGCCCCCTTAAAGGAGAATTGTACAAAAAAAACAAGATTGGTTAAACCCTCAAGTGCTTTTTTACCACTACTATTCTTTTATATTGGGTTTTGGAATTTACAAATGCAGGAATTTAGAGATCAGATGGAAGGTTTAGTGCTAGAAAACACTTTTTGATAAATAAAAAGTGAATTTTATATACATCTACACAGATCAGACCCAAAATGAGGAACAAATGAGGAGGAAAGAGGAACAGAGGGACAGAGGGACATTGCTCTAAATCAGGGACAGTCCCTCGAAATCAGTGACTGTTGGGAGCTATGCATATATTACTCTGGGGGAACAGGGTGCAACTGAACAAAACAATGATAAAGTACCGCAAACATACATAAAACTGTGCACATATAGTTTCAAATGCTTCTGAATAACATTTCAGTAATGGATTGCAAAAAGCACATGTCCTGCACACTAGGAATATAAATCTACAAAAGTACAATAAAAATCATACAGTTTGTTATCATATTACACTGTGGCAGCATTTACTTGTCACAGGAACATACACTAAAATGATTTTAGTGCTAGTTGTGGCTCTGATTTGATATTTCTTTCCTGCAAGACACATGGGACATACATTACTCTGGGGGAACAGGGTGCAACTGAAGGAAGTTCCCACCAGAAACAAGTTACTGTATTTTCCTTTTCAGAGCAGGAAAATGTGTCCCCTTTTCAGAGCAGGATTTTGGTTTCAGGCTGCTGCTGAACATATCATTTAAACTATATAACATAAACTTTATTTTTGAGGGGTGTCTATTTTTATACATCCTTTACACTTTATTAGAGGTAACATTTGTGACTAGGGCTACGTGCTCAAAAATAGATTCTACTGGAGTTCAGCTTTAGGACTTGTTCACACAAGATGCTTTCAAATGTGTTTTTTATACACATCCTGAATGCATGCACACTTAAATCAATACTTTCCAGTTGCCTGCGTTCAGCTCCAGTGCTTTAAAAAAAAAAAAAAAGCACAGCACCATGCCTTTTTTTGCACCGGATTGCATGTAATTCACTGGAATGCACATAAATGGAGGGGGATCCTTAACATTCTGAAGATTCTCTGCACTGATGTACACACCAAACAATGGAGAAGTATGGGGAGAAAGCAGGAATTGACCTCAAAGGAAAAAGAAAGAAAAAAAAAACACAGTAATGTATTACAAATGCATTCAAACCACTTGTAACCACAGATGTGGGAATGTGTGTCAACTAGCCCTTAACCACTTCAACACAGGGCATTTTCACCCCCTTCCTGCCCAGGCCAGTTTTCAGCGCTGTCGCATTTTGAATGACAATTCCGCGGTCATGCAACACTGTACCCAAATGAAATTTTTATCATTTTTTTTTCCCCCACAAATAGAGCTTTCTTTTGGTGGTATTTGATCACCTCTGTGGTTTTTATTTTTTGCGCTATAAACAAAAGAAGAGTGACAAGTTTGAAAAAAACACAATATTTTTTACTTTTTTGCTATAATAAATATCCCCTTTTTTTTAAATAATTTTTTCCTCAGTTTAGACTAATATGTATTCTTCTACATATTTTTGGTAAAAAAAAATCGCAATAAGCGTATATTGATTGGTTTGCGCAAAAGTTATAGGGTCTACAAAATAGGGGATAGATTTATGGCATTTTTATTATTATTTTTTTTTTACTAGTAATGGCGGCGATCTGCGATTTTTTTATCGTGACTGTGACATTGCGGCAGACACATCGGATACTTTTGACACTATTTTGGGACCATTCACATTTATACAGCGATCAGTGCTATAAAAATGCACTGATTACTGTATAAATGTCACTGGCAGGGAAGGGGTTAACAGTAGGGGGCGATGAAGGGGTTAAATGTGTTACCTAGGGAGTGATTCTAACTGTAGGGGACTCACAAGGGGAGGAGACCAATCGGTGTTCCTCTGTACTGGGAACACACACACACAGATCCATGTCCCGGCTCTGTTACCGGCAATCGTGGGTCCCTGGCGGATATCGCAGCCGCCTTCGCATTCGATTCTTTGCAGTGTGATTTGCGCCCATTCAATTTGTATTGACGCAAATCGCACCACAAAGTATCAGTTTTAGTATCGGGTGCATTTGGGTGAGTACTAATACTCGCTCAAATGCTTGGTACCGCTTCACATCCCGCTCATATTCATATGACGTCCGCAGGAGGGATCTCCCATCCTGGGCAGGCATCATATGATGTCCTGGGCCTCCCAGCCATCTGGCGGGCACGCGCCGCGTCACTCGGGAGCGGATGTGCATGCCCGGCGGCCGCAATGTCCTCCGGGCACCCGCAATTGCCTGATAACAGAGCAGGACCGTGGATCTGTGTGTGTAAACATACAGATCCATGTCCTGTCAGGTGAGAGGAGACTGATCGTGTGTTCCCAGTACAGAGGAACACTGATCGGTCTCCTCCCCTTGTGAGTCCCCTCCCCTTACAGTTAGAATCACTCCCTAGGTAACACATTTACCCCTTGATCGCCCCCTAGTGTTAACCCTTTCCCAGCCAAATGTATAAATGTGAATAGTCCCAAAATACAAATAATTTGGGTGAGCTTCTGAAAGTGGCCGTGGCCCAGAGGTAGTGTTTCAGAATAGCTGTTATGTCAAGTTCGTGAAAAGACTCCGCATCCTGGTCGGAAAAGGCTGGTAGGGTCCAGGGCTCAGAGAGACTAGCAGAGGAAAATGCTTTAGGGACAAACACGGACTGTCCTAAGTTTTACTCTGTCTGGGTAGAAGATGATATGGTGGTCATCTGCTCCTAAAGCTTGAAGCTCGGATACCCTTCTGCCAGGTGTTACTGCGATTAAAAAGGATAGTTTCAGAGTTAGGTTCCACAATGAAATCGTTTCTGAAGGAGCGAACAGTTTGTCAGATAAGGCTTCTAGGACAATGGAGAGGTCCCAGGAGGGGAAGGACTGTCTGATAGGCAGACGCATCTTCCTGACTGCTTTAAAAAATTGCACCACTAGTGGGTCTTCTGCCCATCTGTTGCCGGTTGCAGCAGAATATGCTGCCACTTGTACTTTTAAGGTACTTAGCCCTAATCCCAAATCTAGACCTGCTTGGAGAAAATCCAGAATTTGGGAAGAGGAGGGCGTATTGGGGTTGAAGCTTTTGCCAGTGGCAAAGAACCTGAATTTGTTCCAGACTCTGTTGTACATGGCATCTGTTAAAGATATGCACACTTTGAGCAGAGTTGAGATAACAGTTGCTGAGCAACCTAGAGACTGGAACCTTTGCCGCTTTGCCGATTATTATCCAGATGTGGAGGTTCAGTTTCTGGGGGTTCAGATGGGTGTGATGCCCTTGTGACAGGTGAAATGAAGGTATCATCACTGGAGGACTGCCGCTCAGGTACATTGCCATTGAGAACCATGGACGTCTCAGCCAATATGGTAGGACTGCTATGACCGTTGTCTTCTCTGTCGCTAATTTGGAGAGGCCGTGGAGGAAAGGCATGATGGTGAGGCAGGTGTGAGATAAACCTTGGTAATTTCATATTGACTACTGATGCAAATAGGTCCAGTTCGGAAGACCCCACCTGTCTACTATCCAACTGAATATTCTCAGGTGTAGAGACCACTCGTTGGGGTCTAAGAAGCTCCAGGATAGGGGATCAGCCTTTCCGTTTAGGTGACCTGGAAGATAGACCGCTCTTAAGTCTCTCAGGTTCCTCTCTGCCCAGATGATGATGGGCTTCACTTCCCTTAGCAGGGAGCTGCTGTGTGTTCCACCCTGGCGTTGAATGTATGAAACAGCTGCCATGTTGTCCATTCGGATCAGAACAGACCTGCCCCTGATCTGGGGGCCAAGCTTATCAATGAGAGATATACTGCCCTAATTTCCAGTATATTCCATACGATACCTGCTGTTGTGAATGCCCACCTTCCCTGGACCGCCACTTGGTTGCAGTGAGCTCCCCATCCTTTTGCGCTGATGTCTGTTGTAATTGTGATCCGACAGACATGACCAAAAAGATACGATTTCAGAAGCATCTCCTTCCCCGTCCACTATTTCAAACACCTGAGCATTGGAGTTGTCATACATATGGAATGGGAGAGCAAGTGTCGGTTCCATTGTCTTAGGAACCCCAGCTGGAAGTGCCTCAAGTGCCAATGCATCCAGGGGACCATTGGAATACACAAGGACATGAGACCCAGCAGGCTGAGGCAGTCTGAAGCTGTTAAGTGGAAACGTGTCCTCACCTTCCTTATTCTCTGAGCGATTAATTATGCTTTCTGGGGAAGATACAGTCCCCTGTTGGGTTGGGGATAGGTGGCTCTTCTGATGATTGATTATCCATCCATACTCCACCAGTGTTGTCAATAAGATCTTTCTGTGCTCTAACAGCTGGGCTGGATGCTTCCCTAGCAACAGAATGTCCTCGAGATAATGGAACGCCCTGAGCCCTTGCTCCCGCAGGGGGGCTAAAATCGTACTCAGCACCTTGGTGAAGACCCTGGGAGAAGTACAGAGGCTGAATGGGAGACTCTGGATTTGTAAATGAGTCTGACCAACTGCAAATCATAGATATTTTTGGAAGAGTTCTAGAATGGGGATGTGCAAATATTCATCCCGGAGATCCACAACATCCAGTCTCCTGGACAGACTGCTCATTTTATTGTCTGTAATGATTCAATTTTGAACCTCTCTAGAGATATGTGTCGATTTAGTCTCTTGAGGTCTATCACAGGCCTCCAACCCCCCTGCTCTTTTTGGGGACCAGGAAGAGTGTGGAGTAGAACCCTGAAAACCTCTTTGAGTGAGGTACTGGTACACACGCTTGCTGGTATTGCAGGGAACGAAGGAATTGGGGCAGCGCCTTCGACTTCTGAGGGAACCTCGGTATTTCTGTAGGTGTAAATAGATCTCCTGGAGGGAGGTCTAAGAATGATCGTTCTGCATCGTTGAGACTACCCAGGGATCCTTGCAGTTTCTCCTCCATACCCTGGGGAAGTGCCTGAGCCTTGAACCTACTGGGATCTCCTGGGATGGTCTGGCATCAAAAGGACTTAGTAGAGTCTAGCGGGTTAGGCAAGGCTCTCTGCTTGTGCGCTTTCAGGAAGGTGGACTGAGTACTCCTCCAATTTCTCTTGGTGTCCTTTCCCTGTCTCTGTTGTCTGTAATCCCTTGTTCTGTGCTGCTGGAATCTAGAAGGTGGCCCTCTAGGGCATCTATTCCTTCTCTCCTGGGCAAGAGGACCTGATTTTACCCCTGTGACCCGGGAAATGGCTTTTTCTAACTTTTCACCAAAAAGTGCTTTCCCATCAAAAGGTATTTTGCACCAATTTTGTTTGGATGCAGTATCAGCCGCCCAAGGTTTCAGCCATAGGGCCCATTTAGCCATTACGGCATGTAGCATTGACCTCACAGAACACCTGATAGTATCAATAGCTTCGCTGATTAAATCTGCTGAGAGTTTAGGTTCACTAGGGCTTTTATCATATCTTCCTTAGGAATAACCTGACAAATAGCTGTCTCTATATTCTCTGTCCATGTCCGCAGGGCGTTGGATACTGATGATAAAGCTATTGCTGGTTTGCATGCATTGCCCACAATTTTATATGCTCTTTTCAAGTCGAGATCTAATCGAGAGGGTCTTTAAAAGAAGAAGTTGAATTGGGACACTGATATTTTTTGCCAGATGAACTACAGCCGCGACCAACACCGGTGGACCATCTAATATTGCAAAGTTCTGTGCCGACATTGGGTAGAGTTTACCTAAATGGTTGAGGGGAAATCTCTTTTCCGTTTTCTTCCACTCGTCTTCAATAACATCTTTAATTTCCTCCATTAGAGGAAAAAAGAAAATCTGCTTCTTCAGGAAAGGAAAATAGCTCTTCGACTTTTTAGCTGTAAACTCAGCTTCCTTCCAGCCTACAGCTGATTTTACGGCCCGTATATACTGCTGAACTAAAGAAAATCTGAAGGCAGAGGGATCCTGTTCTTCTGAGGAATCCTCTGAATTATCCGACTGCTCTTATCTGACCGGGACATTTCCTATGGATAAGGCAGGCTCCCCAGATGAAGGCCCAGGGACTGGAGGCTCTGCAGGATGCTGAGCTGAAGATTGAAGGGTATTTACCACCGTTAGCTCTGCTATAGAGTCCTTGGCGACTTTTTGGCTTTCTGACTCTCTGTCCGCTGCATATTCCCTAAAGCAACTTCTGTAGATCATTTTAGCTGGAAGCGGAGTGGCTCCACATGCTCTACACTTTGGACTTCTGTCTCTTGGAGAATGCGAGGAGTGAAGCCTTTTTGCAGCTGAGCCCTCTGTGTGATCGTGATGTCCTGATTTTGAAGATCTACTCCAGGCTTTGCTGGGATTCCTCATGACGTCTTGAGGCCAGTGGTGGAACTACCGCCATAGTGAGCCACACGGTCCCTATGGGGCCCGCAGCAGAGAGGGGCCCGTGGGGAGGAAGAGGAATGCATACTGAGGGGGGGGGCGAGCACCACCCACACGGTCCCCCAGCCAGGGGTAGTGAGGAGAGGAAGAGGGGATCGGTCTGTATGAGCAGAGAGCTGTAATAGCTTTCATTAAAATTTCCAGTGTTCCCGGGGCTCACCGTCACATAGCCCCACTTCTTGGCCCGGCGCCTTTGATAGACAGAACGCAGGTCCAATGCGGTACATGTGACGTCATCAAAGACTCTGGGCCAAGAGGTGGGGCTATGTGACGGTGAGCCCCGGGAACACTGGAAATTTTTCAGCAAGTGGTATGTAGGAGACGCTATGTATCATCTGTCCTTTTGAATCCTGCCTTCAGTCTGGATTGATTGCATGTTTAGCTGAACTCTTAGGGGAGGTGGCGGCTGTGTACTTGCAGATGATCCTGTTACCATATCATTCCATGTGAGTGCAAAAAGGTTTTTATAAGCAAAAGTTTTTATTTTGGTCTAAAGTATGAGATTGTTTCTTTCTTTGAACCAAGCTTTCTTGGTGTCATGCTGATCATTAAATCCATTAAAGCATTGATCTGCAGCCATTGATCTGAGCTTATAGAAATATAAGGCTTCTGTTGTCCCATTATAGGGGCCCGTCATTGTGGGGAGCTTATACCCTTGGGGGTTTCTGGGTGTTGCCATCACACAGAAGATTTTGATATCACTTTCTGCAGGATTTCTTGTTGCTCAGTTGAACTGTCATTCACGCACTGGAATCAGTGGCAGAACTACCGCCATAGCGAGCAACGTGGGTGCTATGGGGCCCATGAGGAGGATGAGGAATGCATACTGCGGGGGGGGGCGAGCACTGCCCACATGGTCTCCCAGCCAGGGGAAGTTAGGAGAGGAAGAGGCAAGCTTTCTGCATGAGCAGAGAGCTGTAACAGCTTTCATTAGAATTTCCTGTGTGGGCTCACCATCACATAGCCCCACCTCTTGGCCCGGCGCCTTTGATAGACAGAACGCTGGTCCAATGCGGGACATGTGACGTCATCAAAGGCGCCGGGCCAAGAGGTGGAGCTATGTGATGGTGAGCCCCGTGAACACAGGAAATTCTAATGAAAGCTCATACAGCTCTCTGCTCGTACGGACAGCTTGCCTCTTCCTCTCCTCACTTCACCCGGCTGGGGGACCGTGCGGGTGGTGCTCGCCCCCCCCACTCTGAGGCAGCCCCACGCTCGCCAACAGCCATTTGAGGGCTGCAGTATGCATTCCTCATCCTCCTCGGTAGTTCTGCCACTGGCACGCCTCTTCCTCTGCACAGGGGAGACTGCATTGTGCACAGGTCATGCCTCAATGGGCACAGGTGAGGCTGCATTGGGCACAGGCAAGTCATGTTGCATTGGGCACAGGCAGGTCACGCTGCATTGGGCACAGGTGAGGTTGTATTGGGCACGGGCAGACCACGCTGCATCGGGAACAGGCAGGCCACATTGGGCACAGGTGAGGCTGTATTGGGAACAGGTGAGGCTGCATTGGGCACAGGCAGGTCACGCTGCATTGGGCACAGGCAGGCCAAGCTGCATTGGGCACAGGTGAGGCTGCATTGGGCACAAGCCACGCTGCATTGGGCACAAGTGAGGCAGTATTGGGCACAGGTGAGGCTGTATTGGGCACGGGCAGGCCACGCTGCATTGGGAACAGGCAGACCACATTGGGAACTGGTCACCCTGCATTGGGCACAGGTGAGGATGATTGAAGCGCTAACACCAGGTGTTTGGAGTATCTTTATCTGTTTATTGTTAAACTTTCTGGAATACATATATTGCTATTGTGGTGTAAGATTTCTTTATTTCTTTTTTTCTTTCTTTCTTTCTTTCTTTCTTTCTTTCTTTCTTTCTTTCTTTCTTTCTTTCTTTTTTTCTTTCTTTCTTTCTTTCTTTCTCCCCTTTGAGCCACATCCTTTAAACCACGCCCACTATTTAATTTAAGCCCCGCCATTTGTTTGTGGGGGGGGCTGTTTGCAGGGGGGGCCATACAACATTTTGCTATGGGGCCCTGTGATTTCTAGTTACGCCCCTGCTTGAGGTCTTCTTAGACTTCTTCCAGTATACAGGGCTGTAATACATAATATGTACCAGCATAAGTGCACTCTTTTTTTGGAAACTTACTTGGACGATGATCCCTACCTTAAACTTTGTTGAAGGTCTTGAGAGGGCGGCGAACAACTCATTGTAGGCAGCAGGCAGAACAAACAGTTAAAAAAAGCAGAAATTTTAATAATTGGGTTTTACAGGATGGAGGAAAAACTGAATGGTTAATGATCCAAAAAAGGTACCGTGCACAGAAGATTGGCAGACTACCAGAAGCTCCAATACAGGAGACCCACTTGAAATAGAGAGCCATGCTGAATCTCCCGGGCTTAAATGGACAAAAGAGGAGGTATTTTACCAAAGGCAACTCCTCCCCTCGCTTTAATTTTCACTTCTTTCCCTTAACAAAGATGGTTGCCGAAGCTTCCCGCTGTACCACGCATGCGCAGCTGACAGCACTCAGACCAGCCTGCTCCACCAAATGTGACAGACGCCCGCACCTGCACAGTCGGGGAAGAGAGATGCCAACTTTTTAGAACGGTCGCGCAAGGTGCGAGCCAATCCTTAAGGACCCCATGAGCTAAAGCTAAGAGGAGGGGGTAAAGAAACAACACTGCCAGGTAAGGAAAAATAAATTCTTTAAAAAAAAAAAAAAGGTGAAGGCAGAGGAGAGGGGAAACAGAAAAGGAGGGGGAATGGCCACAAGGAAAACTTTAAATCTTAAGGAAAAAGGGGAATCCAAGAAAGAAGAAAGAAAAAAAAGTGCAAACTAAGGGGCTGGCTGCAGCTGTTTGCTCTGCTGCAGGCCTTGAGCAGACACCTGATAATGAGTGCAGAAATGAAAGTTTTTACTTAAGAAACACTTCATGTCCCAAAAGACCAACAAAATGGACTCCCTGGCTTTTTAGCGTGTTTAGCAGCCCAAGACCAGGGACCGCATCTGGAAGAGGCTGAAACCAGAGTGCAGAGGTAAGGACGTTCGACCATCATTCACTGTTCATAAGGTATAAGGAAAAAAAGGAGAATGCTGGGGGGGTCTCTAACCCTCTCTTTTAAAGATATTCACTGATCCTGAGGGAGGATCCAAGGCGGAGCTTGTCATGGGTATGCTGCCATGGAGGCACCAGGAAAAAGTTTTGCCTAGAGTTCTACTTTGAGGTGACAACCAAGGCTGCCTCCAGATACAGTGGAGAGGTGACGTAGCCACTCAGGGACAGGAAGTGGGTTATATGCATGATTACCAGAACAAAAAGCAAAGAAGTTTTGATAAAAAATGAAACAAATGCAGCCACCACATCAAGGACTAGTAAGCTGCTTACTTTAAAGCAGAGTTCCAACCACATATATCAATTTTTTTTTTTAATCCATCTGTTACAATCATAGCATGCTAATTTTGCCTTCATTAGGCTGTTAAATTGCACTGCTTTTGTTCCTACTTATTAAAAAACTAACCTTTTATTCCTCCTGCTTGGGCATTGCCATCTTGCTTGTGGGCAGGCGAAGCCCACAAGGATAAACTTCCGGGGTTTATGGTGCTGCTGAATAACCAGCATGCACCGCCCGTTCTCCCGCATGTGCAGTAAACACACATCGCATCGATGAGAGCCCTCGGCGCTGCTCACTGACTCCTGGGAAAGAATGACACACATCTCTCAGAAGCCCTAGCGAGCACAGGCGCTGAGGGAAGTGTCGTAAATTGCTGCAGAGCTGAAGAGGCAGAATACAAGAGACCCCATAGAAACAGTGAAGAAGGGGTAAGAAAAAAAAATGTCCAATTGTTGTTGCTGAAGGATTATGATGTTTATTTCTGTAAAGTACATTTTATGGGTGGAACTTCGCTTTAAAGTCAGTTTTAATGTGTAGCTTAGAGACGTGAGGGCACTGTCACATATAATTATGTCTCTGGATCGTGTCACTTTTTGACTGAATTCTTCACCATGCCTGTTTAAATTCTTAGTGAATTTGGCAGGTCAGGATAGTCAGCTTTGCCCCATACAGTCAAACCTACACTGACCTATGAGTTTTTAGCACCTTAATAAATAGAAATGTCACTATTCATCCAAAACAAATGAGAGAAAAACTCCTAGTAATACAGCAAAATTGTAACATCTTCCGTGCACTATGATTTCCAGGACAGGCAGAGCTAGTTATGATCTAATAAAGCTTTTATTCGACTCTGTCCATATCAGCAGTGCTGTGCCCCTAATAAACACAAGTACTGAGGAATAAAAGACTGATTTATAATGGGATTTTGTAGAAGACAGTAAACCCCCTTTATTCGGGAATCTCTCTTTGAGGAGCCACATTGGGTTCTGTCAGAGTTCAGCATTGTTATAGATGGTGCAGGGAAATGTTTTAACACATTCATTCTGGCTGTAGTTCCCTGTCAGCATTATTGGAAAACTAATAATGATGAAAGAAGGAAAACACACAAAAAGCAAATTCACAAGTGAGATATTGCTATTGTGAAGATTGCCTTCAAAGTCAAAGATTTAGTGGCTTTCTTAAAACTGGCTATTAACTTGTCCAGATTTATGTACTAGGCTGTTCAACGCCTGAAAAAAAGAAGAGAGTAATCGAAAGGGAAAATATCAGAGAAAAGAAAAAGGAAGGCGAGAAGTTAATGTTTGGTAGCACGCTAAAAATAGTGGCCTTTTCAACTTTCATCAAAGTGCTTGCACCTTTTCAATCCCTCACTCCTGTGTGTTGTTAAAGTTCCCATTTTAGGATGGCAATCGTAAGATCAGTGACGGTATGTCTTGTGATGGAAAATCGTAACCTACAGATGTGTCTCCTTTTTATATCCATTGTGAGGCATTTTATGTCTGAAGCTTAGAGGTAAGACGTCAGGTTTCTGTTTAATCTCGGCTATGTATCATCTACATTTTTTTCCCACTGATCAGTGAAGGAGCAGGTACATTATCTCGCCAGGCTAGAATTCTTTCCCCCGGTGAATAACTGTGTGCCAAAGCATATATATGACATAGTTTGGAGGAAGCAATTTTGTAAGGTTTCTAAAACTAGTTAAGAAATACAAACACATATTTAAACTACTGGTTCGAAAGTTCACGTTATGCAGTTGGTGCACAGCAAATGCAAATATTATCTGATATGTCTATAGATAATGTTATTCGGGTTTGGCTAGTCCATGGAAGCCTTGGACTAAAGTGACCCTTTCCTTTTGCAGTGTTTATAGAAACTACTTCCAAATTTGCACTATTCAACTTATGGTGTTCTTCTGTGTACCGAAACTCTGCTCCACTTTGTCTCTGAAGATGTTCCACCACTGGTCGTTTCCACCTTCTCAGTCAGTCACACAACATAGTGAAGGTAACAACACTCCATAAGAAAAACATACCTGACCATACTTTGGTTGAAATTTGGCCAATTTAGCAAGGACTGGCCACATTTTCATTAGTGTGCAGCCGATCACTTGAACGGGATATGCATCTAAGCTCAGTTGTGAGCTTGGTTGGGTTGCAGCCTCTCTCTCCCCAATTATGATCCTGCGGTCTCGCTTGTTGTGTGTTATTGTGTTTTTATGCTAATATTGGGACTCTCCCTTTTTTTCTCCTGCATTGTGAAATTGGAACTAAATCAGTATTATCTGTACTATCTGCGGAGTGTTTATACACACCCGCAGAAGTGTAGACTATTAATGGACCTTTAGTCTATGGACACCGCTATATAACACTGAAGAGCGATTCACTATATGATCTGCACCTAAATGAGGAGGGTGCAGATCAGCTGGGAATGAAGATGGCCAAAAAGTCAGAGGGGTTTTTAAACTAGATGATGGGGGGGGGGGGTCCAAAGGTAGAGATAGTCAGCGCGGAACATATTCCAGAGGGTAGTATTGGGGGCATTATTGGTAGGTTGACCAAAGCACATAAACCCAAGGTAAGTATAGTAGCAAGTCCTAGTTGCAATCTCAGAACACACAATAAGAGGATAATATGCGACCGGTCTAAACTACGTGGCATGTTCACTAATGCCAGGAGCCTGGTGGACAAGATGGGTGAACTAGAGATACTGTTGTACGAGGTGGATTTGGATTTTGTGGGAATTTCAGAGACCGGGTTCATCAGCTCTCATGATTGGCTGGCAACCATTCAAGGGTATACCCTTTATCGCAAGGATAGAGAGGGTAAAAAAGGGCGAGGGGTATGCCTATATATCAAGAATAATGTACAAGTGAATGTGAGAGATGACATCACTAAGGGAGTTAGGAAGGAGGTAGAATCCTTATGGGTAAAACTCCAAAGGGATGAAGCTAAGGGGAAAATAATACTGGGAGTATACTACAGGCCCCTAACCTGAGGGAGGAAGTGGAGACAGATCTCCTATCACAATTTGGATTAGCAGCAAGGATGGGAAGTGTTATCATAATGGGGGATTTTAATTATCCAGACATAGACTGGGCGGAGGGAACCACGCATTCATCTAAGGCTCGCCAGTTCCTAAATGTCTTGCAGGACAGTTTTTTGGGTCAGATGGTAGACGCACCAACTAGAAATAAAGCTTTACTGGATCTACTGATTACCAACAATACAGACCTGATCACGGATGTGGAAATACGGGGCAATTTAGGTAACAGCGATCACAGGTCAATTGGCTTCAGTATAAATCACACAAATAGGAAACATAGGGGGAATACAAAGACACCGAATTTCAAAAGAGCCAACATCCCTAAACTTCAAATCTTGCTAGAAGGCATAAATTGTGATAAAATCTTAGGAACAAAGAACATGGAGGAGAGATGGGTTTGTTTTAAGAGCATATTAAATAAGGGCATTAGCCAATGCATCCCATTGGGTAATAAATTTAGAAGAGAGAAAAAAAGTCCTGGATGGCTTAACTCCAATGTAAAAATGCATATAAAAGCAAAGGAGAAGGCCTTCAAAATATACAGGGTTGAGGGATCATCATCAGCATTCAGACTTTATAAAGAATGCAACAAGAAATGCAAGGGTGCAATAAGGATAGCTAAGATAGAATATGAAAGACACATAGTGGAGGGGAGCAAAAAAAATACCAAGAATTTCTTTAAGTATGTAAACAGTAAAAAAAGGAGGACAGGCCATATTGGCCCATTAAAGAATGAGGAAGGACATTTTATGAATGTACGAATGTACGAATTTATGAATTAGGAATTTACAGTACGAATGTGCGAATGTACGAATGTAGGAATGTATGAATTTATGAATGTACGAATTTACGAATTGCGATCATAACCGAAAAACGAAAAAAAAAATAAACGAATGAAACGAACAAATTTTTTGGCAGTGCACATGTCTATTAGGTATGTTTATATATTTTTGTTTTATGCCTATACTGGAACTCTCTCTCTTTTTTCTCTTGTATTGTGAAATTAGAACTAAATCAGTATTATCTGTATTATCTGCAAAGTGTTTATACACAACCGCAGAAGTGTATCCTAATAATGGACATTTAGTCTATGGACACTCCTATCTAGCACTGAAGAGTGATTCCCTATATATGGTCGAATTATCTGTGATGTTATCTTTATGGCACTGAAGTGCTTCTCAGATACTACCTAGAGGTGAGAGCCTTGAAGTAATTATCTGACCTATAGCTCTATAGATCTATCTACTTGCTCAAATGGTGTTTGGAGTTTTTTCATTTGGCTGTTTATATGGCAGGTTCCATTCACGTCTTTACTGACAATCCATTTAAGAATATTTTGAATACTGTGGGAGAGCTAAGCTGACTTGGTTTGATCCTATATAACAGTGTCAGAGGTGAGTCTATATGCAACCAGGTGATCCTTTATCACCACCGCAGGTGATCCCCTGGTGGTGAGATAGCCGTTCCCTCCTTCCTTATTACTATCTATTCTGGCTAAAGGGCATTACAGGTTAATGCCACATGTCTTATGATGAGGTCTCTCTAACTTGATGCACTCTGATACCTTGCATGTCCCTACATTCGCCCATAGCTCGATTGCATGTGTATGTCTGAGGTACTGATTTATAGACACACCATCTGCTATATGTTTATATCACACCGGTGAATAAGTATGTATCCTGATGCATGATCTATGGAATTATATCTATGTGTATATATACTTAATGAATGTGTCTCCATTTTCATTTAGAAATTGTATATAAGCTCCCGAAGAAGCGGTTCCCCACTAAACATGTCGAGCTTCCTGTAATTCATACTTTGTACTAGCTATGATGCCTATAAAGTCCATATTTCCAGTTATATTTTTCCTTAATGTCTTAATAGTGAAGGCAACGACACGACATAAGAAAAACAAACCTGACCATACTTTGATTGAAATTTGGCCGGTTTAGCAAGGACTGGCCAAATTTTGATTAGTGTGCAGCTCTCCTGATCAACAGAAGGGATATGTTGGAAACCTTTTCTTAATTAGTAACTGCAGCCGCTAATCAGTGTATTCTGACAACGGTGGATGCAGCTGTCAGAATACAATGTCCAGGTGAGGGAAATGCCTCCATCCTCATAGTAGTTTTTTGGCCAACCCACTGGTTGAATGAAAACAACTAACAGTGTATAACCAGCTAAAGACAAGGGTCCTGTGAACATGTTCAATTTGCAATGTGGGTCACCCCTAATAATAGATACAATAAAAAGCAAAACAAAGCAATCTGTGGTTTTATGGACCAACACATGCTAAGGATAAGACAAAAACATATATCTTAGACATATACATTTTTACAATAATTGAAAAGCTTTTTATTTGGACACATTTCAGTTCATTATTTTAAAAAATGCATATATATGAAAATATACATTGAACATAAAAGCACATGTGAATTTTTTAACCATCTTGAATACTTTCATACAGATCCTAATAGTACAGAAACCTGCTTAGACATCTACAACGTCAAAGCGTTTTACAGAACTTGTATGTTTCTTCAGGACAGAGATGTCTCATTATAAGTAAAGATCATATCCACACTTATCACAAACAGGATGAATATTTGTAGGATGGTTTACACGTGTATCGCCCTCTAGAGTATGCTAGAAATAGTGTATGTTGTTTTAGAGTAGGTAAATTTTAGTTTGCTCAGGGCTAAGCCCAACCTGTGGAATCTGGGTCCGGGTTTCAGTGGCTCAAGGCTGTATGACTCATATTGGAAGCTCCTCTGGTGCCTCCCCCTGTTTCTGGGACATTGGAGAATGTTCTAGAGCTAGTGGGTGGAGGTTAGGAGGAGCTGCCTGGAATATTTATGAGGCCTCGGCCAATCCCCAGTCGTGGGCTGGCAGGGGGCAGAGTTTACCTCATAAATAGGCGTGATCCATACCAGCAGGCGCAGTCAGGTGGAAGATAGAGATACAGTGAGGAGGCTCTCGGTGGCCCTCAGGGGTGCCCTCTAGTCTGGGGGGGAGAGTGTCCTGCTTTGGGCCAGGGCTTAGGTGCTGGAAGGATCCTACCACAACACATGGGAGGAAGCCCTTCCTGGAGGCACAGGAGCAAGAGAGAGGACAGAGTGAGTAGATTAGCACTGCTGGTGACTAACAAGGGGGAAGGGACTGCAACATGTAGCCAGTCTCCCTGAAGACAGCGGTGTGCTTATCCTTCCCTGGGAGATCTCCTGAGAGTCAGTCGGGTGGGCTGGTGAAAGTTAGTCAGGAGGACTGTGGGGAGAAGTTAGCCTGGAGGGCTAGCGAAAGGGGCAGCTACAGCCAGGTGGGTTGACAGTGCCTGAAGAGGTGGTGCTGGGATCAGTAGTCACAGAGGAGAAGTGCAATCTGTTCACTGTAATTTTTTCTACACCACACTGGGCTACGAGTTCCTGCCTGTAAAGGGCCATTGCTAAATGTGACTGAGAGCCTGTCAGATCAACTAACGGTGATTCAGCTGGAGTCAGTAAATAAGTGTATGCAGGAGGAGATTAAAGGAGACTGTATAAAGACTGTATATAGGAAGGTGTCCCTGAAGTTGTTGCCAAAGTTTTGTTGCTGAAGTCAAGTGGGCATCCCATAACCTCTCATCCCTACCCAAATTATTAACCTTCAATAAATAACAAAAACAAAGCCACGGACAGTTCTCTGACTCTGGGTGCCTGTGAAAATTCAGTGTGTCTGGCTGTGCAGGAGTGGGGGATCCAGTTCATCTGCGACTCCTTAGAGGATGCACTACATTTGCAAAGGGTAAGACAAAAATATCATATAAAATATACATTTTTACAAAATATATATTTTTTTTTATTTGGACACATATTCATTCTTTATTAAAAAGTGCATATATGAAAATATACACTGTACATGTGAGTTTCTTTAACCCTCCTGAATATTTTCTTATAGATCTTAATAGTACATACACAGATATCCACAGCGTCAACAAATTTCAAGGAACTTGTTTTTTCAGGACAGCAATGTCTCATTAATAATAAAGATCATATCCCCGTTTGTCACAAAAAGGATGAATAACTGTTGGGAGGTTAACCAAATAGATCTGTAAATACATTTAAATGATTAAAAAATCAGCACAACATAACTTATTAATTACACATATATAAATAGATATCTGATACAGAAACACAAACAGCACATGTGCAACAAAGATTATCACCCCCCATGTTTTATGTGTGCCTCCTTGTATCCAGAAGGGAGGCACAGCAGCCAGAACAGATACTAGTAACAGAAAGGCTGATAAAAAATAAAACATTCTATAGGTCACAGCTCCAACATGAAAGACAATTCTACGCATTCGGTGACAGGTATGTGTCTGCAGAGAGTGACCAGGAGCGTGGATAGAAGTAGAGATGAGAGCTTAGCTGTTGACTTTTAATAAAAAAAGTAAACATTTGCATTTTAGGAATAGCACTGTTTAAATGCAATGTTTTACTTGAAAGCAGGGGTTTTCCTTTATCCATTCTTTTCTAGATATAAAGCATTGGAAGAGATATGATTAAGAAGGGCAATACATATATAATAAGCATATGGGTGATTTGTCTGCTGTTGTCCTTTTTTGCTGCTGCTATATTAAAAACACATTGCTTACCTTTGACGTGAAATCAGGTCATGGTTCCCTATGATGACTAAAATGTAGCAAGATAATGATAAGCAGTACATATCCCCAATAGGTATACATGCATTCATGAAAATCTTACAAAAGCTCTAACCCTCACCTGGTCTATGCAAAATATAATAAACCATTTTGGCTGCAGCTGGGCTTTAAAGTGTCACTAAACCCACATCATAAAAAACTATCAATAAATGATGTATTACATTACATACCATTCATACTCACTCAGATAGGAATTTTGCAGAGCAGTGTTGGCAGCTCTGCACCTGCTCAGTTTTCTGTGAGTTTCTATGCTAAGCATTTCCAGCCTATCACATATGAGCAACCCATGTGACTATAGAGTCACACATGTGGGCGTATACATAGTAGTAAATGACAGCCCACTCCCTCCCTTCTCCTCCATGCCCACTAACCAGCTAAACACAACGGGTGCGGGCTATTACAAGTAGATTAATGGAGGCTTCATCTCCCTCTTATTCTAAGACACATGCTGGAGGGGCGTGACACAGCCTGTGACTGGCAGAAATCCGCCAAAAACATGTTGTTACCAAAAATAATAAAGATTTGAGTTTATTGATGTTACGTATTTATTTTTACTCCTGTATTCCAAAGGCTGCAGACAGGCTGGAAAAGATCTGGGTCATGTGACAGCTGTATATTGATTAGAAAAAAAGTACTAATTAAGGTGCCGTCATCCATATACAGAAATAGTTAGAATTTAATAGGAGAATGTAAATTAAACAGTGTGTGTTTAGTATCACATTACATTAAAACAAAAAATTATTTCTGGGGAGGCAAAACCCCCTGGAAAGAGAAAAAAAGGCATGTTTCTTTGCCGTTAGTTGGTGACTTTCTCAAGAGAGCTGGTGCTGTCAAGTCCAGGGGCGTAACTACCACCATAGCGACCCATGCGGGTGCTATGGGGCCCGCAGCCGAGTGGGGCCCAGTGAGGATAAGAGCACCGCCGGCACAGTCTCCCAGCCAGGGGAAGAGAGAGGAAAGGAAGAGGTGAGCTGTCCGTATCAGCAGAGAGCTGAATTGCCCGATGTAAGAGCTTTCATTAGAACTTCCAGTGTTCCCGGGGCTCACGTCACATAGCTCCACCTTTTGGCCCGGTGCCTTTGATAGACAGAACGCCGATCCAATGCGGGACATGTGACGTCATCAAAGGCGTCGGGCCAAGAGGTGGGGCTATGTGACGATGAGCCCCGGGAAGACAGGAAATTCAAATGAAAGCTATTACAGCGGGCAATCCCGCTCTCTGCTGATCCGGGTGGCTTGCCTCATCCTCTGCATAGGTGGAGCTGTATGGGGCACAGGCAGACCAGGCTGTATTGGGCACAGGTCATGCTGTATGGGGCACAGGTCACGCTGTATTGGGCACAGGTCACGCTGTATGGGGCACAGGTCACACTGCATTGACACTAGGGCAGCTGTGGGGGGGGGCTGTTTGCAGGGGGGCCCCATACAACATTTTGCTATGGGGCCCTGCTATTTCTAGTTACGCCCCTGGTCAAGTCATATGGCTCGTATAGGTAAATGGATCAAATATGGTGCCAGAAGGGTGTTCATGATGTCATGACATATTATACATATTGCAAGGCACTGCTTTGTTGTTTACTATAGCCTTAGTTGATGACCACCTACACTGGATTTGACCTGAATTTCTTTTTTGCAGTGACCTTTTGGTGGAGTATTACCTTATGAGCTGTCACATGGCACACCATGCACATATTTTCTACTAGCTAAGCCACTTTGAACTTTCATTCATCTGAGTTTTCGTGGAATACATATTTTAATTGTCTTGTCAAGTTTTATGAGCTGTCTGGACTTTGCCTATGAATTGATATGCCAATTTGATGGGTCATTGAGATTGTCTGCAGTGACTTCTGAACTTCAGTGAAGTACAACTTTTATGAACTTTCATATGGTGCATTATGCATTATTATTATTATTATTATTATACAGGATTTATATAGCGCCGACAGTTTACACAGCGCTTTACAACATTAGCATTATAATATGATCTATCAGTTTAGGCACACTGAACATCGCTATTGAAATTGCATAAAGTTGGTGTTATTTCCAGCACTTCTAGGTGAACTTCTACTATGATGTTACTGGATTTCCTCTTCTGATGTGATCACCGATATTACTTAACAGCCTGATGTTTTCAACAAGTAGAGTGTGCTACAATATCTTTTGAGCATCTGAACTTGGTAAGCTTGTTATACATAATTGGGGACCCATGATATATCGTTTCTGGATATTTAAAACACATCAGCCAATTTTTGATGGTGATCATTGCTGACAACAGTAGACATTGACCCTTTTGTCTTCTAGGGTTGGAGACCCTAGTGGCTTCCCTCTAAGCAATTTCTTTCGATTCTTCTATTTGTGCTAATTTATTGCTCCATTCTAAGTATTATTTATCTATTGACCTTATTACTGTGGCAGCTTTATTTACTGCATCACACACTTATCATTAAGGGATGAACAGATCATTATTTACCTTGGTGCGCAGTGGGTGTTTAGAGGTATATCTCACTTGACAATTTCTATGTTTAATAACATAAACTATTATCCAGAGGTTAATGTGTGTATATTAATTATATTTGGTATTTAATGGTCACCTATGCCTAATGTTGTTTCTTTATTTTCAACGACTGTAGAGTTTTTGTTCATAGGTGGGTTCTAGGGGATAATTGGCTAATATACTTCTTCTTTTTATTCATTCTTAAGTTCTTTAGGTGTTATTTTTTTATGTTATTGTTATACAATTGATGTTTAGGAGAAGCACCCAAAGCTCCCTCTTCCTAAAAAAATTATTGTTTTTATTTATTATGAACTAGGCAAGTGAGGTAAGTACGGAGCACACATGGATACCTATATTTATCTGTTGCCAGTATTCCAACTGAAGTGGCATGCTTTCAAGAAATCATCTGCGGAACTCCTCCCATTCAGACATTAATGGTCATTGACCCCCAGTGATGACTAGCTAATTGGAAATTGGGGCTAAAATAAGAAAAAGCCGAATGGAATAATGAATGCATCTTTCCCTGTCAACACTTGCTGTCCACCCCATTGCAGGTTTACTCATACAGGGCGGCTCTCCTGTGCAGAATCATGAATATATAAGTGATTCTGCACTTCTGCCTAGGGGGCACGCGCATGCACCGCCGCCGACCCACTTCTGCTGTGATTAATGACAGCAGAAGTCGATCTGTGGGTGCCGGGCACTGGATGTCTACTGGCACCCTCCAAAAATGTGTAAAACACACAGAACAGAGATCTACCTATATAAACAAGGCAGATCCCTATTGTGACAAGGGGGGAGGGAATAAAATCCATCTCTTCCCCTAGAAGAGAGTAAAAGCACATACATGTCACAAAAACACTGTTAACCCTTTGATTGCTGTGAAACTACAAGTCCCTTTATGCCTCTGCCTGTGGGAATCATGCTTGTGACTGTCAGCCTTGCAATGCCTCATGGGACTTGTAGTTTCACAACAGCTGAAGGGCCACTAGTTGAGACCCCAGCCCTAGATGTTTAACCCCTTCCTAGCCAGTGGCATTAGTACAGTGACAGTGCATATTTTTTATCATTGTATTAGTGTCACTGATTCCCGAAAAGTGTCAAAAGTGTCATTTAGTGTCCGATTGTCCACCGCAATATCGCAGTCCCACTATAACTTACTGATCTTTGTCATTACTAGTATAAAACAATAAATAAAATGAAAATTCCATAACTATATACCATAGTTTGTAGACACTACATATAGATACATATTAGCCTAAATTTATGAAGAAATTAGATTTTTTTTTAAATTGTTATTGGATATGTTTTATAGCAGAAAGTAAAAAATATTGTTTTTTTTTCAAAATTGTTGGAATTGTTTAGAGCACAAAAAATAAAAAAATGCAGTGGTGTTTAAATACCACCAAAAAAATGCTCTATTTGTGGGAAAAAATGACAAATTTTATTTTGGTACAGAGCCGCACTACTGCACAATTGTTACGTAAAATAACGCAGCGCCAAAAAGCAAAAAATGGCATGGCCATGGAGTGGAGGGTAATCTTCCGGAAGTCAAGTGGTTAAGGCCAAACCCCAGGCTCAGCTCTTCTCCCCCATTTATCATCCTCCAAAACCTGAAGTGCTTCTCAGCATACTGTATGTTATGCTACTTACGTGCCTTTTCCAAATTTTTTCATGACATGCTGAGTGCCTCAAAAAATTAAGTCTTTTTTATGTCTGGAGTTGTGATTTAAAGTGTTCCTATTTTTTTATCATGTACAATACTACCTTGTTCTAAATGGATAAGTGAATGGGTAAATGATCTGAACAGTGTATAACAGTGGCGATTGGTGCTAAACTTTTTTTGGGGGGGGGCAAACAAACCACCCAAGTCAGCTTTTATCCCTCCACGGTCCCCCCCCGCACTCACCCTTCCATGGTCCCCCTCGCACTCACCAGCCATGGTCCCCCCGCAATCACCCCTCCACGGTCCCCCCCGCACACACCCTTCCATGGCCCCCCCGCACTCACCCTTCTATGTCCCCCCCCACGGTCGCCCCCGCACTTACCCTTCCATGGTCCCCCCACACTCACCCCTCAACGGTTCCCATGCACTCTCCCTTCCACGGTCCCGCTGCACTCGCCCTTCCACAGTCCCCCCGCACTCAGCCATCCACAGTCCCCCCGCACTCACCCCTCCACGGTCCCCCCATACTAAGCCATCCACGTTCCCCCCGCACTCAGCCCTCCACGGTCCCCCCGCACTCACCCCCCCCACGGGCCCCCCGCACTCAGCCCTCAACGTTCCCCCCCGCACTCAGCCCTCCACAGTCCCTCCCCACTAACCCCTCCACGGTCCCACTGCACTCCCCCTTCCACAGTCCCCCCACACTCAGCCATCCACAGTCCCCCCGCACTCAGCCCTCCACGTTCCCCCCGCGCTCAGCCCTCCACGGTCCCTCCCCACTAACCCCTCCACGGTTCCCCCGCACTCACCCCTCCACAGTCCCCTCACACTCAGCCATCCACAGTCCCCCCGCACTCACCCCTCCATGGTCCCCCCCCGCACTCAGCCATCCATGGTCCCCCCGCACTCAGCCATCCACAGTCCCCCCTTACTCTCCCCTCCACGGTCCCCCCGCACTCAGCCATCCACATTCCCCCCGCATTTACCCCCCCACGGTCCTCCCGCACTCACCCCCCCACTGGCCCCCTGCACTCAGCCCTCCACGGTCCCTCCCCACTAACCCCTCCACGGTCCCACCGCACTCCCCCTTCCACAGTCACCCCACACTCAGCCATCCACAGTCCCCCCGCACTCAACCCTCCGTGGTCCCCCCGCACTCACCCCTCCGTGGTCCCCCCGCACTCACCCCTCTGTGGTCCCCCCCGCACTCACCCCTCCACGGTCCCCTCGCACTCACCCTTCCATGGTCCCCCCACAGTCACCCCTCCATGGTCGCCCCCACACTCACCCTTCCATGGTCCCCCCACACTCACCCCTCCACGGTTCCCATGCACTCTCCCTTCCACGGTCCTGCCGCACTCGCCCTTCCACAGTCCCCCCACACTCAGCCATCCACAGTCCCCCCCGCACTCACCCCTCCACGTTCCCCCCCACACTCAGCCACCCACAATCCCCCCGCACTCACCCCTCCACGGTCCCTCCCGCATTCAGCCCTTCACCTTCCCCCTCCACAGTCCCTCCGCACTCACCTCTCCACGGTCCCCCTGCACTCAGCCATCCACAGTCTCCCCGCACTCAGCCCTCCACGGTACCCCCGCACCCCCCCCACGGGCCCCCCGCACTCAGCCCTCCACGTTCCCCCCGCACTCAGCCCTCCACGGTCCCTCCCCACTCACCCCTCCATGGTCCCACCGCACTCACCCTTCCATGGTTCCCCCCGCAGTCACCCTTCCCAGGGTCCCCTCGCACTCACACCTCCATGGTCCCCGTGCACTCACCCCTCCACGTTCCCCCCCCACACTCAGCCACCCACAATCCCCCCGCACTCACCCCTCCACGGTCCCCCCGCATTCAGCCCTTCACCTTCCCCCTCCACAGTCCCTCCGCACTCACCTCTCCACGGTCCCCCTACACTCAGCCATCCACAGTCTCCCCGCACTCACCCCTCCACAGTCCCCCCGCACTCACCCCTCCATGGTCCCCCCGCACTCAGCCATCCATGGTCCCCCCACACTCAGCCATCCACAGTCCCCCCACACTCAGCCATCCACGTCCCCCCGCACTCAGCCCTCCACGGTCCCCCCACACCAACCCCCCACGGTCCCCCAGCACTCAGCCCTCCACGTTCCCCCCGCACTCAGCCCTCCACGGTCCCTCCCCACTCACCCCTCCATGGTCCCACCGCACTCCCCCTTCCATATTCCCCCCACACTCACCCCTCCACGGTCCCCCCGCACTCACCCCTCCACGGTCCCCCCGCACTCACCCCTCCACGGTCCCCCCCGCACTCAGCCATCCACGGTCCCCCTGCACTCACCCCTCCACGGTCCCCCCACACTCAGCCCTCCACTGTCTACCCGCACTCAGTCCTCCACTGTCCCTCTGCACTCAGTCCCTCCATGGTCCCCCCGCACTCAGCCCTCTACGGTCCCCCCGCACTCACCCTTCCATGGTCCCCCCACACTCACCCTGCCATGGTCCCCCTGCACTCACCCTTCCATGCTCCCCCCGCACTCACCCCTCCACGGTCCCCCTGCACTCACCCTTCCACGGTTCCCCCCCGCAGTCACCCTTCCATGGTCCCCTCGCATTCACACCTCCATGGTCCCCGTGCACTCACCCTTCCACGGTCCCCCTGCACTCACCCTTCCATGGTCCCCCCGCACTCAGCCATCCACAGTCCCCCCGCACTCACCCCTCCAAGTTCCCCCCGCACTTAGCCCTTCACCTTCCCCCCGCACTCAGCCCTTCACCTTCCCCCCGCACTCAGCCCTCCACAGTCCCTCCACACTCAGCCCTCCATGGTCCCACTGCACTCCCCCTTCCACAGTCCCCCCACACTCAGCCATCCACAGTCCCCCCGCACTCACCTCTCCACGGTCCCCCCGCACTCAGCCATCCACAGTCCCCCCGCACTCACCTCTCCACGGTCCCCCTGCACTCAGCCATCCACAGTCCCCCCCGCACTCACCCCTCCACAGTCCCCCCGCACTCACCCCTCCACGGTCCCCCCCGCACTCACCCCTCCACGGTCACCCCCCCGCACTCACCCCTCCACGGTCCCCCTCGCACTCACCCCTCCACGGTCCCCCCCCGCACTCACCCCTCCACGGTACCCCCGCACTCAGTCCTCCACGGTCCCCCCCCGCACTCACCCCTCCACGGTCACCCCCCCGCACTCACCCCTCCACGGTCCCCCCCCGCACTCACCCCTCCACTGTCACCCCCCTGCACTCACCCCTCCACGGTCCCCCCCCCCCACACACCTCTCCACGGTACCCCCGCACTCAGTCTTCCACAGTCCCTCTGCACTCAGCTCCTCCGCAGCTTCCGCGGCTTCTCCTCCCGGCCAACCTGATCTGCCTCCTATCCTGATTGGCCCGGGAGGAGAAGCCGGAAGACATTAGTGAATATTAATTTGCTAGTGTTCCAAGTGGGAGCCCAACCTTTTTCAAAGCCTCAATCTATAATCATGTGGCTTGAAAAAAAAAAACTTTTAGAAACCTATGAGTCCGGCCCATCGCATGCATCCCCACATGCAAACTAGGGGGGCAGCACCCCTGCGCCCCTTAGAGAGCGGCTGCTCCTGGTGTATAATATGCAGACTCTACCGAGGTTGTAAGTTTACTGCCTCTTATTTTAACTACTCTGAAGGGACTGGGACCTATAAAATACATGAAAAGCAAAAATGAAGCTGGGGTTTTCTTTGGTTTAATTTTGCTTAAATACATAAGCAAGAACATACTCTAAACAGAAGTAGCATATATAAGCTGTATTCATTTTTTTGAAACAGAATCAAAAAGGTGGGCTGAGCCAGACAGGTGATCTGTCGGAGAATACTATTTAGTGAATACAGGCCACAGTCTTGTTAAGTTACTTCACACAGCTTTGTGACCTTCAAAGAGAGAAGAATCACTTTCATTAGTGTAAAGAAAACCTGCCGGGAAAGCAATGTTGTAAACCTCCCAGGTCTAAGTAAATGTAAGAAATCTCAGTAAAAGGCTTTTGACATTTGATGCAACGGCAAACAGAAGTGAGAATAAGAATAAAAAATTCTAGACATCAAAGAAGACTTTTTCTTTCTTTTTCCCCTCTCTGAGTTGAATAATACATACAAAGCTGGAATTCAGAGTGAGGATTTTTGGATTCTATTTGAAAATAAAAATGCTAAATATGAAGCTCAGGTTAGGTAAATGATCTCATTACAATGTTTTCGAAAGGTGAATTTTAAATAGGCATTTAGGATCAAGAAGACATGTAACAAACATATAATTCCTTCTCAAAGCCATTCAAATTTACATTTACTTGTTATGGTGAAAAAGATAATATCCACAGCTGAAAGCAATTTCTTTTTTTTCACAGAGGTTGTGGTAAAACAACACACTATGGATTATTTCCTTATATGAAAATACACACAAAATTGACATTGTTGTGGACAAGAGATACAGAGGGTACAGGAACAAGGGAGACCGATCAATACAAAAGGTAGGCAGCCAGTGGATTGAAATATGTACAAAGGTAAAATTACCAAAATAAGACATACAGAAAAATGGCATATGGAATTGTCATTATTTGTTATGAAATAAAAGATGAGAAAAACAGAACTGGAGAATTTGCATAGGTTCGGGGTTAGCGTAAATGGCAACCTTTCCAAATCTGAATAAGACTGTACTGGTTTTGTGCTATCATCACATGCACACAGATTTTATAGTTTCATTTGCCTCAGCAGTCTCCCTAATGAGGCTTCTTCCCACCCCCAGGCCCCATAGCAGCTGCATATGCTACTATAATTATAGTTATACCACTGATTAACTGGTGTTCATAATTGGAAACTGCTAATGGTATCTAAATGACACTGCAGGCCAGGTGTAGTTAAAGCAAACATTTTATTAGCATAAAAGTAGTGACTTGGATGCTGCACTATGATGCAAGCACTTTTATGCCTACATTTGGCTCTACATGACTCCTCCAGCATCACTGGTTCCTGGGTCGCTGTAACAATGCTAGTTTCAACAAAGGGGTAAAAAAAGGAGCATGCATAAGCTGTCATCTATCGCAATGAGTAGGGGTTATAAATATGTGCAGTGTATTTTGCTGATCACCCATTACAAAGGGATTAATATTATTAAGGATGCAAAATTACACATGCCCCGGAGAATACAGGAATGTGGACATGGAACAGGGGGCCTCAATATCATTTTGAGATTAACCACTTCAATACCAGGCACTTAGACACCTTCCCGCCCAGGCCAATTTTCAGCTTTCAGCGCTGTCGCAATTTGAATGACAATTGCGCGGTCATGCTACACTGTACCCAAATAAATTTTTTATCATTTTGTTCCCACAAATAGAGCTTTCTTTTGGTGGTATTTGATCACCTCTGCGGTTTTTATTTTTTGCGCAACAAATAAAAAAAGACTGAAAATTTCGAAAAAAAACAAGTTTTTCTTTGTTTCTGTTAAAATTTTTTTGTAAATAAGTAAGTTTTCTTGTTCAATGATGGGCACTGATATGGCTGCACTGACAGGCACTGATACGGCGGCACTGATGGGCACCGACGAGGTGGCACCAATGAGGTGGCACTGATGAGAGGTGGCACTGACGGCACTGATGATGGGCACTGATAGGCGGCACTGATGGGCACTGATAGGTGGCACTGATGGGCACTGATAGGTGGCACTGGTATGCAGCACTGATGGGCACTCATAGGTGGAACCGATGGGCACTCATAGGCGGCACTGATGGGCACTCGTAGGTGGCATTGATTGGTACATATGGGTGGCACTGATGGGTACTTTTGGGTGGCACTGATGTGTGGCACTGATGGGCACTGATAGGTGGGCACTGATGGGCACTGACAGGTGGCACCGATGGGAAATGACAGGTAGCACCGATGGGCAATGACAGGTGGCACTGATAAAATATATTGGGGGCATTGCTGGGCAGATCTGGAACATAATGGTGCCAATCAGTGCCCATTTGTGGGCACTGATTGGCACAGATTGGGCACATTGGGCACATGTGGATGGCCATGGGGTACATACCTGGCCATCCACATGTTGCCCCTTCCCTGGTGGTCCTAGTGGCGATCCCTGGTGGTCCAGTGTGGTGATCTGAGGGGGGGGGCTGCGCTGATAAACAATCAGCGCAGACCCCCCTGTCAGGAGAACCGACGATCGGCTCTCCTCTACTCGCGTCTGTCAGACGCGAGTGAGGAAAAGCCGATCAACGGCTCTTCCCATTGACAGCGTGATCAGCCGTGATTGGACACGGCTGATCACATGGTAAAGAGCCTCCGCCGGAGGCTCTTTACCAAGATCGGTGGAGCGGCGCCATGTTATCCTGCTGGACGTCATATGACGTCCAGTCAGGATAACGGAACCACTTCCCGGACGTCAATCCGCTATAGGACGGGCGGGAAGTGGTTAAGCTTTATGATTTTAAGATTATTTTTATTGTTGTTATCAAACATTTTTGAATAGATTGCAACCCTAACATGCTACTAGTGCCAGACTAGGGTACCTGGGGGAAGTAAGACTTAGGTCCCGCCTTTCACCCTCAGAGAAAAGTGTGTTATACTGTGGAAGAGTATGGCCAGATAGACATGGGTTAACAGCAGTGACTTTCTAGGCATAATACGAGGGGGGGCTGATAAGTATTGAGCCTTACCCAGAAATAATTGAGCTAGGAAGCTATAAATTGCAGGGTGTACTGGCCAATTTGTCTATATTCAATGGTGCAAAAATCAACTACCTATGATTTTAACTTAAATGCAAAAAGGTGCAGCGCATATAATAAAGTCCATATCCAAAGGTAAGTGAACAGACACAGCAGACAGGTTCTTTAGTACAATCCCAGTGTGTGGAAAGCCAGTAATACACCAGACTCCTCGTGAGAGAGAGCCCACCACCAGTGATAGTAGTGCTTCGCTCACCTCAATGTAATGACCTCTGTTCTCACAGAAAGGTCAAACAAGCGATGTTCCCACTTACACAGGGGAGGCATAGGCAGATGGAAACCAGCATCAATCTTTCAAAGGGTGTCCCTTACCCCAGAGTCATGAAACATAAAGACACAATCTAAGTGCTCTCTGTAAAACGGCATGTAATGCGCTATTTATTGGATAAAACTTACAAGCTTTGTCATCTTGTGAACAGCCTTTAAAATTACCACCAATCGGCTCTCCATGATACAATGATCCGGTCAGACGGCAACGGGTGACGTCAGCAAACGCGGCTCCTCCTCCCCTACATGTCGGTTCACTTACCTTTGGATATGGACTTTATTATATGTATATATTTATTATATTCTCATTGGTGTTCATTTGTTTATTTCATTTAGAAGGTTGTTTAATTCATTTAGAAGGTTGTGCTGATTGTATTTATACCTATATATGATTTTAACTTACCGTATCTTTCTTTCTGAGGTCCAAAGTGAACATGACAGCACCTCCAGAAAAATGCAATGTGGAAGAGCAAAGGACCATAATCAAGTTCCTGTTTCTCCAAGGGAAAGTTGCGAAGCAGATCCATGATGAAATGTCACAAACTTTGGGTGACAGTGGCCCTTCATATACAACAGTTAAACGTTGGGTTGTCAATTTTAAAGCTGGCCATTTCGGTGTTGAAAGTGAGAAACCCAGTGGAAGGCCTGTTTCTGTCCCTGTGCCTGCAAATGTGAAAGCCATCAATGACATAATCATGGAGGACTGCCAAATATCAGCCAAAAGTATTGCTACATATCTGGGAATATCACGTGAGAGAGTTGGTGCCATTACCCACAACGACTTGGATATGAGAAAGCTTGCAGCAAAGTCGATCCCAAAACTTTTTGACAACCTAATTGTTGCATGACAACGCCTCGTCACACACTGCAGGTGAAACAATGGCAAAACTGATCTCCTTAGGCTTTCAAGTGATGCCCCATCCACCCTATTCACCCGACCTGGCTCCTTCTGACTATCATCTGTTTCCCAATCTCAAAAAACACCTAAAGGGACAACAATTTGGGAGTGTTCCAGAGGCAACTAATGCTGCAAATGAGTGGTTACACCAGCAGTTGGAATAATTTTATTTGAAGGGACTTAAGAAGCTGCAGGACAGATGTCACAAGTGCATTTACTCCCTGGGAGAATAGTTTGGCAGTTACAGCTTCTTAGTTCAATTGTTTCTGGGTAAGGCTCAATACTTATCAGCACCCCTTGGTACATTTTATGAAAATATTTTTTAATCGCAAAAATTTTCTTTGGGGGCATGATAAAGCTGGGCATGAAGCACTGACCCTAAAAATATTGTTTTCTCCAGGGCTTTTACTGAGCACCTACCCTTGGTCACTGCTGGCTACAATCGACCCTGTCTGCCTAAACAGTTCAAGTGGACCAAAAAAGATTCCGCGGTTAGCCAGGACTCCGGCTAAAGGTTTGCCTCAAAACTTCCCCACCACTGTTACTGCATATCATTCTCTAATGCTGCAATGAGGAGGACAGCCTAGATGGGAACACCGCATGAGTATTGCTTGTGCTGTATTCACCACTGCTATGCAGGCCCGCTACACCCGCAGACACCCGGGTTCCCCCAACACTCTAATCTTGACAAGACGTCATTTAAAGAGGTTCTGCTTGTCATACATAAATTCTTTCATGGAATAATGAAAAGGTCATTAGATGGGGTAAAGGAGGCAAGACCTCTTAAAAATATGTACGCATTCAATGGCCCTCTGAAGGCTGTATGAGTGATCCTGAGGATAAAATACCCCCTTAGCTAGAGAGGTTAATGAATTTCAAACTTTGTTATGAAGTTATGAATTTCAAACAAAGGAAAGCCACAATTCTGTGAGAATTAGGGGGAGGCTCTGGATTAGTTGGATAGATACAAGAGGGCTCTATCCTTTACCTAACTCTACCAGAGATTAGGGTCCCTGTTATCCTTCTTGCGTGTGTTTGTTGCGCTTATGAGACCCATCAGTTTCCAATTTACACCAATTTCAGCCATCTGTTGTGCAGCTGTGGAAAACATATTATTCTGCTTTTCAAAATGAAGGGTATACATATGAAAATGACAACTTGATCACTGTCTTTTTAGCATTTGTTGCTTAGTTTTTACCTCCAAACAACCTTTTCAGTTCAAACTTCTCCATGTTGGTTAATTTTTAGGATCTAGTTGTACTATTAGTCATCCTGGTTGACGTCACCTGGAAGGAGAGAGAAGATGGCGGCCCTGAATGTGGTAATTTCTCTGTACCACCTGTTTTCCCTTTGCTTTTGACACTTTGTTTAATTAGGATCAAAGGCTTGAACTTTTGAGATCTACAGATACAGACATTTACTTTAGACCACTGATCAATTGTAATATTAGGGGCCTGAGAGAGCCTCAATTGTGTTTTTTCACGCATTACAAATATTCCAACCTGCCATCTATTGTTTACAGGGAACTGACATGATATCTGAACATGTCCACCACCTGTGAAGATCTTGAATCGGTCATGCATACCATGTAGTGGTAGTGTATTCTACATACTCTTGTGGCGTATCAATTTTGATGCATACAATTATAGATTGTGAACTGTATGATGCTCTGGATAGGGAAGGGTGATTTGTGTATCTGCACTGTAGTGTATTATTCAAATTGAAATGTGTATTGGCTACAGTTTACATTTAACTTAATGCCTTTTGGCTTAATTCAGTCTAGGAATGCAGAAATGTTCTAGTCATCATAATAAAACTTATGGAGATGACCTTTTAACATGGGAAACCTCTAAGGCTTTTCCAAAAGGGATTTTTATCTATGAAATAAATTTAATCAAATCTGCCACCCGGGGGATATTGTCCAGGAACTCTGCCTCATTGAGGAACAATACTTGACAGCAGCTAGCCTGGTGCTCCAGTGAACATGGCTGGCTGCTGACTATGTCCAACTACAAACCTCAGCATAAACCCTTTTTTCAAGGTTGTTTTTTTTATAAAGCTGGCAAACAAACTGGGCATTTCTTACAAAACAGATGTATCAAAGCCCAGCAGAGGCATATGGGGGTAGACAGTAAATGCTCCAACAGATGTTCTGATGGAACTTCAAAACTTCTACACTAGCTTCCTATAATTCTATTGATTTAAAACATTATTTACAATGAGTGGCACTTCCCAACTTTAGCCCAGAATATATTTAGATTTGCCACTGGAAGAGAGTTTATTAGCCACTCTTTTCTTTCCAAATAACAAGTCTCCAGTAGTTTATGGACTCCCAGTATAAAAAAAAAAAAATATGCTAATATGCTTCAATCTAAATCGCTAAAGGCATTTGAAACAGCCTTTGAACAATTCTGTCTCTTTGTCTGTATGGCAAATACAAATATAATTCTTATACCAAAACAGACATAAAAAATTCTGGCTAAAGTCCTGACGAGAGATTGAATAAAGATATTACATATATTGTCCACAAATTTAATTACTGTATACATTCAATAAAAGCTTAGACAAATATTTAAATAAAAATATCCACCAGAATAAACTTTGATGTTGATTTAATAAAGGCAAATACACTGTGAACTATGCAAATGCAGTTGCTCCAGAGCAGTGTTGGTCTGTCCATACGGGGCTTAATCCATGCACCCGGCCCCTAATCTACATGCAGGGCACCAGATGCATGGATTCCAATTGTTTTTTTGTTTTTTTTGAAGCACACGATTAGGGCACTGCGCCCTTGTCACCCACTTGTGTGACAATAGTAAATTAATATTTGCTATTGACTTCCTGATTCTCCTCCCAGCCAATTAGTAAGCGGCCGTGGGTCCTTAGATCCGATTGGCCAGGGAGTCTCAGGACCCACTTTCTGTTCAGCCGGGAGGAGAAGGAACTGCCCTGGAGTGAGGTCTCCATGGCCAGCTCACCCGCAGCCACATCCAGCACTCAGACAGTAGAGGGAGAAGGAGGAGAGATCACAGTGTCATCCTGGGTGGACTCGTCATCGGCCTCCTAAGGTAAGGAGGCCCTCCACCTTCCCGTCCGTCTGTCTCCCCTCGGGAGGTTGGTGGTGCTGGTGATTGCCACCTTCATGTCCATCTCCCAGGGGGGGGGAATGGCCCCCTCCCCCCGTATCTCCCACCGGGGGGGTCGCTGGCTTCATGTCTATCTCCCATGGGCGGGTAACACCCCCCATCCCCCCACTCAAAATATTAAGCACCAGCCGCCACTGCTCCAGAGATCAGTAAATGAGTAAAGCTTCACTTTAGAATGAATATCCAATCACATGCAAGGAAAAAAACAACATTTCTGCATGCATATGATTGGATAGTGAAAGTCAACATAGCTTCCCCTTACTAAGCCTGGAGCAACTGCACTTGCAGAGTGCAACTGCACTTGCAAAGTGCACAGCCTATTTGCTTTTAGTAAATCAACCCCAGTGTATATTACGTAAACACCCAACCATCTAGATTGCAACAGTGAATGCATTATTTGCACCATACTACAGCTATAAGTCAATGTGTTTTACTGAATAAATCCACTTCTTCAAGACCAGTGTGAATGGTATCCATTGTGTAATGGTCTATACACTTGTCCAAGGTAGATAATAACAATAATGAGAAACTGATATAATAAAATACTTACATTAGAAAAGATAAAGTAGAGGTCCATATGTATCAAACATTAGATTCTCATTCTGCTTATCTTCAGCTCCAACACCTTAAACTAATCACCATGGAATGTGTAGATTTGTATTGTCCGAGAACAGGATGAAAGGTGTAAATGTTGTGGAACCACCCTGTTCTGGTTACAAAATCATAATTTGGTTCCATAGGTGTTATTTGCTCGATTTACAAGGCAAAAGATATGAATTGAGATTAAACTGATGGGTTGGAGATTTTAAAATGCCAATAAGCAAAAGACAGATGGTGTTGAAAGCCACTGCTTCTTTTCAGAACTAGTTGTTCTAGTTTGATATAGATAGCAACTTCCACACCTTTTGCAAACTAGTTATCCTTCCTATCCAAAATGTGCACCTCAATAGTTTAGTTTCACTACTTTCTAAATTTCATTCTAAATCCAAGACCTTGCTCAAACGCTAAGCTAATTTTAATGAAAATTATTGTTATGCCTCGGCTCCCTTATATTCTACACAGTGCACTGCCCCTATAAATATTCTAAAAAGCTTCTATAGGGTCCTGAAATAACCCACTGCAATGGTTATTTTCTATACCAGAGATGGGCTTTAACAAAATATTCAGAGAACGTATATGGCATAAGAAGCTACTACAGATCAGGCTGGAACTAATTCAGAAATCACCTGATGGGAGTGGCAACATGCTCACCAATCTCTTGGTGCAATTACTGACAGCCCAGTTCAAACAAAAAACTGGCTGATTAGAACATAAGACACATTCAGATTATCTCCTCAATATTGTTGATACACCTCAGCCTGGGAACCACTAATCTATATGAAGCATTGGATCACAAACTTTACAATCTACTGTAAAAGCTCTCATACACATACTCTGGCAGAAAATGCAATCCCTGCTTGACCTATACCATGTTTATACCCATAGGAGCGAATGATAATTATGCATAATGTAATAAACAATGTGTTACAAAGCACCACTACATTTCTTATACTGGCTCATTATTCTCATTTACAGGCTTGTAGTCTGGTTATGGCCTCCCATCTAACATGTGTTTTTCTTACCTTTAACTTCAAAATGTTGTCCAGACCCAGCAATGCACATACCAGGCTTTATTTTACTTCCTTCACAGTGCTTCAAATACTGAGACACACATCAGTTCTTAGCAGTATCACACTGTATCCCTTTAAACACATTTTTAAAAATTCCTTGCAAGGCACATACAAAATTGGAGGCTGATATAGGCCCCTTTGAGGCAAATCAATGGGAAGAAACCCTCCAAAAATCTATATTGTGCATCAGTTCCATTACACTATACAAAGCATGTGCATGCCATAGAACTCTATCTTTACCAAATTTATGGGAGATCATGGAGATCTGCTTCATATGCAATGGTGCTGCCTCAATACATTAATATTTGGAAACTGTTCTATGCGCTTTACAAACTGTCTTTTGTGTAACCATTCCATCTGACAATGTGACCAACTGACACCATTTTGGCTCTTAGCCAGCTCTTGGCCAACATTTCGGGATCCCTGAACAGGTAAGTGTCCCTATTAAAAGTCAGCAGCTACAGTACGTGTAGCTGCTGACTTTAACCACTTCAGCCCCAGAAGAATTGGCTGACCAGGCCATTTTTTGCGATACGGCACTGCATCGCTTTAACTGACAATTGCGCGGTTGTGTGATGCTGTACCCAAACAAAATTGATGTTGTTTTTTTCCCACAAATAGAGCTTTCTTTTGGTGATATTTGATCACCTCTGTGGTTTTTATTTTTTGCGCTATAAACGAAAAGAGTGACAATTTAGAAAAAAACACAATTTTTGTACTTTTTGTTATAATAAATAGCCCCAATTTTTTTAAAAAAAAAAGCTATTTTTTTCCTTAGTTTAGGCCGATGTGTATTCTTCTATATATTTTTGGTGATAAAAATCGCAAAAATCGTATATTGATTGGTTTGCGCAAAAGTTATAGTGTCTACAAAGAAGGGATAGATTTATGGCATCTTTATTATTTTTTTTTTCTAGTAATGGCAGCGATCTGCCGATTTTTATCAAGACTGCAACATTATGGCGGACACATCGAACACTTTTGACACATTTTTGGGTCGATTGACAATTATACAGCGATCAGTGCTATAAAAATTCATTACTGTATAAATGTCACTGGCAGAGAAGGGGTTAACACTAGGGGGCGATCAAGGGGTTAACTGTGTTCCCTATGTGTGTGTTCTAACTATGGGGGATGGGACTGACTATAGGAGATGAGAGATTGTGGTTCCCAGCTCATAGGAACTCACGATCTCCAGGGAGTGTCCCTGGAATGGAATGAAGTGGTGTGTCCCTGGAAGGAAGTGGAGTGTCCCCGTGTCCCTGGAATGAAGTGGAGTGTCCCTGTGTCCCTGGAATGAAGTGGAGTGTTCCTGGAATGAAGTGGAGTGTCCCTGTGTCCCTGGAATGAAGTGGAGTGTCCTTGGAATGGAATGAAGTGGTGTGTCCCTGGAATGAAGTGGTGTGTCCCTGTGTCCCTGGAATGAAGTGGAGTGTCCCTGGAATGAAGTGGAGTGTCCCTGTGTCCCTGGAATGAAGTGGAGTGTCCCTGGAATGAAATGGAGTGTCCCTGGAATAGAATGAAGTGGTGTGTCCCTGGAATGAAGTGGAGTGTCCCTGTGTCCCTGGAATGAAGTGGAGTGTCCCTGGAATAAAGTGGTGTGTCTCTGGACTGAAGTGGTGTGTCTCTGGACTGAAGTGGTGTGTCCCTGGAATGAAGTGGAGTGTCCCTGGAATGAAGTGGAGTGTCCCTGTGTCCCTGGAATGAAGTGGAGTATCCCTGGAATGAAGTGGAGTGTCCTTGGAATGAAGTGGAGTGTCCCTGTGTCCCTGGAATGAAGTGGAGTATCCCTGGAATGAAGTGGAGTGTCCCTGGAATGAAATGGTGTGTCCCTGGAATGAAGTGGAGTGTCCCTGAAATGGAATGAAGTGGTGTGTCCCTGGAATGAAGTGGAGTGTTCCCGTGTCCCTGGAATGAAGTGGAGTGTTCCCGTGTCCCTGGAATGAAGTGGAGTGTCCCCGTGTCCCTGGAATGAAGTGGAGTGTCCCCGTGTCCCTGGAATGAAGTGGAGTGTCCCTGTGTACCTGGAATGAAGTGGAGTGTCCCGGGAATGAAGTGGAGTGTCCTTGGAATGGAATGAAGTGGTGTGTCCCTGGAATGAAGTGGTGTGTCCCTGGAATGAAGTGGAGTGTCCCCGTGTCCCTGGAATGAAGTGGAGTGTCCCTGGAATGAAGTGGAGTGTCCCTGGAATGGAATGAAGTGGTGTGTCCCTGGAATGAAGTGGAGTGTCCCTGGAATGGAATGAAGTGGCGTGTCCCTGGAATGAAGTGGTGTGTCCCTGTGTCCCTGGAATGAAGTGGTGTGTCCCTGTGTCCCTGGAATGAAGTGGTGTGTCCCTGTGTCCCTGGAATGAAGTGGTGTGTCCCTGAAATGAAGTGGAGTGTCCCTGGAATGAAGTGGTGTGTCTCTGGAATGAAGTGGTGTGTCTCTGGACTGAAGTGGTGTGTCCCTGGAATGAAGTGGTGTGTCCCTGTGTCCCTGGAATGAAGTGGTGTGTCCCTGAAATGAAGTGAAGTGGAGTGTCCCTGGAATGAAGTGGTGTGTCCCTGGAATGAAGTGGTGTGTCCCTGTATCCCTGGAATGAAGTGGTGTGTCCCTGAAATGAACTGAAGTGGAGTGTCCCTGGAATAATGTGGAGTGTCCCTGGAATAATGTGGAGTGTCCCTGGAATGAAGTGGTGTGTCCCTGTGTCCCTGGAATGAAATGGTGTGTCCCTGGAATGAAGTGGAGTGTCCCTGCAATGAAGTGGAGTGTTCCTGAAATGAAGTAGTGTCCCTGTGTCCCTGAAATGAAGTGGAGTGTCCCTAGAATGAAGTGGTCTGTCCCTGTGTCCTTGGAATGAAGTGGTCTGTCCCCATGTCCCTGGAATGAAGTGGTGTGTCCCTGGAATGAAGTGGAGTGTCCCTTGAATGAAGTGGGTTGTCCCTGGAATGAAGTGGAGTGTTCCTGTGTCCCTGGAATGAAGTGGAATGTCCCTGGGATGAAGTGGTGTGTCCCTGGAATGAAGTGGAGTGTCCCTGGAATGAATTGGGTGTCCCTGGAATGAAATGGTGTGTCCCTGTGTCCCTGGAATGAAGTAGAGTCTCCCTGGAATGAAATGGGGTGCCCCTGGAATGAAGTGGTGTGTCCCTTGAAGGAAGTGGACTGTCCCTGAAATGAAGTGGTGTGTCCCTGGAATGAAGTGGTGTGTCCCTGGAATGAAGTGGAGTGTCCCTGGAATGAAGTGGGTGTCCCTGGAATGAAGTGGAGTGTCCCTGGAATGAAGTGGGTGTCCCTGGAATGAAGTGGTGTGTCCCTGGAATGAAGTGGAGTGTCCCTGGAATGAAGTGGGTGTCCCTGGAATGAAGTGGTGTGTCCCTGGGATGAAGTGGTGTGTCCCTGGGATGAAGTGGTGTGTCCCTGAAATGAAGTGGAGTGTCCCTAGAATGAAGTGGAGTGTCCCTGTGTCCCTGGAATGAAGTAGAGTGTCCCTAGAATGAAGTGGGGTGTCCCTGGAATGAAGTGGAATGTCCCTGGAATGAAGTGATGTGTCCCTGGAATGAAGTCGAGTGTCCCTAGAATGAAGTGGACTGTCCCTCAAATGAAGTGGTGTGTCCCTCGAATGTAGTGGTGCGTCCCTGGAATGAAGTGGACTGTCCCTGGAATGAAGTGGTGTGTCCCTCGAATGTAGTGGTGCGTCCCTGGAATGAAGTGGAGTGTTCCTGGTATGAAGTGGAGTATCCCTGGAATGAAGTGGAATGTCCCTGGAATGAAGTGGTGTGTCCCTGGAATGAAGTCGAGTGTCCCTAGAATGAAGTGGACTGTCCCTCGAATGAAGTGGAGTGTTCCTGGAATGAAGTGGACTGTCCCTGGAATGAAGTGGTGTGTCCCTCGAATGTAGTGGTGCGTCCCTGGAATGAAGTGGACTGTCCCTGGAATGAAGTGGTGTGTCCCTCGAATGTAGTGGTGCGTCCCTGGAATGAAGTGGAGTGTTCCTGGTATGAAGTGGAGTATCCCTGGAATGAAGTGGAGTGTCCCTGGAATGAATTGGGTGTCCCTGGAATGAAATGGTGTGTCCCTGTGTCCCTGGAATGAAGTAGAGTCTCCCTGGAATGAAATGGGGTGCCCCTGGAATGAAGTGGTGTGTCCCTTGAAGGAAGTGGACTGTCCCTGAAATGAAGTGGTGTGTCCCTGGAATGAAGTGGTGTGTCCCTGGAATGAAGTGGAGTGTCCCTGGAATGAAGTGGGTGTCCCTGGAATGAAGTGGAGTGTCCCTGGAATGAAGTGGGTGTCCCTGGAATGAAGTGGTGTGTCCCTGGAATGAAGTGGAGTGTCCCTGGAATGAAGTGGGTGTCCCTGGAATGAAGTGGTGTGTCCCTGGGATGAAGTGGTGTGTCCCTGGGATGAAGTGGTGTGTCCCTGGAATGAAGTGGAAGATCCCTAGAATGAAGTGGAGTGTCCCTGTGTCCCTGGAATGAAGTAGAGTGTCCCTAGAATGAAGTGGGGTGTCCCTGGAATGAAGTGGAGTGTCCCTGGAATGAAGTGGTGTGTCCCTGGAATGAAGTCGAGTGTCCCTAGAATGAAGTGGACTGTCCCTCGAATGAAGTGGAGTGTTCCTGGAATGAAGTGGACTGTCCCTGGAATGAAGTGGTGTGTCCCTCGAATGTAGTGGTGCGTCCCTGGAATGAAGTGGACTGTCCCTGGAATGAAGTGGTGTGTCCCTCGAATGTAGTGGTGCGTCCCTGGAATGAAGTGGAGTGTTCCTGGTATGAAGTGGAGTATCCCTGGAATGAAGTGGTGTGTCCCTTGCAGCGGCAACCTGTCCATAGGGGCTGCCCCCCCGACCCCCAAGCTATTCACAAAAACAACAAAAAAAAGGGATTTGTTTTTACCAAAAAACATGTAGCAGATTACATATTGGCCTAAATTTATGAAATTAGATTTTTTTTTATTTTTCTTATTGGATGTTCTATAGCAGAAAGTAAAAAATATTGAGGTAAAAAATATTTCCGCGCTACCAAAGATGAACAGTATAAGGTATTTAGTTGCAGCAAGTACCGAACAGGTCAAAGTGTGTGCACAGTGAGGAGGAACAGCTCTATTATACTTCACTATTGGGGCTCCCCGTTTCTCCTTCTTTCTCTGTTTGCCTGACACGTTGCCCTGAGAGGAATCCTGTGGTTTACTACCCAAAGAAGGAAAAATACATACACATAGGCTACATACAGATCAGAACCGATAAGGATAAACATCTAGGGAGATCGGTTGGCTGACACGATAATCTGGATCATCCCTGGTTATACCTATGCTGTTTGCCTTAGAGCGGTAAGGTAAGGAGCCATTGCACCTTTAGGTGAAATTGCACCGAAGACAAGAACCACCCAAGTCACCTTGTCACTTTTGTCAGTTGATATTCAGCACCTTAATCGCCTGCACTTTATCGGAAGACACCATTCACTTTTCAACTTTTAGTATTGTAAAGCTTTCACCACTTGCATTTTATTAAGTGTAAATTCATGGAATGTAGCATATTTTATGAATTTTAATTATTTTTTGTACAGTGAAAGTTATCTTTTATGTATTAATTTTGATTTACAGAATCAATGACCATTTTTTCACATGTACTTGTATGTTTATAAATTTATACACTTAGCACTTTATTTATCACCTTAGCACTTTAATTTGGAGCCCAGCACCATATTTTGGCTTATTTGAAGTAAAAAATATTGTTTGTTTTTTTTTCAAAATTGTCACTCTTTTTTTGTTCATGGCGCATACAATAAAAACTGCAGAGGTGATCAAATACCACCAAAAGAAAAGCTCTATTTGTGGGAAAAAAAGGACATCAATTTTTTTTGGGTACATTGTTGCACAACCGTGCAATTGTCAGTTAAAGCGACACAGTGCCGTGAGGTAAATCTTCTGAAGCTGAAGTGGTTAAACAGGGACATGGACAATGCCATACACAATAGTGGGTGAAGGAGAGGGACTGGTGTCCAGGTCAGGGACTGTGTACTGTGACATGCTGGCACTGGCTGTGTATGATCGCCTGAAATGGCTACAGACTCTTCTGGCCTGCTTTAGTAGATCTTCCAACCCTGGGTACTTATTTAGGAAATACTGCACCACCAAATTGAGGACATGTGCCAGGCATGGCACATGTGTCAACTTTCCCTGTCTAAGGGCAGGCAGGAAGTTTGTGCCATTATCACACACCACCATTCCTGGCTCCAGCTGGCGTGGTGTGAACCACCTCTGGGCCTGTCCCTGCAGAGCTGCAAGAATCTTCGGTGTGGTTCCTATCCTGTAGAAACACCAGCTGAAGCACTGCCTGGCATCTTTTAGCCTGACTCATTGAATAGCCCTTTGAACGCTTAGGAGGTACTTGAGGTTCATATGACAATTCAGCAGAGGAGGGCATGGAGGAGGAGGAGGAGGGGGTATAGCTGGCAAATCTGGCATCATCACCAGCTGTATGGAGACAAGGGGGCACAACAAGCTGCAGCACTGAGCCCTGTCCTGCATCCTTCCAGGTTGCAAGCAGAGTTACTCAGTGTGCTGTGAACAAAATATATCGTCCCTGCCAATGCTTGCTGTACCACGTGTCAGCAGTAACTAACTGCTTTGCCCAACGATGCCACAACATTGCCTTCCACCTGATGGTAGAGAGCTGTAATGGCCTTACGTGAAAAGAAATAGCGACTGGGAACCTGCCATTGTGGTACAGTACATTCTGCAAATTCATGGAAGGGGGTAGAATTTTGACAAGCTTGCATTTAGACGCTGGGCATGTGGGTGGCAGGGACTGTATTTTTTTCTGCTGCAGCAGATGGGGCAGAGAAATTTTCCGGCTATAGTCTTCAGCTGGTGGTGTGCTGCTGGCAGATGTGCTACAAGGACCTGGGACACCCTGTGCTATACCATCATCCCTGTCTGTGGAGGATACTGAAAGGTCATGGGGTATAGTATAAAATGCATACTAGACTGAAGGGCCTGGTATGCTCTTGGAGGGGGAACCCATGCTGTTTTTTTGGTGTACATTTTGGTATTGTAAACACACAAATCCCAGTGCTGTCAGAGAGGAGCCATATCGTTTGTTCCTACTAAGTAGGAAAAAACGATATGTCCCCTTTCTTAGTCAATCCTATAATCCCACACAGTTAGAACACACTAAGGGAACACACAATTAACCCCTTGTTTGCCCCCTAGTGTTAACCCATTCCCTGCCACTGACATTTACACAGTAATCAGTGCATTTTTATAGCACTGATCGCTGTATAAATGCCAATGGTCCCAAAAGAGTGTCAAAAGTCTCAGATCTGTCCGTCGCAATGTCGCAATACCGCTAAAAATCACAGCTCACCACCATTACTAGTAAAATAAATAAATAAATACATAAATAAATAAAAATGCCAGAAAAATTTCCCTAAATATTTCCCATAGTTTGTAGACACTATAACTTTTGCGCAAACCAATCAATATACGCTTATTGTGCTTTTTTTTTTTACCAAAAATATGTCAAAGAATATATATTGGCCTAAACTGATGAAGAAATTTGTTTTTTCAAAAAATTTTTGCGGATATTTATTATAGCAAAAATTTAAAAATATGTTTTTTTTTTCAAAATAGTCGATGTTTTTTTGTTTATAGCGCAAACAATAAAAACCACAGAGGTGATCAAATACCACCAAAAGAAAGCTCTATTTGTGGGGAAAAAAGGACACAAATTTTGTTTGGGTACAGCGTGGAATGACTGCGCAATTGTCAGTTAAAGCGACGCAGTGCCAAATTGTAAAAAGTGCTCTGGTCGGGAAGGGGGTAAAATCTTCCGGGGCTAAAGTGAATAACCATTATATCTGTTTCTGAACTGCTACAAATCTAAAAAAAAACTGGACACCAAGATGATGCCCAAAATGAATATATAGTTTGTAAATATGATACAACATGTTTGCCACTCTTTAAAGCAATGCAATATCTTGTGCCTCACCTGCTGGTCATCTCAATTGACAAAATGCAGAAGACCTGCATTCCTGGCATTCCTGTCTGAACACATAGGGCCCTAAATGTGGGTACCACTTGGTACAGTGTTCAGCCTCATCTAGCTGCAGCCTGCCATAGACTTTGACAGGTTCAAGGCAGCGGGCTTGACATCGCACCTGCCACCCCCAGCTCAATAAAACACCGGGTGGGGCACACCACAGCTAGACAACCTTGTGGGCTCTTTGAGGTACCCAAGAAAATGGCAATTTTTAGCAGACTATATAATTTCTCTCATTAGAGCCTAACACCAACTAGATTTTGTTCTTTCTTTCTTTCTGTGATCCCCTGGTGAGATGCTTGCTCACTTCTTGTACTTGTGACACCTGTAGAAGAAATGGGAAGTGTGGCTCTCAGGAATCTCCCCAAAATGGACAAGGTGACCAATAAAACCCAGAGGGAGGCTTTAATTAATCCCTGCTCTATCCAAACCAAATAAAATATTTTGGCTGGGGTTGAGCTTTAAACTGCAGGAGCAAGCTCCAGCTATCAACGAACAAAATATAATAAAAAATAATTTAAAGGCTATATTGCATTGAATACTTACTTTCTAGTTGCATGCATTACTCTTTTTCTGCCTGTCATCTTGTTTTTTATGCATATGTGAAAGTGATGGATAAGAAGAAACATTGTTGCTCTTAATCAGTGTTTATGAAACCACACAGCAGTTTGCTCAGCCCACACAATTTTTATTGGGAATGTACTCTTTAATACTTATAGGTTCAATGCTGGAACTACAAACTTATTGATATTTAATGGGCAATGCATGCTGTCAACTTCATACATCTGGTCAAAAATAACATATGATTTATCTAATAAAAGACCATTAATTGCATTGACAGTTTACTATCTAACTAGATAATGTGAACACAGTTGCTGTTTTGCACCTCATACAGTAAGTACTGAAAGTAATTATGGTATAGTATTTCATTTGAGCTATTATTACTAAAGCTTTATGACAGAGATGTCTGTCCATATATAATATATATCCTAGTATGCTAAAGAAGTATTAAACTCAAAAGCAAACATTTATATATAGCAGCTTACCAATTCTTAGATGTAGAACAAGAAAGGAAAAGTGGCGCCCACTAAGTGTAGTATGAAACACAACAGGTTTATTCAAAAGGTTAACAACTCACATGTATAAAATCCTAAACATGGCATATCATGGTGGTGTCTCCCAATAGGTCACTGGTCAGTCCTACTGTAGCCTTGGGTCAGCTACAGGATGCGTGCTCCTTCCTGAGGAAGGAGCACGCATTCTCCGAATGCACACCACGCCCTCTTGACATCACTTACAGGTCTCCGTCCAAGCTGTCACTGGAGTGACAGCGTCCAGCCGCCCATTGAACTGAAGAGCGCCGGGAACCACTGGCACACATTCGTGGCATGTGTGCGCCTTGCTCAGACCTTCTTGATCTCCGCACAGCCGCTTTTACTCTTACATGCTGGTAGCCAACAGTGTAGTCCCAGGACGAGTCTCACAGAGACAGCCAATTATAATTTGAATTCCCCGTCACTGGCTTGTCATCCTCGAGCTCAGTGCTCCACTTTGGTTTTCTTGTTCTCCAGTTCTTAGATGTGATGGCTGCATTAGGTTTCTGTTGTAGGCTTTCTTTCTATTATTTCCCTATGCTGATCTGGCCTTTAGGTCTGTTGTTTTTCAAAAGAACGAGTTCTCTTCTAGATGTATTAGGTTAGTGGGATGGAACAAACAATTTAACACTGGCAGGGGTGCTTATCCTAAAAGGAAAGAAACAGTTTGCTATACCTGCTTATAAAGTGAGAGCTGGAGTTTGTCTTCAATTTGTTAGTGTATTTAAATCTGTACATTTAACAGCTCCCCCCCCCCCCATCAATGCTGTTGTCTGCTGTGCTCCTGTTCTCATTCATCCAAAGTGAGGGCACTCTAATACAGTAGGTGTGTCACTGGCCAGTTCACCAGGGAAGACAGAAAAAGCCTTGAAAAAGAAAACGAACGCAGCCAACACATCTAATGATTGGTAAGCTGCAATATATCACATTTTTGTTGTTGGGTTTAATACCGCTTTAATACAATGTATTTTGGATTTGGAGGATCAAAGGGCAACTTCTAGACAAAAGAGATGGCAATGGCATACTTTCTAGAAGCAGTTGTTCTACAAAAGAGTAAGGCTGGCCATACAGTAGATGGATTGTTTCCATCCACATAATCTTGCCCGCTGGAACATTATATTCTGACAGCAGGGACTCTCCCCTGTCAGAATACACTGATCAGGGGCTGCAACCCATCAGGAATTTTTTTTCCAAAAAGCCAGTTCGGTAGAAGTGGATAATTAGTTAGTGTTAGTACCAGCGGCGCCCATTTTTTAGGGGGGGAGGTGGCAAACAGAAATACTCGCTTCTGATTGGCCGGATTGAGGATCAGTGTTTCAACAGCAAATATTCATTCGCTGTCGTAACACACCTGGGTGGGATCGGAGCGCATTCTCTGTGACCTGAGCCCACCCTATTTTGAGGCCTATTAGAGCTTCTCACCCCTGAAAGGCCACGGTGGCTGTGGATAGATTCATGCAATGCATGAATCTATCTATTGTATATAGGGGGGTGGTGTGGAGAGCAGGGGCGGCGCCAAGGCACCCCTAATGGAGGGTCCGCCACTGGTTAGTACCCACACATTTTATAAAACTTGGTTGTCCCTTCTGAACCAGCTTAATTTCAATCCATGTATGGCCACCTTTAGATCTTTATCATTACAATAGATGCCCTCCATTAGCATCCCCACAATAGAAGAGCACCAATCACTTCTGGGTCACTTGCCAATCAGTGAGCCTCTTTAAAACTGCCTTCCTTCAGAGCCACAAATAAGACTCCACTGGACCTCTGGCAGGGGCGGATCCAGAGTCTAGACTCGGGAGGGGCACTGCCAGAAAATAAATTTTTTTGTGGGCAATTTATCGGGGCAGTGGCTGGTGTTGGCGCTTTCATCATCACTGCACCATGATTGTTATGGTGTCAGGATGATTGAAGCGCATTATTTCTATTATCACATTGTAATATAAAATGAAATGGTTCATAATGCAGAATCAGTGGGAGCCCCGAGTGTGTCACTTTCCACATCGACCTGCTTTCAGATGCAGCTTGTCACTTGCCACGTCTCAGCCACAAGCTGCGGATTGTCACTTGCCTGCCACCAGATGCTGATTGTCACTTGCCACGTCACCTACCACATGTTGCTGATTGTCACTTGCCACGTCACCTGCCACACATTGCAGATTACACTTGCCACATCACCTGTCACACATTGCGGATTACACTTGCCACATCACCTGCCACACATTGCAGATTACACTTGCCACGTTACTGCCACACATTGCGAATTACACATGCCACGTCACCTGCCACACATTGGGGATTACACTTGCCACGTCACCTGTCATGTGTGGCTGATTGTCACTTGCCATGTCACCTGCCACATGTTGCTGATTGTCACTTGCCACGTCACCTGCCACACATTGCAGATTACACTTGCCACGTCACCTGCCACACAGGAGTTGACACCCTTTATCAACTATGTATTGGCCAGCACTACAAAAAGCAGCTGTTACAAAAATCTGATCCTGAGCCTTGCAAATTTGCATCAGAACCACATCAAAAATGCACCTGAACAGCCAAACAAATGCTTTTTTTTATCCTCAGTGAAAACGGAAATACAATTCGCACTGGATATGTGTGAACTCAGCCTAAGCCATTTTCAGACCCTTTCCCTACATTAAGACAGGTTATGTTTATGATGCGTAAGGAGCAGGGCCCCTCCCTGTCCATCGCCGCCTCCGCTATCCATTCGCCCGGCCCCTTTCAGGACACCAGTGCGTGGATTCCAATGCGGAGGGGCTGTTTTTTCGAAGCACTGATTAGAGCCAGAGGCTCTAATAGGCTTCAATATAGGGTGGGCTCGGGTCACAGAGAATGTGCTCTGAGCCCACCCAGGGGTGTAACAACAGCGAATCAATGTTCGCTGTTGTAACACTGATCCTCCTCCCGACCAATCAGGAAGCGGGCTTTGACACCTAGGAGCTGGAAGGCACCATGGTGGAGAGGACACTAGGAGCCGAGCGGCTGTACCACGCTGCCTGCCACCGCCAGGATGGGGTAAATGCCGGACTGACCGATAAACAGCAGGGGGTGGATGCCGCTTGTGGGGGGGTGGCTGGTTGTTTGCCGTGCCCCTCCCCAAAAAACCCACCAGCTGCCATTGGTAAGGAGTAGATAAGGCTCGCACAACTGCTGTTTGTTAATCCAAATGAACGTTTTTCAAATATAAACTTAATAATAAATTATATGTTTACCATTATATTATATACATTTATATAATAATATTGTGGAAATTGCCTGGCAGCACTAGGATCGTCGGTTTGAATCCCAACCACAGTGCAACCTGCCTGGAGTTTGCATGTTCTCCCTGTGCCTGCGTGGGTATCTTCCAGGTACTCTGGTTTCCTTCCACACGCCAAAGACATGCTGGTAGGTTAATTGGCTCCTGTCTAAATTGGCCCTAGTATGTGGATGTATGAATGTGAGTTAGCCCTCGTTCACACCAGGCTGATTTGACATGCGATTTGACATCGGAGCCTATTGCCGGCAAAGGCACCATTCGAATCGGTGCATCGCCGACTTTGCGCCGCCGCACCGATTCCCAAAAGTAGTTCCTGCACCACTTTTGGCGACTTCAGGGGCAATTTCAATAGACATCTGTGCATGAGCCGGCACAGATGTCTGTCAAATTGCCCCCGAAGTCAGACTGAAATGCTGGTTTGAAATTGTGCAAGTTCAGTTGTACTTGCACGATTTCAAACCTGCATTCAGTGTGAACATAGGCTTAGGGACCTTAGATCGTAAGCTCCTGAAATGGCAGGGATTGATATGAATGTATAATATATACAGTATGTAAAGCACTGCACATATTCCTGCAATCTGCCTATTTGTTTTTCACTCCCTGACTTTATGTATTCCAGCCTAACATTACACCATAGATAAGGCATCTGTGTATGTTACTGACACATTTATACCATCTTTCTCAAGTTACAGCGAATGTCAGATGCTTATTTTTGGGTTTAGAATTCCATTTGCTTATGTACAAGTAATTAGATATTAATAACGTCATTTGTAAAACAATATGTAAATATAGGTTTATAATCATTTGTTATGAAATTATCCTGCCACAAAAAGACAAAGCAAACACACAAAGCACATCTTACAGAATTTCATGAATTCTATAAATAACATTGGCTCTGGTCAATGTATTTTTTATCCAACTGACGAGCTTTGTGACCCCCATACACAGCCTAAAATCTTTATTATGTGATAATGGTCCCCTATGATTCGTGGGTAGACAAAGGCAGATTTTTAGAAATCAGAAAGATCACAAGTCTTCTCCTGGCACCCCGTTTGCAGGGTCTGAATTAGATTTAAAAAAAAAAAGTTCAGCACAGTGGTAGACCACAGGAAACTAGACCTGCTTCCGCCATAGAAGAATAGATGGGATGCACTTGTATAACTTTAGTATTTTACCTTTTCCAGGCCTATATCCAGACACAACCTGAGTGAATCTCCCAAGATTAGGCCATTAGGCCTACTTCACATCATATTTCAAACTGATTGAAAAAAACATGCAGGTTTGACTTACAGAGTCAGAAGCAGAGCCGGCGCCAGCATAAGGCTGCCTAGGCAGCGGCCTTAAGGTGCCAGGATGGGGGGGGGGGGCAAAAAAAATCTGAACCCCCAGCCACTAGATTTGATTTTTAACTAGTTCAGCTCTGTGGACCCTTAAAGTGTTACTAAACCACAACAGTAAAATCAGTCTGTATATGCAGTAAAGCATGCATGTTATACTCATTGTAGAACCTAAGCGGTTAATTCTCTGCATTGTGTAAAAAGGCTGTTTGATCCTGGCTTTTCTGATCCTCCCCTTCTTTTACTAGTCCCAATCCATCTGCTGATAGAACAGAGCCCTAGAAAGCACTCTGCACATGCTCAGTTCGGTGTGTATTGCTACAGAGTTTTTTTTTTTTGGGAGGGTGCATGTGATCGGCACAGGGCCAATCAACGCTGTGCAGACAGAAAGTCAGGGGTCATGCAGCCTCATAGGACAGTCAGAGGAGAGTGAAAACTCCTCCTGCAAGCTTTAACCAGTGCTTGGCAAGACACTGATAGAAGTCACAAGACTGCTATATACTGCTGATGAGAAAAGGTATTTAGTATTTACGAAAATAATTGCATTTCCATGTTCTGTGTACTATGGGAGACCAGATATAGTGAATGCAGGCTCTTGGGTTAAGTAACACTTTAAGCACAAGCTGATGGCTGCCTGTTTTGTTCAGCCTGCTTGAAAGCAAAAGTAATCTGGCGGCTGTATAGTCTCTGATCATTTTCACAATGCTAAAAGAGACCAAAAGCTGTGATGATTTCCTGGCCAGTACAAGCCAACGAACACATCTAATCAAGCAGATGTGTTCTCGGTTAGATGCTATGTTTATTAACCCTTTGTGATAGCAATAAAGTAATAATAAACTAATAAATATAAGAAAAAAGTTTATTAAAAAAAATAATAAAATTATAGTAAAATGCATAAAAATTGTTTTTTTTTCCCTAATCCCTGTTGTCCCGGACACACTCGCAAATCCATGCCCTGATATAAACTACAGTCACACCACACAAGTGAGGTATCACCACGAACGTCAGAGTGAGAGCAAACATTCTAGCACATTCTAACATTTCTATCACAAGAGCTCCTGGGTAATGCTAAGTTAAAGAGCTGTAAAGGCTTTTTAGGTGCGCTCCCTGTGATAAAAACAAAAAAAATTGCGTATAAAATAAGGTAATTATTCAAAAGTGCTCAAGCGGTGCACAAAAACAAAGTGTACAAATTCGTTATGTGTGAATAATAAATGTCCATGCAATACATCAACTGTGAAAGTGAAGCCAACAAGCAAATAATCCATTCAAGAGTTTTCACCACCATGCACAAAGCCTCTTACTGGATCTCCATAATCTCCAAATAAACAGAGATCATGGAACATTTGTATAACAGCTCACAAGGAAGGCAGCTCAGCACATCCGATTTCCAGGTTAACAACTCAACTCAGGCAGGAGGCAACCAAGACAGCATATATTGGTATTGTATTCCTTCAAAAGCATCAGAAAAGAGCAGGAGTCTATATAGTGTAAAACCGCAATAATGTCGCCTTTATTGCAAATAGACAGGCACTTAGAATGTGGATACATAGTTACATAGTTACATAGTAGGTGAGGTTGAAAAAAGACACAAGTCCATCAAGTCCAACCTATGTGTGTGATTATGTGTCAGTATTACATTGTATATCCCTGTATGTTGCGGTCATTCAGGTGATTATCTAATAGTTTCTTGAAGCTATCAATGCTCCCCGCTGAGACCACCGCCTGTGGAAGGGAATTCCACATCCTTGCCGCTCTTACAGTAAAGAACCCTCTACGTAGTTTAAGGTTAAACCTCTTTTCTTCTAATTGTAATGAGTGGCCACGAGTCTTGTTAAACTCTCTTCTGCAAAAAAGTTTTATCCCTATTGTGGGGTCACCAGTACGGTATTTGTAAATTGAAATCATATCCCCTCTCAAGCGTCTCTTCTCCAGAGAGAATAAGTTCAGTGCTCGCAACCTTTCCTCATAACTAAGATCCTCCAGACCCTTTATTAGCTTTGTTGCCCTTCTTTGTACTCGCTCCATTTCCAGTACATCCTTCCTGAGGACTGGTGCCCAGAACTGGACAGCATACTCCAGGTGCGGCCGAACCAGAGCCTTGTAGAGTGGGAGAATTATCGTTTTTATCTCTGGAGTTGATCCCCCTTTTAATGCATGCCAATATTCTGTTTGCTTTGTTAGCAGCAGCTTGACATTGCATGCCATTGCTGAGCCTATCATCTACTAGGACCCCCAGGTCCTTTTCCATCCTAGATTCCCACAGAGGTTCTCCCCCCCAGTGTATAGATTGCATTCATATTTTTGCCACCCAAATGCATTATTTTACATTTTTCTACATTGAACCTCATTTGCCATGTAGTCGCCCACCCCATTAATTTGTTCAGGTCTTTTTGCAAGGTTTCCACATCCTGCGGAGAAGTTATTGCCCTGCTTAGCTTAGTATCGTCTGCAAATACTGAGATTGAACTGTTTATCCCATCCTCCAGGTCGTTTATGAACAAATTAAATAGGATTGGTCCCAGCACAGAACCCTGGGGAACCCCACTACCCACCCCTGACCATTCTGAGTACTCCCCATTTATCACCACCCTCTGAACTCGCCCTTGTAGCCAGTCAAACGCTTTTGCAAAATCCAGATACACCACGTCTACGGGCCTTCCTTTATCTAGATGGCAACTCACCTCCTCATAGAAGGTTAATAGATTGGTTTGGCAAGAAAGATTCTTTGTGAATCCATGCTGATTACTGCTAATGATACCGTTCTTATTACTAAAATCTTGTATATAGTCCCTTATCATCCCCTCCAAGAGTTTACAAACTATTGATGTTAGGCTAACTGGTCTGTAATTCCCAGGGATGTATTTTGGGCCCTTTTAAAATATTAGTGCTACATTGGCTTTTCTCCAATCAGCTGGTACCATTCCAGTCAGTAAACTATCTGTAAAAATTAGGAACAACGGTCTGGCAATCACTTGACTGAGTTCCCTAAGTACCCTCGGATGCAAGCCATCTGGTCCCGGTGATTTATTAATGTTAAGTTTCTCAAGTCTAATTTTAATTCTGTCCTCTGTTAACCATGGAGGTGCTTCCTGTGTTGTGTCATGAGGATAAACACTGCAATTTTGGTCACGATACAGAGATAGGCATATAGCGTCATGCTTCCGACAGTCAGCAGGTGTGATGACATCACCGATTAAGCCCTGCCCAACACATTTTATGAACACAGAACATCGTCAGGGGATGGGAGCCAAACTCCCATCCCCTGACGATGTGCAGCCTTGGTTGCCTCCTATGATCTTAGCCTATCATTTTATATAATCCCTTTCAGCCAGATGAGTTAGGCACTTTCCAGTGTTTGGAAGTGATGCTACAGAGGGCTCAAAAAAAGGTAGAGTTCTTGGTAAGACTCATATTAGGTGCATTTATATTCACCTTCACTGTTCACCCCCACCACTCCATTGCTCAGTCGCACCTCTTGCAAAATACACAGAACTTTCAGGTATGAGGGAACATGTGACCTACTCCTATGATGTAGTACTTTAGCCAATTTGAAAACTGTTACCTGAGAAGGTGCTGAGGCCATATGACACAAACCATACACAGAATTTGGAGTTCCTGCTTCGGCAGAGGTATAGAGCAGCTGGAAAGTCTAGTAAAGGTGGGTGTAAGTGGCTCGGGGGGGTGGGGTAATCCTTAAAAAGAAAAGACCGTGAGGGAGATTTACTAAAACTGGAGCACTCAGAATCTGGTGCAGCTGTGCATGGTAGCCAATTAGCTTCTAACTTTAGCTTGTTCAATTAGGCTTTGACAATAAAACCTGCAAACTGATTGGTTTCTATGCAGAGCTGCACCAGATTTTGCACTCTCCAGTTTTTTACAAATAACGTGGTGTTTTATTTGAAAAAAAAGGGAACAATTTACATATGATGTACATACTACAACATTGCATTTATAGAGTATATGCAGACAACAAGAAGGTATAGTCCAATTATAGCGTATATACCAGTCATGTATATTACATCCTGCCATCTTAGAACATATAGCAACTGTGGATATGCGCATAGCTCACATACAAGGCCCAAAGAGATCTCTACACATGAATTAGCTTATGGTGGGTCTCTAGGTATTTCTGTGCATGTATCTGCATTCTCCAGCCACGTGTCCCAAATCTTACCATATTTAGCAGGACATTTCCTATGTACGTATATCTCTTTTTTATACGGCAGTACCTGATTAACCGTTGAGATCCATTCCTGAATTGTTGGTGGCGTGGCTTGTAGCCACTTTCTCGCTATAAGTAGCCTAGCCGTGAACAATACCACCTGTAAGAATATTTTATGAAATTTGTCCGAGTCAGGGAATATTCCGAATAGGCATTGTTTCGGGCAAAGCGTCAGAGGCGATCCCATCTTATCATGTATAAACGTAACTATTTGGGACCAATAGTCCTGTATCACCGGGCACGTCCATAAAAGATGGAAAAAGCTGCTCGAGGAGCTGTCGCATCTAGGGCATAATGGATTCTGGTTGGGTTTAAACTTAGCCAATCTATGGGGGGTTAAATATGACCTATGCATAATGTACAATTGCGTGGCGCAGTCAGATAGCCTAGTGGATACCTTTTTATTGGTGCTCAATGCATCCTCCCATTCGTCATCCTCCAACTCCCCCACATCCCGGGCCCAACGTTCTTTTAAATTATATGCTAGAATGGTTGCGGGGGGCGGAGTAAAGAGTTGTAGAACAATGATATAAGCTTACGGGAATCCTGGTCAGTTATAATGCTTAAAACATCAAGACACTCCACATTAGGGGATTCAGCACTAAAATGTGTTTGGAGGGCGTGGCGGAGCTGGAGGTACCTGAAGTGCATCGAGTTGGGGAGGTGAAATTCCCCCTTGAGTTGTTGGAATGACTTAAGTACATTATCACAGTACACATCAGATGGATACCTTACTCCCTGATTTAACCATAACCTAACATCAGGAATAGTTAATAGTTCTTGCAGATCAGGATTATCCCATAGTGGTGTATGGTAATGTGTAGGTGGTATTTTCAATCTGCGGTCTATGACCTCCCATATCTTCCAATGATGATATAATAGACTTTTACATCCACCCAGATTCCCAGTACCTTTACAGTCTTTAAGCAAAATTTGGAAGGGGTGGGTTATTCCCTGGGTATAGGAGGAACATGTCAGGGATAGATAACACTCTTTGTCCTGCTTATCTAAAAAGAAAAAATGAGACAATTGTGCAGCCAAGTAATACATGTTAAAGTCCGGTAGTGCCACACCCCCTAACTCAGTTGGGTTCTTGAGTGCTTGCCAGGACAATTTGTGCCGTGACGATCCCCATAAAAAAGAATTAAGAAGAGCTTCTATAGATTTGAAAAGCCTAAGGGGTATATAAGCTGGAGCATGCCAAAGGACGTACAAGAACTTGGGGAGGAGAACCATCTTAATAAGATTTATCCGACCCATAACCCCCAGTGGTAGTTTGGCCCATGTTTGAGTTTTAGCTTTTAATTGTGCTATTAGGGGTTCTATATTAAGCCTGACATAGTCTTCTGGTGTGCGAGTTATGATGACTCCAAGATATGTCATGGAGCTAACTCTAAGAAGGGGAGAAGAGGCCATCATATCAGTGGGAGCACTGACATCAATGGGGAGAATTAAGGATTTATCCCAATTGATCTTGAGGCCAGAATATTTACCAAAATTTTGAATAAGCTCAAAGGCTATTTTTAGGGATGGGCCAGCGTCTGTCAAATACAACAACATGTCGTCCGCGTATAGGCTGATCTTTTCTACTAAATCTCCCCGTCTTAAGCCCTGGATACCTACATGTGCCCTGATGGAGGAGGCAAGGGGCTCCACCGCCAAGGCATATAATAAAGGGGATAAAGGACATCCCTGGCGCGTGCCTCTGGAAAGGGGGAAGGAATCAGATACTTTGCCGTTGACCAAGATCCTGGCACATGGGTCCTGATATAGGAGTTGAATCCACCTGACGTACTTGGGCCCAAAACCAAAACGTCGTAAGCATGACCAAAGATAGTCCCACTCGACAGAGTCGAACGCTTTAGCGGCATCTAGGGACACTACTACTCTGGAGCCCAGGTGGTCATGTTCAGCTTGCATGTTCATATGTAATCTACGTAGGTTAAAGGCCGTGTTTCTGGCTGGCATGAACCCGGTTTGGTCAGGGTGGATTAAAGTCAATATCACTTTGTTCAATCGTAATGCCAGGACCTTGGCCAATATCTTAATGTCTAGTTGGAGCAGGGAAATCGGACGATGTGATTCGGGGAGGGTCGGGTTTTTCCCTGGTTTGGGTATCAGTACAATATAAGCTTCACTCATGGAAGGGGGCAAGATACCAGTTTTGAAAATGTGGGAAAATATGTCATAGAGCCTGGGAACTAAGGTTTCAGCATATGTCGTGTAGAACTCAAGTGGGAGGCCGTCAGAGCCTGGTGCTTTAGATGTGTTAAGTGAGGTCATGGCTTCTATTATGTCATCTTTAGATATGGGAGCTTCCAGCATCTCACATTGTTCACCCGTCAGGGTGGGCATTTCTATATTAGCCAGGATTGTTGCTAATTCTTCAGGGGGATTGGTGGTAGTAGAGGTGTAAAGAGCAGCGAAGAAAGAGCGAAACTCCCCGGCCACCATATCGGGGTCTGTAATCAGGGTCCCATCCGCAGCCCGAAGGGACACCACCACTGGAGGTCTATGATCCAAGTGGGCAAGGTAAGCCAAAAGACGTCCCGCCCTCTCTCCACTCTCATACACCCTCTGTTTATTGTAAAAGATCTTCCTCTCAGCCTTTTGGAAATGAAGACCATTCACAAGTCTGGTTTGTAGATTTAAATGATCTGCTGTGGATGGAGGCGGATCAGCTATAAGTTCTCTCTCTGCCTCTGCAAGGGATTGTTCCGCCTGTCTTATTACCTGCGACGAGTTCTGACGGTATCTAGAAATACGTTGTGCTAATATCATCCTAGCGTGTATTTTAAAAGCATCCCAAATCAGTTCTAGTGGCGCAGTATTTCGGTTGGTCTGGAAGAACAACTCCCATTCAGTCCCAATTTCCTCTAGCTCAGGGATAGCTGTCAGCCAGAAGGGGTTTAATTTCCATGTATATGTCATAGGGGAGGAGTCTATACGCAATGAAATCCAATATGGAGCATGATCGGATAGAACCCGTGGGTTAAACCCCACCTCTCCCAAAATGGGGAGGAGGGTGTGAAACAGTAATATTAAATCTATCCGCGACATTGAGTTATATGATGAGGAAAAGCAGGAGTATACCCTATCATTTGGGTGTCGGTGTCGCCAGGTATCCACGAGGTTGAGGTCTGAAAGGAGTTTACCGAATCTGGTGTGAGATTGATTTTGGTTACTAGAAGGGGTCAGTGTCAATCTATCCAAGTCCTTGTTGATGATGTTATTGAAATCTCCTAACCAGAGCACAGGGACATTAGGGTAGTGGGATATAAATGTGAGCCCCTCTGTCAGAATCCCAAATTGAAATGGGGGAGGTATGTACATGGCCAGAATTAGGAGTTCCAAGCCATGCACCTTGGCATGCAAAAACAAAAACCTACCCTGGGGGTCAGATTTGAGCGTTAAGAGTACGAATTGCACTGTTTTAGCCACCAAGATAGCCACACCCCTAGAGTTTGCAGTATATGGAGCTTGGTATACCCATCCCACCCATGGTTTTTTGAGCACCAGCATAAGTTGGCCTGTAAGGTGGGTCTCTACCAACACCATGATCCCTGCATGCTGCTTCCTTAAGTAGGACAAGACTGCATTACGCTTGGGTCTGGCTCTAAGGCCACGCACATTCCATGTTATACACTTTACATCAGGCATATTGACAAGGTACATATATCCGGAGCCCGAGCACCCCGAGTCCGCGCGCCCATCCCACAAGCCCCCCCGCGAACGGGAGGACATGCAGGACCACCCGCCGATCCCGGGGCCCCCAGATCAGGACATTGCAGCACACACCACCATATCTGCCGTATATAAACAATATCATTAATGGACAACTTTGTAAAAGTATCTCTGCTTGCATGTGAGCATAACCAGCGATAATTTCGAGTGCATCATATATGTAGTAGGCATTATACCAAAAAACAAACAAAAAACCCCACGTGTTTAAACTTAAAACAACAAAATTTAACACACTGGATTGCCCGGCAAGACAACACATCAGAGATCTGTCAAATGCGGTCTTTGAAAACCAGGCAGGCCAGGGAAACCATACTTGAAACAACCAACATTTGTTGCAGTCATTAGTAACAATGGCGGATCTCCCAAGGGTCACCGCACCTAATGGGACGATTAACCGCTGAAAAACGTACAACAGTACAGGGAGTATGACATCCGTTCTTGTGGCTTCAGGATGAATTAGTCTGGGTAATCTGAAGGATATGGAATGTCGAGACCATATCGCAGATATCATACCGGTTGCCGTTTTGCCATGAAAATTAGAAAATTGGGGCCATACGGATCCAGTGCAGTACCGCGGTAATTGTGTGGGGACTTGAGTGACGGATAAAATAGGTGATAGTGAAGGGGGAAGTGTACCCAAGTGAGGCAAATTGGGAAGGACTTTTGCCCCTCCATGGAGGGGGGAGAAAAAGGGGGGGGGGACAGAGCACCAGTCCCGGGGTACAAAGAGGCTCAAAATAACACAGTACCTGTAGAGTTCCAAATGTTTTCAGCGCGGATAGAAATGAGCAGTCGTCCGTACAGGCATCTTAGGTTGAGGGTTCATCCAGGAAGAACATGAGGAGAGAGCACATCTGACTCATCAAGCGGGTTCTCGTGCTGGCGCCGCCGCGTTTTCAAGCCAGGAAAAGACAGCTTCCAGCTTCGGGTGTTTCAAAGAAGTGTGCTCGGTCTTCTCCGACTACCCGAAGTCTAGCCGGGAACAACATCGCGTAAGAGTAGTGGCGTATCCTCAACTGCCGCTTTGCTTCGTTGAATTGCGCTCTCTTTTTCTGGACCTCGGCTGAAAAATCTGGAAATACCTTGATCTCGCCGTTTTTAAAAGGAATGTTACCCTTCAGTCTGGTAAGTCGGAGAACTGCATCCCGATCCCGGAAATTAAGTAATTTAGCTATAAATGTCCTCGGTGGTGCCCCTTGGGGGGGAGGTTTGGCAGCCAGTCTGTGCGCTCTTTCGACCACAAAAGATGTGGAAAATTCAGCCCTTCCGAAGGTATTGATAAGAAGGTTCTCAAGAAACGAAGGAGGGTCTGTACCTTCTGAGCCTTCGGGTAAACCTACAAACCGCAGGTTACACCTTCTGAGGCGGTTCTCCATATCGTCCTGCTTAGCTAGGACCGTATGGAGCTGGTGTTGTAGTTGTTCTGCGGTCACTTGTAACGGGTGTATGTTGTCTTCCACGTGACTGATGCGTTTTTCTGTTTCAGTAACCCGGTCTCTGAGTATCTGTAAATCTTGGCGTATAAGTGAGACATCAATTTTTACCTCTTCAATTTTACCCGTTAAGGTGCTTTTGCAATCCGATATTGCCTCTAGTACTCGTGCAGTGTCTTCTGCAGAAGAGCTCGTCGCAGCTGGGGATCCGGCGCCATTATCCTCCTCGGCCTCCCTCTCTGTATGACGGTATTTAGCCAATTTAGCAGCTGAATCCGTCGTTTTTTTTGGCGGTGACATGTTCCTCGATACCACGGTATGCCTGGAGTTCAGTAATGTGTAGAAAGTTAGCAGGCTTTGCCCCAGGATATAGGGATACGGATGTTGGGCAAGCGGAGCTCCCGTTCCACACTCCCTACACCATGCCGGTCCAGGCCATGCCCCCGCACTCTCCAGTTTTAGTAAATAACCCCCACTGTCACTTCGGTAAATTGACAGAATTTTTTTTAACAAGTGGGGCAGTCAGACCCACGAAATGGGGGATACAATTTTAAACTACATAGCAGTCTCCTGAAGTTTAAAAGCCATATGTGTATATTTGATTTAAGTGTACTTTTAATTCAAATACACATTTTATTGTGCTAGAAGGATAAAATTGGAGCTCTTTAAAGTATGCCGACTAAATTCTCAGTATGGTGCTGTAGCTGTCATGAAAGGTAACAGTTTTCCATTTAGCACCTTCTAGGTTATGTATAGAAGTGTCTGCCTATATCTTTTATGAATGCTACTATAATAGATATACAAGGATACAGACAACATAGAAAGTAAACCAGAAAAAAAAGCCATGAACTTGTAACGTAAAATCTTTTATGCTCTATTGAACATACACATGACAACGGAGAAGAAAGCTTCTTATTCTGTTCAAAGTTCTGGGTTAATTACTTGAAAAGTAACAAAGGGATTAAATAACTAGTAGCCCAAGCCTGCTCTCTTCTTCTTCCTGCAGTCGGCTCTTGAGGTCATCGTTTGTTCCACAGAGAAATAAATAATTCCTCCACAGAGTCTAAAATGATTCAACAGTCTTTCGTGCAGATGATTCCTCTGGAGATATGCCCTTAAAGAATTACATTAAGATGTATTGTGACTGAACCCTTCCTTTTTTGCCCGTTCCTTTTAATGCACTATCACCTTTTTTTCGAGGTTGTTATAGAAAAAATATTAACTGTTTTAAAATGTTCACATACTGTCATTTTCTTTTGCTACAGAAGTACGGAGAAAATATTAAGCGCTGTTATTTTGAAGGTTGTTGGTATTCCCAGTGGATTAAAGGGTCCCTGGTGCACTATTATCCCTGTGGAAGCTATCTGGAGAGAAGTCATTATTGAACAATTAGCCCAGCTGCTGCCAGCACTTTCTGGGGAGACTATTTTTTCCAGAGCTTCACAAGAGAGCAATTACTAAATGTCACTGCAATGTCTCTGTAGCCCAATGCGTGAGACATTTCTACAGGTTCCATTCTATTATGTTCTGAAAAAGAGGACTCATGATCACTTCTTGTTAGATTTAATAAATATAAAAATAATGAATGTAAAAATGAAACTGTATTTTACAGGGCAACACCAGAAATATATGTTCGATTTTGCTCAGGTTTGCATGTTTTCTAAGAGTTGGGTTTATATATCCTGTGAAGGCCTTTCTAATAAAACTCCTGCCAGGATGAACTAAACACTAAACATAGAAACATAGAAGGGTGACAGCAGAATAAAAAAAAACAAGCGGTCCTTCAAATCTGCCCCATATTTTTCTTTTACGGTTTATATATTTTTTTTATTTTTTTTAAGCATGTTTGGATCCACTTACTGTTGACCGACTCACTACCTCTGTTGGAAGTCTATTCCAAGCATCAACTGTTTATTTTATGAGTAAAATAATAGATTCTAAGGTTAGTATTGAGCTTTCCTCCTGCTAGTTTGAGATCTCTGCGTTCTGTACTGGCGGAAATACAGATGTTACCATTCCTGGATTGCCCCTATGTCAGTTGACTGACTGTCTTGCTGCTCTAATGGCTCCAATACTTTCTGAGTCCTTGACCTGGAACAAGCATGTCGATTAGGAAAGATAGGGTAAAGTTGGAATTCCTTGTTAGCATACATGTCAGTGACTTAGAAAGTACTATAATCAATGATATAGCACAACAGCTGGTGGGAGAGCTTAGCAATTGCAGCCTAAATACTTTCTCAGCATACAGTAGATTTATATTCCAGTGACTGTTCAGGTCTGAATGATACAACATGCTGTGGACTCCTGGATTCCCTGCAAGGTTTTATATTCTTTGTCTGATATGCTTAAACATGTTGTTAGAACTCACTTTTCTCTGAATTTTTTTTTTCCAAGTTATTTTAAAACAGGCACCGCTAAACCCAATAAAACTTGTGATAATTGATAGGTAAACAAATGTCCAACTGCTACCTTAAACACAATAAAAATATGGGTAAAATTAAGAAAATAAGGCAGCGCTAAAAACACCAATAAAAATGTGAATATCAATAGCATCAAATAAGTCAATCTAAAATACCAATAAACACCAATAAAAATGTGAATATCAATAGCATCAAATAAGTCAATCTAAAAATAACGTATGAGACAAAATCAAGGAATCAAATAAATATATAGAATTTATAAACTGCGCTAACCAAAAATCTTATGTTTGAAGTAAAGTGATAGTATAACCTAACACCAACAAATATTTAAAAAATAATATAAATAATAATAATAATAATATAATATAATATAATAATAAATAATAATCCAAATGAGCTATGATTGCTCTTGCTTTGTAAGAGCAATCATAGCTCATTTGGATTATTATTTACGTTCAAACCGAACATCCTACCATTTTGGAGATTTGGACTTTATATTATTTTTTAAATATTTGTTGGTGTTAGGTTATACTATCACTTTACTTCAAACATAAGATTTTTGGTTAGCGCAGTTTATAAATTCTTTTTGTTTTGATTGGTGTTGTCGCACTGTTTACTGCTGCTTAATTTTATATACTTCTAGCGCGGAATTTTTTTGTTATATCAAATAAATATATACCAAGGCAAAGCTAAAAACACCAATAAAAATGTGAATATCAATAGCATCAAATAAGTGAATCTAAAAATAACATATGAGACAAAATCAAATAATCAAATAAATACAATGTTCATTTCACCTTCCATAAAAACTAAAGAGTCCCACTGATGTGCTTGACTAATTCAATAAACCACACAGTGTTCCACTCAAAATAAGAAATTCAATGGTGCTCCAGACAGAGCAAGTGGGAGATCCTCAGCAAACCTATTTGGACAGCATGAACTCCCCAGAATATAGGTGTAAGACGCTTAATCACATAAATTTAATTCATCCACTCCTCTGGACCCACCAAGCTCCACAGAACATGGGTATAATATGCTCAGTTGCAGGTATTAATCCTCCAATCCTCTGAACACAGAAGTCTCCACTCATAGGACGAAGGGGAAACACAGAAAGGTATTCATTGCATAAAATTACCAAAAATATTTATTAAAAAACAAAATATAAGAAATACAATCATGTGGTTTGGTGCATTGATACTGACAGTACTAACATACATAGTGTAATAATGTCGAGGGATCACAGACACTCTGCTTGTCATCCAAGCCTGCCTGCATTCCACAATGCACTCACGAGATCCAAAACACCCAAAAATGATCTCACAGCCATTCAGATCCACCCCAATGCATTTTGCCCAAACGGCTTCCTAGTGATTCGCCCAATCGACTTCCTATTTATTTTTTCAGTTAATCAAAAATAAAAAAAATTTCAGAAAGCAGGCAAAATTGGCATTTATGTATTTAGACTCACTGAGAGCCTGTAACTCTTGGACTGGTTCACCAACCCCTAAAAATATTTTACCAGCAAAGCTGTTAATATTGCATGCTGGAACAGTGCAATTTACTGACAACCTATACTAAAAGAAAAGTCTACCAGAACACTTCTATGAACAGTATAAAGACAAAAAAGTGCTTAATCCAATAATCTGCACATATTCTCTATGGATGTAGCGCGATGGCCATACAAAATTTGATGACAGCAATTTTGCTTTTGCCATCTCTTGCATTGGGCAGCCACAGTTTTAGGTGCAGGTAGTGAGAGTCCACTAAGCAGGTTTGTTTTTAAACTTAAAGCAGAACTCCAGGCCACACTTTTATTAAAACAACATGTTCAGTATACCCACTGAACAATTTTCTTTTGTAGCGACCTTCCTGTATAACATAAGCTAATGTAGGGTATTAGGCTGAACTGCAAAATAACATAAATGTTGAAAATTTATTTCTAAACATCTAAAAGAAATTGGAGCAGTTATTTGTACATGATGGAATCTGTTATGTGCACAGTTATAATTGACAAATAGCTGATCATCACCCAATTTCCCAATTATCCAATGCACAAACTTGTGTGGGACTTTTGGGGTAATTTTAAAGTATAGCTATCCGATAATAATTTTTAGTACCAAATGTTCCCTCACCTACTCCCTCTTTTATCTTCTCTTCCTCCCATTCTCTCATCCGTGCAGCAAAGAGTGCTTTGATTAGGCATATGCCTGCGCTATTTGCTTTTAAATATCCATTATTGCAGTATAGGCATGACATGACACTCTAAACATGACACAGCACACCTTTGCTAAGGCATTGAATCGGTGGCTCAGTGAATGTGTCTATTACTACTTGCCTACACTCCATATCCTGCTCTGGTACCCAAGGTGAAGATGCCAAAGTGTGCCCCATGGCTCATTAATTCAGCACTAGAAAAAGCTAACAACAAAAAAACGAAGAAAAGGGTAGAATTGATATAAATAAAATAAATATTAAGGGTTAACCAAAATTGTATTACTAATTGCAGGATCAAAGAAGAAAATGAGGATTAACTACAAATGATATCATTCAATTTGTTCTCCAAGTATTAGCATAAAGTTTTACTAAACCCAGGAGCCTGCATTCACTATATCTGGTCTCCCGCTGTACACAGAACATGGAAATGCAATTATTTTAGTAAATATAAACGGCTAAATACCTTTTTTAATCAGCAGTATATAGCAGTCTTGTGCCTTCTATCAGTGTTTGGTTGAAGCTTGTAGGAGGAATTTTCATTCTACTGTGACTGTCCTATGAGGCTGCAAGCCGCCTCACCCTCTGTCTGGACAGTGCTGATTGGCCCTGTGCTGATCACATGTACTCTCCCAAGACAAAAACAAAAACTCTCTAGCAATACACACCAAACTGGGCATGTGCAAAGTGACTCCAAAAGCTCTGTCTTATCAGGAGATGGATTGGGGACTGTGGAAGAAGGGAAGGATCAGAGAAGACAGGATCAAACAGCCTTTTTACACAATGTGAAGGATAGGTTCCACACTGAGTATAACAAGCATGCTTTACTGCATGTACCAATTGATTTTACTGTTGTGGGTTTAGTAACACTTTATGTTATTTTTGTTAATTTGGTGATACAAACACAAACAAATGCAAAATGTCTGCATACAAATGCTTAAAAAAAAAAAATAAACTAAAGTAGAAAGGGAACGAAGGACTCCACGACAAATGGGTGCTGTGCTCTGTTTACACAGTAAGTGAGTAAGTGAGAACAGACAAGGTGAACCACTGGTTACAGAAGGGCTGCCTTGCTCACCCAGTGTAATCTGAAGGACTGAGCTGTCAGTTTGACAGCTCAGTCTTGCACAGCGCAGGACATAGTTGCTTGATGCAGAGGCAGGAGAGTCTCCTTCCCCAGCCACATCCTATACAGAACAACACACAAGGTGGGTGCCTTTTCTGCCTTGGCTCAACCATATCTGTGAATAGGGACGAGCCAGCGGTTTGAGTCAAACGTATGTTTGACTTAAACATCAGGTGTTTGTTTGTTCTAAAACAAACCGAACATATGGGTCGTCGCTGGAAATTTGAGCGCCGCGGAACGACCCATAATGCACTGCGAGAATGCAGTGCATTACTGTTTGAGGATTGTCGAAAGCATGCACTTGACCTGCATGCTTTGGCCAATCACAGCGCATTCTGCTGGGTGCCTTTGGCCAATCATGGCTCAGGGGGACTAAGTCCACGCCCCCCCCCACTATATAAGGCTACTTACATAGCGGCCGTGTGTAGTGTTGTTGGCGTGGACAGAGAGATAGCTTGAGTTAGATTACGCAGGCAGGTTATTCAGTTAGTGGCAGTGTATTTGACATATATATATATATATATACAGTCAGTCTAATATATATATATATATATATATATATATATATATATATATATATATATATATATATATATATATATATGTATATATACTCTGCATTTAGCATAGACTTTATATTCATATAATTATGAAGTGATAGGAAAATGATAAATGGTTTTCAAAATTTTTTACAAATAAACATGTGAAAAGTGTGGTGTGCATTTGTATTCAGTTCCCCTGAGTCAATACTTTGTAGAACCTCCTTTTGCTGCAATTGCAGCTGCAACTCTTTTTGGTTATGTCTCTACCAGCTTTGCACATCTAGAGAGTGACATTTTTGCCCATTCTTTTTTGCAAAATAGCTCAAGCTCTGTCAGATTTGATGGAGAGCGTCTGTGAACAGCAATTTTCAAGTCTTGCCAGGGCCACCTTTAATATTGATTGGACCTTGGGCAAAAATTTTCTTGGGGCCCCCCTCATGCAATTCCACTCTCCACCTGCTCTGAGACATACAATAAATAGCAGCTAGACTTAAGATCAGTTACTGTATCAGATCAGGCAGCAATTGCGATTGGTTACCAGCGGTTACAGCATATCATTACTGCTTACTGACTGGTTGCTAGAGGTTACTGCAAACATTACAGCTCACTGATTAGTTGCTAGAGGATACAGTAAATGATTTCTGCTTGTTAATTGGTTGCTAGAGATTGCTATACAGTAATACTGCTCACTGATTGGTATGCTAGAGGTTACAGCAAATCATCTCCTCACTGCAGGGGGGCATTATATACATATGAATGCCGCCTTTATTTACATATCAACGCGCCGGCTGCAGCTATTTACTTATGAATGCAGCCTCTATTTACATAGGAATGCTTGTTATTTACATGTAAATACAGGGTCTGCAGGTGAGTCATCTGTACACAACAATAGGGCAGAGCTGGGCAGCATTAGTACCAGCACTTCACACTGAGATATGGGGACACAAAATGGGACAAAAACTTCAAGGGACATTTAAACTGGGATAGTTGGCAAGTATGAGGCAGCTGCTTTGGGCCCCACAACAATGACAGGGCCCAGGGCAGCTGCCCCTTTTGCCCTGCCTTAAAGACATCCCTGAGTCTTGCCACAGATTCTCAATTGGATTTAGGTCTGGACTTTGACTGGGCCATTCTAACACATGAATATGCTTTGATCTAAACTATTACATTGTAGCTCTGGCTGTATGTTTAGGGTCGTTGTCCTGCTGGAAGGTGAACCTCTGCCCCAGTCTCAAGTATTTTGCACACTCTAACAGGTTTTCTTCTAAGATTGCCCTGTATTTGGCTCCATCCATCTCTCCATCAACTCTGGCCAGCTTTTTTTTTAGGGGGGCTCCCAGGCTCACCATTTCCACTTTAATGTTTTATCTCACCTTTTTTTTTTTATTAACAGGTGACTGCAAAGGTGACTGCTAAAATTGTTAAGGTTATACACAAGGTTATATACAAAGTGTGTGTGTTGGTATTTATGAAATTATGTACTTCCACCACCACAGGTTACTTTTTTTTATATACCCCCTACACCCCCCCCCCTTACTTTTACTTGGTTACTGGGGGGTAGAGGGATAGAGGGATGCATGTTAAGGTATTAGGATAACAGTTTGGGTTACCCATTAGGTCAGGTCCGATGTAATGGACTTGAGATCCTGCAGTATAGCAGGAAGACGGAGAGATTGACGGGTGTGGGTGCCCCCCACACTCGGATTTGTCTCCTGATTAGTATGTATTCCTTGGGGTGGAATACTGAGGTGAGGGTGGGGTGGGTTGGGGTAGGATGGTAGGGGGGAGGGTTTCATGATTTTCCAATTTCCCTTTTTTTTTTCCTCTCCCTCTCCTTCCTCCCAGGGGCGTATGCAGAGAGCAAAGAGAGACAGTGGTTACCAGAGGAATAGAGTAGGTAGTAGGTCTACAAGTAATGGCAGGCCCAATAAAAGTGATATCGTATAATATAAGAGGTTTATGTTCACCCCAGAAAAGGGGGCGTCTCTGGCAAGAGCTGCGCCATCATAGAGTGGACGTGGCTTTCCTGCAAGAGACACATTTTGTAAAGGGGTCAGTTCCAAATATGCCATTACATTTGTTTAATCAGTGGTACCATCCCCCATTGCAAGGGCAAGGGGGGTGACAATAACCTTTAGAAGGACATGGCTGATGGTTTTAATAGCCTCATTAACGGACCCAGAAGGCCGTTTTCTTTTTTGTAAAGGGAAGGTTGCATGGTTATTGTTATACATTTGCCTCAATTTACTCGCCAAATACATGAACGGTCAATTTTCTTGTCAGAACTCTGAAGCTCTTGGAGAAGTTCAGAGAGGGATTTTTGATTCTGGGAGGGGATTTTAATCTTACCTTAGACCCAAGTAAAGATACGTCAAGGGGTAAAACCCCTATATCTTTTAAAGCGTTAAAACATCTAAAACAACTTTTGCGCTCCTTGCATCTGGTGGATGGATGGCGTGTGACACATAATGGGAATAAGGACTATAGCTATTATTCTAAAGTACATGGCACCTATTCTCGTCTAGACCTTTTCTTAGTGGACCAGTTTTACCTGGAAAGGATTTGCTCGTTCACTATAGAATCAATAAAAATTTCAGACCATGCCTCTATAACTGTGACCTTTTCACCAGTTTCTTCAGGCCACCTAGAAAGGACTTGGCAGCTAAATGAATCATTACTGGATGATAACAGAGTAGTGGAGGCATTGTCTCATAAGATTGATCATATCATAAGACAATCAAATCAAATCTCATAAGATTAAAACATATTTTGAAATGAATGTGCCGGGAGAAATATCTGTGCAGGCTGTATGGGAAGCCCATAAATCAGTGATTAGGGGCGAACTGATAACGCATGGGTCGGGGATCAAAAAAGAAAGACAAAAAGAGATAGTAGATCTGCTGGAAGAGATTAATGAGTTGGAGATTAAACATAAAAGACACTTAGATCCAGCAGATGTTCAGCAATTGGAGATCCTGCGGTGCAAGTTGGCGCAGTGTATGGATCAGAAAACTAAAAAAAAGTATAGGTTTTCTGCTCATCAGTCCTACAAACAGGGGAATGAAAGTGGTCGGTTATTAGCCAGACAGCTGAAAAAACAACAAGACTCCAGACATGTTCATAATCTAATAGTTCATAATAAAAAGATCATGGAAACTCAGGCAATAGCGGCAGAGTTCCATAAATTCTATGGGGCTCTATACAACATTCAGGCTGGTTCCTTGAATGGCAGAGAGGAACAGCGGAAATTGGAGATTAGAGAATACATAGAAGATTCAGAGCTGCCCTCGCTGCCATCCATGGTAATTGAGGAAATAGATAGACCAATCTCCATTAATGAAATAAACAAGGCAATATCGAACCTGTCGATAGGTAAAAGTCCAGGGCCTGATTGGTTTATGAACTTATATTATAAGAAATGTATTTCTAGATTAGGGGTTCCAATATGTAGTTATTTCAATTTGATCAATGCTTCAAATCCATTACCCCCAGAAGCTCTATTGGCATATATCACAATACTCCCTAAACCAGAGAAAGACCCCCAACACTGCGCCAACTACAGACCCATCTCCCTGTTAAATTCCGACACTAAGTTGTTAGCCAAAATTTTGGCTCTTAGATTACAGGACCATATAGTGAAGCTTGTTCACCCTGATCAAACGGACTTTATGGAGGGCCATGAGGCTAGGGATAACATCATCTGGGCCTTACACATCCTTCATTGGATGCAACACGGCCCTGATAAAGCCCAGAGAGTGACATTGTCAAAGGCTTTTGACAAGGTGAACTGGGCATTTATGATTGAAGTGTTGAGGGGGATGGGTCTGGGTGATCGCGTAATGGGTTGAATATCGGCATTATATGTGACGCCGATAGCGAGGGTGAAGGTGAATGGCACATTATCTGACTATTTTCAAATACACAGCGGTACGAGACAAGGGTGTCCATTGTCTCCGTTACTGTTTGCTATAACACTGGAGCCCTTTCTTTGTAGAATGAGGAAAAATACTGAAATCTTGGGGATACGTATTGGACCTGATGAACATAAAGTTTCGGCGTAAGCCAGTGACTTATTATTTTACCTCTCTTCCCCTCAGACATCATTACCGGCCCTGATGACAGAGGTATATAAATTTGGAATTTTATCCAATTTCAAAATCAATTTTGAAAAGTCGATACTTCTACCCAGCCATGTACCTCCAGCAATGGCGACTATTTTGCAGGGCTCCTATACGTTCATCTGGAATAAAAATTCATTGGTATACTTGGGAATGCATATTACATCAGATCCCAAATTTTTGTATAAATTAAACTATGGCTCTTTAGTGACAGGTATAACAGGAGACTTGCAGAAATGGAAGGGCCAGTTCTTAACATGGTTTGGAAAGGTGAGTGCTATAAAAATTAGTATACTGCCTAAAATAATCTACACTCTACACACAGTGCCAATTATACTCCCACAGAGCTTTTTCAAAACTATACGGAAGACTTTTATATCATTTATATGGAATGAGAAACGGCCCAGATTGGCCAATGACATTCTATGCAGAGGTAAATCTGAAGGAGGAGTGGGACTACCAGATGTAGCCTTATATTATAGGGTAATGTCTTTGGTGAGGATTTTGAACTGGTGCCACAACTCCTCGAATAAAATATGGGTCTCTTTAGAACAGATAATGGCAGCTAAGAAGTTGTTGGGAATTCCTTGGATCCCGAGTGTAGATAGAGGTCTTTCAAAATGGACATCACCTTTAACTCAGAGTACCTTGGCGACCTGGGATAAATTAAATCAACTGGGAGATTATGCCCCCCCATATATCACCCCTGACCCCATTGGAGGGGTACCCATGGTTCCCTCTGGGAGAAGAGGTGGGATATTTGGGCGCATGGGGGAGGGATGGAGACACGACATGTGGCAAATTTGCCCCACATGGAATGCTAGCTGCTCTCCTGGATTTGGCATTAAGGCTGGGAAAGGTGCCTATGCAGGAGTGGAGATACCATCAATTGGTGTGTTTTTTCAATAAGCTGAAACCATTAATAAACTCCTTTACTGTATTTGAATCTATGTGTGTACATATATCAAGTGGTAGACATTTGTTGTCGCAAATGTATAGACTGGTCCTTGGGACACAAAATAAAACAGTTCCCTTTTTCATTCGAGAATGGGAAGGGGATTTAAAGCAGGAGCTCTCTAAGCCACAAATTAAAAAGATTATTGACCTAACACACTCTACATCTATAAGTTCATGGATTCAGGAGATGTCATATAAATTTCTAGCCAGGTGGTATCGGTCTCCAGTAAAGCTGGCACAGATGTACCCAACCGCAGATGCTAGGTGCTGGAGGGGGTGTGGGCAAAAGGGTACTTATCTCCATCTATGGTGGTCCTGCCCCAGGTATTTTGGTAAGAGATCGCTCCATGGGTAGAGAGGTTGTCATCTTGACCCATGGAATTGACGCCCTTAAATATTCTATTTCATTGGACACCAATGTTTATTAGATCATATAAGAAAAGTATTACCCCACACTATTAAATGCAGCCAAATTGTTAATACCCAGGCAATGGAAACAGACTAGAAGTCCAACTCTGTTGGACTGGAAGAGAGAGGTCAATTCAATAATGGAGGCTGAAAGATGGGTACATGCGATTAAAGATAGAAAGGAAAAATTCAGGGCAATATGGGCAAGCTGGGAACAATGCTCTATGGAGATCGTGTAGAGTAATAATATATAAAGCTGCGTGGTGTCTGGGCTCGGATGCGGTTGCCCCTGGGGGGGGGAGGAAAGGGATTTTTTTTGGGGGGGGTTTCCCTTTTCCCTTTCACCTCCCTTTCCCCCCTCTTTCTTCCATTTCTCTAGGGGATATAGGTAGGGGGAAGGAGTGATGCACTTGATGTTGAGGAAGGTGGGATTTAATAATGGGAAGAGGGGACAGAGCACATGGGGGGAAGGGTAAAGGAAGATGGATATATAGGATGGGGGGTAGAAGGAGTAGATATGGTTAAAGGAAGATGAAGTGTATATTCACTATAGATAGGTAAGGGGTGGATTATGGCTTATAGAAGCCTTGTCTTTTTTTGGGGGGGTGTTACGAGTGATATGGACATGGCTTATAGAAGCCTCTTAAATTTTTTTGTTTTTTGTTTTTTTTTTTTGTTTTTGGGTGTTCAGAGTGATATGGACATGGCTCATAGAAGCCTCTTAATTTTTTTTTTCTCCTTGGTTTGGGTGAATTGGGGACACATTTAATATAAGATATTTGGAGGAGGGAGGAGGGATGGAGGGAGGGGGGAGAGGGGAGAGGGGAAAGTTTCTCTTTTTTTGGGGGGGGATTGGGAAGTAGATAAAGAAGGTGTTTTTGTGATAAATATACATATGTTATGAAGGTTGTTTTAATGGACATGTCAAATTTAAACTAAAATGTAATAATACAAAAATAAAAAAAAACTCTGACCAGCTTCCCTGTCCCTGCTGAAGAAAAGCATCCCCACAACATGATACTGCCACCACCATGTTTCACAGTGGGGATGGTGTGTTCAGGTTGATGTGCAGTTTTAGGTTTCGCCACACACAGCATTTTGCTTTGAGGGAAAAAAGTTAAATTTTGGTCTCATCTGACCAGAGCACCTTCTTCCACATGTTTGCTGTGTCCCCCACATGGCTTTTTGCAAACTGCTAATGGGACTTCTTATGGCTTTCTATCAACAATGGCTTTCTTTCTGACATTCTTCCATAAAGGCCAGATTTGTGGAGTGCACGACTAGTTGTCCTGTGGACAGATTCTCCCACCTGAGCTGAGGAACTCTGCAGCTCCTCCAGAGTTACAATGGGCCTCTTGGCTGCTTCTCTGATGAATGCTCTCCTTGCCCGACCTGTCAGTTTAGGTGGACGGCCATGTCCTGCTAGGTTTGCAGTTGTAACCAAAAGAGAAAAAATCTCTCTCCTGCGCTCAAGTGTCTAGATATCCAGTGTGTGATTTAAGGCCAGTAGGCTTAGTGGTATCTGGCGTCTTGCAGCCCTCTTCGGAATGTTGGGCATTCAAAAACTACAAAGAGGAAACAAAAAGAAGAGAGGGCGCACCGACCTAGCGCATTACCACTGGTAGCGTTTATTAAAAAGTAAAATAACAAGTAACATACTCACAAACGAGCTTGAAATACAGGCATGGACATGAACTGCAGGTACGCAGTAACAAACACCAGGATAAAATGGGACCGGACATCAAGTAGATGCGGCAACGGCTAACGCGTTTCGGGGGCGAGCCCCTTTCCTCAGAGCCTAAGCTCTATAATGATATAAAAGTCTTCCGTATAGTTTTGAAAAAGCTCTGTGGGAGTATAATTGGCACTGTGTGTAGAGTGTAGATTATTTTAGGCAGTATACTAATTTTTATAGCACTCACCTTTCCAAACCATGTTAAGAACTGGCCCTTCCATTTCTGCAAGTCTCCTGTTATACCTGTCACTAAAGAGCCATAGTTTAATTCATACAAAAATTTGGGATCTGATGTAATATGCATTCCCAAGTATACCAATGAATTTTTATTCCAGATGAACGTATAGGAGCCCTGCAAAATAGTCGCCATTGCTGGAGGTACATGGCTGGGTAGAAGTATCGACTTTTCAAAATTGATTTTGAAATTGGATAAAATTCCAAATTTATATACCTCTGTCATCAGGGCCGGTAATGATGTCTGAGGGGAAGAGAGGTAAAATAATAAGTCACTGGCTTACGCCGAAACTTTATATTCATCAGGTCCAATACGTATCCCCAAGATTTCAGCAACTGCTGCCTTTTCAGCTGGTAGACTCTGCCCCCTTTCAAGAATTTGTGGAATGTGCTGTACCTCAGTGGCAGGCTCAGTGGCAGGTTTTCTTTTCAGGGAAGGCCATTCTGGCTCTCTACCGGCATGTGGAAGGCAATGTTTTGGCCTCGTTGGACAGGGCAGTCAGCAGTAAGGTTCATATTACCGCTGACTCATGGTCCAGCGGTCATGGGCAGGGACATTACCTTTCCTTCACGGCGCACTGGGTAACTCTGCTGGCAGCAGGGAAGGATGCAGGACAGGGTTCAGTGTTGTTCGAGCTTGTTCCACCACCACAGCTCCAAAATGCTAGTGGTGATTCTGCCACAGCTCTCTCCTCCTGTCCCTCATCTTCAGGGGCAGGCTCAGAGGTGGTTGACGCCACACCAGCTTCAGCCAGGAATGGTTGTATGCGACAATGGCACCAACCTTCTCTCCGCCATCAGGGGAACAGGGACACTTGACCCATGTTCAGCACACGTCCCAATATTGGTGGTGCAGCGGTTCTTGATCAGGTACCCAGGCTTACAAGATCTCCTCAGACAGGTCAGAAAAGTCAGTGCTCGGCTGGCTGACATTCAAAGGGAATACAACCTGCCTACCAACCACCTCATTTGTGACTTGCCCACCAGGTGGAACTGAATGTTGGCAATGCTGCAGCGGCTGCACACACAGCAGAGTGCCATCAATAAGTGCCTGTGCGAGTATGGCACCAGGACAGGGTCAGGGGAGCTTGACTTCTTTTCACCACGCCAGTGGCTAGTGATCAAGGATGCATGCACTGTCCTGTCACCATTTGAGGAGACCACAAGGATGGTGAGCAGCGACAATGCATGCATCAGTGACACTGTCCCTCTAGTCTTCCTGCTGGAGCACACGCTTTGTGGAATCATGGACAGGGCACTTGAGGCAGAATAGTGGGAGGAAGAGGAGGACTTCCTTTCCTCTCAAGGCCCCCTTTATTCAGATAGCATTCCTGCGGGCCGGCCAAACACACAAGAAGAAGAGCATGAATGTAGAGGTTAACATTCAGCAGCAGTCTTCAAGGGATGGTTTTCAGTTCCCAGAAACCCAAGGAGTTGTATGTGGCTGGGAGGAGGTAGTTACAGATAATGTGATCCTTAGGGACCCAGAGGACTCAGAATCTCTGCAAACTTACTCTGCATGGCCTCCCTGATTCTGCAAAGCCTGCAAAAGGACCCTAGGATTCTTGGTATCAAGGAGAGGGATGATTACTGGCCGGTAACCCTTCTTGATTCACGTTACAAGGGTAAAGTTGCAGAACTCATCCTGCCTTCGCAGAGGTAGCAGAGGATGAAACATCTTCAGGAGGCCTTGATGAAAGGTTTGTGTAAGGTATTTCCAGACCCTGGGGGGTTACCATTTCCTAGAGCATCCACTGGGTTACTTGGTCTTGAGGATGGACCACTGGCCAGAACTTGCTTGCTTTTTGATGCAGGGCACCACCACCCAAGGCCCAATTTTTGTTGCCCCTGTTTAACAGGGGCATGTAATTACAATTTTTGATATAATATTTCACAGCAGGGCCGTTCCTGCGCCCAACAAAAGTATCTGTGAGGGGTTACAGTATTCTGGCACCACCAACAACCTAAGGACCAATTTTTCTGCAGAGTATATAGGGCAGGCCGTATAGTAAATATACTGCTGTTCAGAGTATATAGTGCCTGGGGGAGTGGGGGACCCCCACGCCATTTTTTTTTTACATTTTAGTGCAGGGTTCCCCTTAATATCCATACCAGACCCAAAGGGCCTGGTAATGGACTGGGGGGGGACCCACGCAGTTTTTTCAATGGTTTGTATCTATATTGCCGGGATCCGACAATACATTACAACCACAAGCAGTTTTAAATGACATTTTTTTTGCTGTGGTACTGTTATAAACATGTGAAAGATGCGCTACTTTACAGGCAGACTAAGGAAACCCCCAGGCACGATATTTAAAGGAATATTTCAATTTTATTGTTTCACTTTAAGCATTATTAAAATCACTGCTCCAGAAAAAACTATTTTTTTCATTAATACATGTCCCCTGGGGCAGGACCCGGGTCCTCAAACACTTTTTTTGGCAATAACTTGCATTTAAGCCTGCATGTTCTGCAGGCCTGCATGTTCTGCTGCGAACCGAACCGGGGGTTGTTCGGCTCATCCCTGTCTGTGAATATCTTAAAGTGCTTCTGCTCTGCATACTGCTTAGCTAGTCTTCTAATAACTACCCCTGTAGCTCCTAGTTATGGTTTGGGTTGAACCCTCTTTAGTATCTCTTGTCTGCCACAGGTCTGGCTTTCTGCTTAGTTTCACAACTACACTTGCTCTCCTACTTCTATGTAGATAAGGATTTTTTACTTTTCTCCAACATTCTATTATGCATTTTTTTTTTCAGATCAGTGATCCAAAAAGGATTGAACCCAAAAAGGATTGAATAATAGCCAGGTAACTAGCATTTTCAGCAGCTGGTCACAATGGCAGCTCATACATGTTTTCTTCAAATACAACCCAGGCATACCTTTTGATAGTCACTCTGGCTTCAACCTGGAAGCTGCCAGAGAGACAATTCCAACCTGCAGTGTAGAGGAGCAAGAGTGAAGAGCAGGTATGCTGTAGAATCTGGGCCTCAGCATGAGCTCATATTCATAGAATTTTTACTTCTATTTACATGCAGCAATAAGAAAAAAATTAGTGGGAGGTCTGTTGGAGGCACTAGTTGCCCCCCTCCCCCGGTGTGAGGCTCAGGTTGGGCTGCGTCGGAGTCAATCTAGACCTTTGCACTAGCCGAGGTTGGTATGTAGCAGGAGGTTGGTTTCTGTGTTAGGCAACCTACTCCTGCTGGCAGATACATAGTTGACGACTGTAACCCTGAAATTATTTTACGCAGCAGGCTGACGGCGCCACAGGGACATGTAGCCTCTTACTAAGAGATATCGCCCTCATATTCTATCTGTTTATTTGTTCTTGTTTACTATGACAAAAAGATAAAATATCTATGTCACTACTATACTGAACATTGCAAATGTACGTCAAGATATGTGACCATACCTAATAAACAAAGTTTTATTTAAAAAAAAAAATTGTGATCAAGGGACTTGGGGATTTTTCCTCCTTTTGAAAGTGCTGAAAAGCATTATATTTTTACAGAAATGAATAATAAATGACAGGAAATGTGGTGCCAGTGATTTCATTTTCCAAACAGGCCAAAAGGAATCATACATGTGACTGGGAGATGTAATGGGGATACACTGTCTCAATAATCTGCACCAGTCGGTCACCTAATGAATGTCATGATCTATGAGTGTAATCATTATAATGGATAAAATCTGCTTTACCAAACACTTTTCCTTCCAAGGAAAACTCACACACAATGTATTTATTAGACTGGCCTTCACTGTACTTTAATTAATAGCCTACTACCTATTACAATGTGACAATTAGCAGACCAGTGCTTAATTGCCTTCGGTGACAGAGTTATAGAAGTGCGCACAGGATTACTTCAAAGCAGGGAGTGTGCTGAAGTGGATGGTTAGCTCTGGTAAAAGAACATACTGTATTACAAGTACTATAAATTAGATTTGTATAAGAGCCCACTCCAAATATTTTTAGTAATGAAGAAAACTAACCTCAGCTATGTAAAAAAATACAAACATCAAGAAAAAAGTGACTTAAGATGAGCAAGCATTTCATTCTTGGTGGGTAAACGTGCTTAAATAGGTACATCAAGTTCAGAAAGTCTTTAAAGTAAGCCTTTCCTTTTTTTTTTTTTTTTTTTTTTTTTTTTAAGAGTATTCTCTTTATTTTACACAATTAATGTAAACTATAACAGCAGCATACATACTGGAGTATTACCACCCCCCCCCCAACCCATATATACAGGATCTTGAAATGTCGCTCAGCATGCAGGCACCATCATGGAGGAGACCGTGTTGTCAAAAACCTGTGACTGGATGGGGTCTCCGGGATTATAGAAAGGGTTGCACATCACATCTGTGTAGGAGTTGTGAAGTTTGCGGAACATACTGTGGATTTCATTGTCCCGAAGCGCAGTGTTAGAAGAATCTACCACCATGACAAAGTCTTTGCTTTTTTAATAGTTAGCAAAAACACACAAAAGTTTTTTTATTGGACTTTACAGGTACCAGAGAGAGACAGCCACACAGAACTTATAAAGTATAATATTTATTACAAAATTTCATAAAAAAGGCTTAAAATCTTAATTTAAATAGTATTATATCCACACTGCACATTCTATCACCATCCTAGAGCTATACTTTCATAGCGATGCGTAAGTCTGACATAGCAAGTTTAGGAGATTATATGTAGACCTTATATATTATAAGATGTTGATTATTTATATTTCTTTCCTTAGTAGGCCATTTTCTTTGCTGCCAAATGAAGGAGGTCCTGAGGAAGCTGGTAGTTGTGAAATGCGTCAACCTCTTGGATCACATAACAATGATAATTTGTGATAGTTTATTGATATGGCCCATATCGCATATAAGAATGTGTTGTCTATGGTTTTGAAAATTTTTTATGAATTATTATATTTTATAAGTTCTGTGTGGCCATCTTTCTCTGGTATTAGTAAAGTCCAAAAAAAAAGCTTTTGTGTAGATGTTGATGGTAATGAATGAGGTACCCCTGAAATAAGCCGATTATTCTTAATTCTTGCATATTCAGCACAAAGCAAAAGGTTTGCTTTGCCCCCTCCCCTTCCCACACTCAGCCCAATATATGTTTACCTTTCATTTGCTCTTATGCCCCTCCATTCAATTCCAGGACCAGGAGCCTTCTTTTATGACTGATGCAGTTTAGGCAAGTTTATCAAACATGGCTGTGAAATTGAGAGATACGCTGATTAAAGAAGAATATAGCATGGGTACATTGACAAATCAAGGATTTTGACAGAATACAGACAGACAGAATATGTGCCTGTGCTTTGCTGCAAACAACAATAAATTAGGAGTAAGGCTTTTTTTGGTTGTTTGAAGTTTGGGTTTTCTATTTTGCCCAACAGGAATCCAAAGATTGAGGACAAAAGGCCACCCCACTGGCACTGGAGTACTCTGGAAGCAATCAGTAACCGTGTCATTTGTAGAAGCTGCATGCTATTAAGCTTCGGCCCACCTGCCCACATGCTGGTTCTGACAGTGAAGGGCTGCTAACCTTGCTGCTGATCACTTTTCCAGCTACTTCTGCTTCTTTACATTTGGCATCTCTGAGCTGTTGAGGGAACGAATCAGAGAAACATATTTTCCTTAGGTGTGTTCAGGAATCCAAGGACTTGTGGGAAAAGAAGTGAAAGTGCCAGTGCCTGTATGTGGTCATGGTGAGTATATGGGCACTCCACCACACTGCCAGGGGATTGTTAGGCAACTAGCATTGTGTTGGGGCATGGCTTACATTGCTGACTTGTCATTGACCAATGCATGCTTTGTCAATGTCATCCCAATACTGACTTCGCTACTTAGTGTGTGACTGATTTTTAAAAACCATATGTATATCATTTGTTGGCACCAATGATGATGATAAGTGCTCTGCAAATGTGCACCTTTAAATATAGGCCATCAGAGGCAGCACTTATATTTGTGTGCCGACACAGACCCTTCAAAGTGCTTAAAACTTGAGCTGATTCAGCTTTTATGTGAGTGATTCAGCTTTTATCTTCATGTTTCACATTCATGAGTTGCTTTCATGACCACTCCAGGACTGGTCATTGTAATGGAACGGCTGGTCGGAGCGCCTCCAATTCTGGTAGGTGATCTAAAAACGTCCTGTCTGTTTACATTTGACAATGAAGAGCACTGGCAAAAGACACAGAGCCAATTGGAGTGGTTCTGTGCCATACAAATGCTGTGGCCAATCACAGTGATCACAAATGTAATGTAAACAGTGTAGTGTTGCTTACATTTTTGTTTTTTGCCTTCCTCTGAATCAACTGTGTCTATAGGATTGTGTATATGAGATTGTATGCCCCCCCCCCCCATATTGGTTGAACTAGATGGACTATGATTTTTGGTGCCCCCCCCCCCCCCTCCTCTCAAATGAGAGAAAGAAGGAGAAGGAGGATTTAATGAATTAAATCATTCATTAAATGCTCTGTCTGCAATGGAACAAAGAGTGATTGATGGAGGAGGAGTTTTAAAGGGTCACTGACCACGAATGGTGTGGGAGTATTTAAAGTTTCAGTGACCACTAATCATGGGGGAGGAGGTAGGGGGGTTTAAAATACCACTGACTATGAATGATTGTGGGATTGTTTTGCGGGGTCAACTTCCAGTGACCACCAACAGTGTTTGGGGGGTTTAAAGTGCTGATCACCAATGATTAGGGTGAGAGTGGCTTTAAAATGCCTCTAACTCCCAATAATTGTGGAATTGTTTTGGGAGGGTTAGGATTTGGGTCCGTCCATGGCATCTGGCATCCGTCCATGTATTTCAGTGCGATACAATTTCATTCCCCAGGGAATTTTCATCCACTAATAACAGAAGACTTGCACTTGGCTTCAGTGAGTTACTCTTAAAGGCTATGCACAGCTTAAAGCGGAGCTCCACCCAAAAGGGAAGCTCCGCTTGTTTTCTTGCACCGAGAGCCGATTGAAAAATCGTCTAGGGTGCCGACATTACGGGATCCCTGGACAGGTAAATGTCCTAATATTAAAAGTCAGCAGCTAGAGTATTTGTAGCTGCTGGCTTTTAATTTTTTGGAGGGGGGGGGCTGGAGCTCCACTTTCATGTATTGTTTTACCACCTCAATACCAGCATGTTTTTTCGTTTCCAAAAAAGTTGACAAAAAAAACAAGGTCACCTTAAGATATTAACTTTCCAAAAAGGAGTAATTTTGGGTTTGAACATTTCTGGCATCTATATTTAATATATTTTATACTAGGAAAACAGCTTTTTCGAAAATACTTGTCTTTTATCCATCATAATAAATAGTAAAAAAAAACGGTGGTTGTGAAATACTACCAAAAGAAAACTCTATCTGTTTAAAAAAAAAAAAACATATAAGATGAATTGGGTACAGATTTGGATGAGTAATTGCCAGTCAATCTATCACAGTACTAACAACTGAAAAATGGCCTGGTAATGAAGGGAGGTAAAGTGCTGGTATTTAGTTGGTTAAAGTGCATGTACAGCTGAAACTTTTTCAAATGAGTGGAAAATGGTGAGAACCCTTGTGAGATTTTCAGATCCGGGGTTCTATTGGAGAGAATGTCCCTCACTACCCTTCCTGTTGAAAATGTTTTAGCAGACAGAAAATGAGTTTAACACTCCAACAGCTACACAGAGTGAAATAAAACTGTGTTTCCTGGCGCCAACATGCAGCAGCATACCTATGATAGAGCTCCTCCCCTATCTCAGCCTCCTAGAACCAATTTAAATCTATCAAAAAAAAAGAGAGAGACCTACCACATTCTCCCCCCCCCCCCCCCCCCACAGGACTAGCTTCTGTCCAATGTCAATAAAGTTTGATTATGCATCATGACCCTCCTTTTTGAGCTCTTTATTTATCATAGTTGCCAGGAAAGCAGAAAATTGGATCAAATATTTTCTGCAATTTTCCTTTCCATGGCAGTATACAGACCCCCCCCCCCTCAGTCTGGTTATTTTTTGGAGAAAGCGGTGGGTTTCTCATTCTTTCTTTTTATAGATTTAAAATGAACATATGCGTGGAGATAGGGGTGGAGCTGCATCATAGGTATGCTGCCATGGAATGGTGACAGGAAAGAAAAATTACAATGAATATTTGATCATTTTTTTCTTTTTCTTTAGTGCGGTGAGGAAATGTGAGCACTCCTGCCAGATTTTCAATTCTGTCTGTGCCTCTTTTATAGATTTATCCTCACTTCCTGTCTGGTGCACCCTTGTAAGCAGTACAGGAAGTGGGAGTAAATCACTCTAACGGAGCCCTGGAAAGCAGTGAAAACCCAACAGCAGATTGAAACATTTCCCACTCAATCCAAAACTAGGTAAAGACTTGACATACAATTTAACCGCTTGCTGACCGTATACTATACAGAATCATGCACAGAATCATGTACCTGTATATGATCATGTACTTTCAGGTCTGAGGCGCGCACGTGTGCCACCGGCAACCCACTCCCGCTGTGTCTGATGGGGCCTGGCAATCGTTCCTGAGAGGGGCAGAACGACAGTCTGCCGATGTAAACAAAGCAGATCACTGTTCTGTTTGTAGGGAAGGTAGAGATCCTGTGTTTCTGCTATGCAGGAACATGGATCTCTGCCTTCCCACAGTAAAAACACCCCCCACAGTTTACCTAGGAACACATTTAATCCTTTGATTGCCCCTGATGTTAACTCCTTCCCTGCCAGTGTCCCATTGGTACAGTGACAGTACATATTTTTTTAGCACTGATCACTGTATTAGTGTCACTGGTCTCCAAAAAAGTGTCACTTATGCAGCGTACACACAGTCGGACTTTTCGACTGGACTGGTCTGATGGACGCTGACGGACCAAATCCGGCAGACAATCCGATCGTGTGTGGGCTTCACCGGACCTTCAGCTGACTTTTCCAGTCGCAATTCTGACGGACTTTAGATTTGGAACATGCTTCAAATCTTTACGTCGTAACTCCGCTGGACCCAGAAATCCGCTCGTCTGTATGCTACTCCGACGGACAAAAACCGACTCTAGGGCAGCTATTGGCTACTGGCTATCAACTTCCTTATTTTAGACCGGTGTACGGACTTTTGTGTGATCGTTTGTAGGCAAGTCCGTTCGTTAGAAAGTCCGTCGGAAGTCCGCCAAAAGTCCGTTGAAAGTCTGTCGGACACTCTGTCGGACTTTTGTTGCTGAAAAGTCCGACCGTGTGTACACAGCATTAGTGCCCGATTTGTCTGCCGCAGTATCGCAGTACTGCTAGAAGTCACTGATTGCCGCCATTACTAGTAATAAATAAATAAATAAATAAATAAATAAAAATTCCATAAATATATCCTATAGTTTGTAGAAGCTATAACTTTTGCGCAAACCAATCAATATTCGCTTATTGGGATTTTTTTTTTACCAAAAATATGTAGCAGAATAAATATTGGCCTAAATTGATGAAGAAATTAGATTTTTATATTTTTTTTATTGGATGTATTTTATAGCAGAAAGTAAAAATATTGTTTTTTTTTTTTTTTTTTTTTTAATTGTCAGTCTTTTTTTATTTATAGAGCAAAAAATGTCATTAATTTATAAAAACCGCAGATGATCAGGTGATCAAATACCACCAAAATTAAGCTCTATTTGTAGGAAAAAAGGACATCAATTTTTATTTGGGTATAGCATTGCCCAACCGCGCAATTGTCAGTAAGAGTGACGCCGTGCCGTATCGCAAAAAATGGCCCGGTCATGAAAGGGGGGTAAACCTTCCGGAGCTGAAGTGGTTAATGTAAAAAATAACAGACTTTCCTACTTGTACTGCATTTCTAGCAAGGCAGCCGTGAGCTGCACTGTGCAAAAAGTTTAATATGGCTACAGCGGCCATTTTGTCCTGGACACATAATGGTTTGTGTACAGAAGAGTCTACAGCATTTGAAAAAAAATGTGGAAAGGGTCAGAAAGACACAGAGTCGTGAAATTCCATAAATTGGTCCACCCAGTTAATTCAATTCACATTAGTAAATAAAGAATGCACACAAAATATTACAAGGGTGAACTTGCACTTGCAGTTTATTTTCATGTGTCTTGGAAGCAATAAGGTTTCTGCTTTATTAAATATTTTCAACTGTACTTTGCTTACCCGTGTTTGTAAAGCAAAGAAAAATATCTAAATAACAAGAAATTAAATGTTAGACTTTTATACCATGTAGTACACTGTGTGCTGACATTCTTGTTCTAAAAAGTGCATTTGAAAGTTCAATTTAATAAAATTCTGTTATTTTCATTCCTCCCACCACTGTATGAAAAATGACTTTGCTTGATGCTTAGCTGCAGCATTCGTCATAATGGAAAGGAGAAAATGTACATTTATCATAAATAAAACTGATTCAATTTTATAAAATGGAGGTCAGCACAGTACTGGAGAGCTTGAGATTAAAATTGAATTCCTTGACACAGAGATTGCTTACAGAACGAGTCAACAAAATCTAATGATTTTTCTGCTTGAGCTGAGTCTGAAGTTTGCATATTTAACAAATAATTATAAGTACATGTGTTGTGAAATAGCTGACTTGGTTTATTGAGGAATATTTTTAAAGACCCAAATAAAGGACTCACTTACGTGTAGCGTTCCTGACAACAAATTATTTTGGCATTTTATTGCCGCTTTTTTCCTGCTTTGTTCTCTAAATGAATCTGTTCTAAGCAATCATTAAGAAGATTGGGTAATTGAATCTGTTTACACATTTATTATAAAACAATCATGCATTAAAAATATATTCACAAATTAAAACAATAATAAAAAAATGATGGTAGATTTAATTGAAAAAAAAAAAGTTTATACTTTCTTAAAACTGCCCTAGATTGGTCAATAAAAACATTACAGCTAGATAACTGCATATACTGGAAGTATGAGCTGTGCAGTTATTAGTATCCTTTTTCAGGAATAATGAATTGCTGCATCTTTTCATGAAGTTAAATTCCCTAGGTCAGGTTCAAAACCTTAATGACATCAAAATGATTTTTTATTTATGTATTAATTGATTTATAAACTGATTTACTTTTAGCATCAACTTTGAATTCCATGCAAGCAGCTAAATACATAGCTGAAATACCCAAATGTGAATTGTTTTTCTGGAGGACCTGTTATCCTGTCCAGCCACTTTTGTTCTTAGCACATCTCTGCAATATAGCATAGCTAGGACTGGAGTGGCACCATGTTCTCTGTTAGAATTAAAGGGTTGGTTCATACTTACTATAAAACTGCCTAAGCAGGTAAGGAGCACCTGTAGATAAAAACAAACTGTGCGGCTTTGACCAAAGTTACAGTGCATTAATAAAATATTCAGACCTCCTTCACTAATTCAATTTTATTATGTTGCAGACTGATACTACAGCTGTTTGAATTCATTTTTTATTCTTATTATTCTACACTCAGTACCCCATAATGACAAAGAGAAAACAGAATTTTAGAAATGTCTGTGAATTAATTAAAAAGAAAAAAAATTAAATATCAACTGTACTTAATTATTCAGACTCTTTACACAGTACCTTGTTAAAGCACTTTTGGCAGCAATTACAGCCTCAAGTCTTTTTGGGTGAGACATGACAAGCTTTGCACACCTGGATTGGGGGATTCTCTGCCATTGTTCTTTGCCAATCCTCTCAAGCTCAGTCAGGTTGGATGGGGGCCATCTCTGGACAGCCACTTTCAAATCTCTCCAGAGTTTATAACAGGGTTCACGTCAGGGCTCTGGTTGGGCCACTTTATTCACAGATTTGTCTCTAAGCCACTGTGTTGTCTTGGTTGTGTACTTAGGATTATTATCATGTTGGAAGGCCCAGTCTGTGGTCCTGAGTGCTGTGGAACAGGTTTTCATTGAGGATATCTCTGTACTTTGCTCAATTGTGCATTCCCTCAACCCTGACCAGTCTCCCAGTCTCTGTTGCTGAAAAACACCCTCACAGCATCATGCTGTCATCACCATGCTTCACTGTTGGGATGGTATTGGGCAGGTGATGAGCGGTGCCTGGTTTTCTTCAAACATAACATTTAGAATTGAGGCCAAGAAGTTGGTTTCATCAGACCAGAGAATCTTGTTTCTCACAGTCTGAGTCCTTCAGGTGCTTTTTTGCAAACTTCAAGCAGGCTTTCATTTGTTTTGCCCTGAGGAGAGGCTTCTGTCTAGTTACTCTGCCATAAAGCCCAGATCGGTGGAGGGTTGTAGTGATGGTTAAGTAAAAGAAACCAAAGTAGATATAGTGCTGTTCTATTTTTATATATTTCTAATATCAGGTGTTATTCATTTGGAGGATTGATTTTAAAAGAAGTGCTAATAAAACCACTGCCACTACCAATTAGTGGAATAAGTCAATGAGAGAAAATGGATAGAATACACATGATGCTACTTTACTAAGTACCTGCTGGTAATCTGGAGCTCCAGATGACGTCAGAGTGTCAAAACACGTAGGGTGGAGTCAGCATACGTCCTTGCATCATTTCCGGATACATGCGCTGGTGTCAGCAACATATGCTTGTATTATTCTAGTTGAATGTGAGTACCTTTCCACATGTTTGTGCAATAAATAGTTTGCTACAGTATTACGCTATTGGGCTCCCTCTCTCTTGTTATAATGTTTGGTATATGATGGGATCTCTTCGTAATCAACATCAAGGACGAGACAAACCTTAAATTGCAGCACAGTGGCATATACTGTGGAAGCCTTAGACCCCAGGAGGGGGAGAAGTATCTGGTGAGTGCAGCCATAATAGGAGCTCGAATAAGGCATGTACGGTGTGATCACCCATTGGGAAGTGAATTAGATCAAAAATGGATTTCCTCACTGGCACAGGAGCACTTTATTGATTTCAAATGTTTTTGGGCTATTGTTTTTTATTAATATTAGTATAAGATCAACAGTTGGTTTCACTGGCACAATTAGCACTTTATTGATCTTATATAATTTTGCACTATTGTGACAGATTAGCTATTATTGGTAATTTGGAAGTTTACATGCTGGGGGATCTATTCAGCTTTATATTATTATTCCACATAACTACTTGCTGTAGACTATTGGTTCATTTTTATTCTTTATTATTTATCTTTTATTCATTTATATTTTTATTTTATTTTATGTTGACAAACAGAGAATGGTGAATTGTGTTCACAGTATGTAAAGTATATAAACACCACATTTTTAGTTCACGGATTTGTATTATATACACTCAGATAATCTTTATTTAACACATCAGTATCATCATATCGGTTTGTTGTATTATTTTTTTCACAATCACGTTTACAGGACAAATTGGGAGATTAAGCTGTTTTTAAACAGGCACTTTTGTTTACCCTTAATTGGGGTTTAACTAACAGCACTTACCAGCAGGTACTTAGTAGAGTAGCATCATGTGTATTCTATCCTTTTTCTCTCATTGACTTATTCCACTAATTGGTAGTGGCAGTGGTTTTATTAGCATTTCTTTTAAAATCAATCCTCCAAACGATCAACACCTGATATTGGAAATATATATAAATAGAACAGCGCCATATCTACTTTGGTTTCTTTTACTTTTTCATTTACTCCACCTAGTGGCAGTAACTGGTAGAGGCAGCAGTTCCATTAATTAGTTCCCAGTTCCAACCCTTGATCTGGTACTTATTCCTTTGCGTGGAAACATTCCTTTTTCTTTTAGTGATGGTTGTCCTTCTGGAACTTTATCCCATCTCCACACAGGATCTCTGAAACTCAGTCAGTGTGACCATCGTTTTTTTGGTCACCTCTCTTGCTAAGGCCCTTCTAACCCAATTGCCCAGTTTGGCCAGGCGACCAAATAATCCTATTTCTGAGCTCTGCAGGCAGTTCCTTTGACCTCATGGCTTATGCTCTGATGGGGTACTGAGTGTATATTACTGAAAAAAATTATTTAAACAATGGTAGTATCAGGCTGCAACATAATAAAATTGAAAAAGATGAAGGGGGTCTGAATACTTATAAGAGAAGTATGGGAATTTTTTTTTTAACCACCTCAATACTGGGCATTTTCGCCCCCTTCCTGCCCAAGCCATTTTTCAGCTTTCAGCGCTGTCGCACTTTGAATGACAATTGCGCGGTCATACAACACTGTACCCAAATGAAATTGTTATCATTTTTTCCCCACAAATAGAGCTTTCTTTTAGTTGTATTTGATCACCTCTGCGGTTTTTATTTTTTGCGCTATAAACAAAAGAAGAGTGACAAGTTTTAAAAAAAACACAATAATTTTTACCTTTTGCGATAATAAATATCCAATTTATTTTCTTTAAAACAAATTTTTTCTCAGTTTAGGCCGATATGTATTCTTGTACATATTTTTGGTATAAAAAAAAAATCGCAATAAGCGTATATAGATTGGTTTGCGCAAAAGTTATAGCGTCTACAAAATAGGGGATAGTTTTATAACATTTTAATTTTTTTTTATTTTTTTACTAGTAATGGCGGCGATCTGCGATTTTTATCGTGACTGCGACATTATGGCGGACACATCGGACACTTTTGACACATATTTGGGACCATTCACATTTATACAGCAATCCGTGCTATAAAAATGCATTGATTACTGTATAAATGTGACAGGCAGGGAAGGGGTTAACACTAGGTGGTGATCGAGGGGTTAACTGTGTTGCTAGGGAGTGATTCTAACTGTAGGGGGCGGGGACTCACTAGGGGAGGAGACCGATCGGTGTTCCGCTGTACTGGGAACATACCATCGGTCTCCTCTCCTCTGACAGGACCGTGGATCTGTGTGTTTACACACACAGATCCACGGTCCTGCTGTGATACCGGTAATCGCGGGTGCCCGGCGGACATCGCGGCCGCCGGGCACACACACTGGGTGCCTAGTGACACGACGCGTGCGATCGCCGGCGGCGCCCCCTGGTGGCCTAAGAAAGCGAGGACGTCATATGACGCCCTCCCGCAATGAGAGCTGCGACACCTGGCCGTCAATTGACGGCCGGCGGTCGGCAGGCGGTTAAAGAATTATATATACCGATGCTGCAGCTGTCTCCCACCAGCTCTAAGACTGAGACCCAAGTACTCTAATGCCCTGTACACACGGTTGGACATTGATCGGACATTCCGACAACAAAATCCTGGGATTTTTTCCGACGGATGTTGGCTCAAACTTGTCTTGCATACACACGGTCACACAAAGTTGTCGGAAAATCCGATCATTCTGAACGCGGTGACTTAAAACACGTACGTCGGGACTATAAACAGGGAAGTAGCCAATAGCTTTCGTCTCTTAATTTCTTCTGAGCATGCGTGGCACTTTGTGCGTCGGATTTGTGTACACATGATCGGAATTTCCGACAACGGAAAATTTTATAGCAAGCTCTCAAACTTTGTGTGTCGGAAATTCCTATGGAAAATGTGTGATGGAGCCTACACACGGTCGGAATTTCCGACAACAAGGTCCTATCACACATTTTCCATCGGAAAATCCTATCGTGTGTACAGGGCATTACACAGCCAATAACTCGGTTTTCAGTACTTCCTGACTGTCAGGCACTGGTGCTCAGTGGAGTGCTGGGCTGTGGTGTGGAGGGGGCGGGAGCGGCTAGATCGGGCTCTCAGTGGCTCACTGAGAGACTGAGCCCGGTGCAGGTCCAGGCATATAAAGATTCTGAGGCCACATGGAAAAAGGTGTTATGGTCAGATGGGACTAAAATTGAATTATTTAGCCTCAACACCAAATGATTTGTCTGGCGGTAATCCAATACATCCAATTTGGTAAATGAGAGTGAAGCAGCTCCAAGAATAGATGGTCAGTAAAAAGTAATTGCTGTACTTTGAGCACCCCAAACCTAAAAAAGGCTTTATCAACATAAAATAGAAATCCACATTAAAAAGAAATCAAAAGCCTAAAATACCACCCCTGAAACAAAAACCTATTTTTTAAAGTAAAGCCTAGCTGGAAAAAACTTTCAATGTTCAAGGCTCACATACTTGTGGAAAGTATTTCATACCCATAATGACGACTGTAATGGAAATTTGTAAGTTCTGTATATAATTGTATTGTATTTTGTATGTATTGCACATTGCCCTCACTGTGCAACAGCACTAATAATGTTTTCAGTAAATGTTTACATTCTTTTGAGTCCTGATTAGAATAAGCCTGCCTATGTAACGCCCCTTGTTACGATAAACCTACAATTGTAATATTAATGTGATACCTACGTAATCATGTGCATAAAAACCTTCAATTGCGTCATAATAAAGCAGAACAGTTATTTGGAAAGATGCTGAGCGTATCTTTTGTGTCTGTTCCCTACAGCAGTAGTTATTATTAATTTGGAACCACTAATTAATATGAGGATAGGAGTTGCCTATCATCAATTTAACCGAGTCAGCATGGCGAGCCAGCCAGGAGGGGATTCCAGGTGACCCTGAGTATCCGAAACGAGGAGCTTGAGACGATCCGGGAATTTCTGATAATCAGCCGGCTGAGGTAAGCCTTTTGCTTACATTTGAGTTATCAGACTTCCTTGATCGGTAAGGCATTTTCGGGACAAAGGGTACCTATTTTACTCCCCTTAATCGAACTGTATTGATTGGTGGTTATATGTTATGTTGTCCCTGTCTATTGTCCATTGGAGTGTTATAGATAAGAAAGGGAAGAATAGTGCTGTTCACAGGTATATGTAGTAAATCTGCTAGATAAAGTAGTTTAGAGGCAAGAGGGTATAGGCACAAGTAGAGAAGAGAGAAGACTGGCCAGTCATTATGGGCATTAAATTAATTAAGGGAATGAAGGGTAAGAGACCCTCAAAAATGCCCAGCGCAAGAGGAGCGCTATATATGAACCAAAGGTGCGGTTCCGCCTATACTGAGCCCCTAGATTAATGGTTAAAGTGGACAGGGATCCACGATGGGTAACTGGGTTACCACCAAGGTCCACAGGGACTAAGAATCATGCAGAGTAAACAGCTAGAGAAACAGCTATCTATGTGAGCAGGATGGATCAAGGGTGACATTAACACTAGACAGAAAGGGACATTTTCATGTTAAGTTGTGGGATGAATTTGGGGTCAGGCACTACAACTAGTAAAAGTCAGAAACAGAGAAATGAGAGTTAAAACAGAATACTTTATATGTTGTCAGAGAGGGAAGATGGGATGAGCACTCTGGCTGCCCGTCTGATCATAGAAGCTAGATATAAAAGATATCTGAACAAAATAAAGAAAGTAGAATTTAGACAGGAAAATATTAATGAGAGTTAAAAGAAAGTGAGAGAATGATATGCATGTGTTGTGTACAAAAAAGAAAATGTAAGCGATTTAAGAGAGATACATTTGTGTATGTGTGAATGCTGGGAGCTTTAGTTCTATTGCTTGTGTGTGTCATGTACGCAGATGTGACCCCCTCCTTTGTGCTCTCCTGAAAGAATGTCCCTGAGAGGTCAGTGATAAGCTGGAAGGACACCATGCCAATTCCAGTTTTTTAGACAAAACATGTGCCGGTGTCTTGTCAAATACAGTCCCCTATCATATAGTGTCCGCCCTGTACTGCGCAGGCGCAGTACGGAGGACAAACGAGACGCCGAAAGTCTCCGAAGTTTAACAGCTGATCATCAGCTGTACACGGCGCCTGCGCTTTTATTCTCACCCTATGTCCAGGTTCATTCCCTACTATCCAAGTGGACATAGAGTGAGAATAAATAGTTGCCGAGCGCAGCGAGGCCGTGCCTGAAACGTGGCGAGCGAAGCAAGCCCGCGAGGGGCCCTCTTACACAGCCATCGGTAACAAGTGCCCGAGCGCCGTGTACAGCTGATGGTCAGCTGATCAATTTTGGAAACTTTCGGCATCTCCTTCTGCTCCGTACTGTGCAAGCGCTGTGCCTGCGCAGTACAGAGCGGACACTATCCGATAGAAGGACAGTATATGTCAGAACACCGGGTTAACGAATCTAATGGTAAACAATGTGATCACAATTATTTTGAATCTGTTTTCCAAACATGGTAAAATGAAGGTTACATTTAACCGTGTATTACACAAATTGAATATCCTTTGATAGTGGAAACAGTGCATTTAAAAAAGGGAAATTAAGTAAAATTAAGTAATAATGAGTATTAATTTCTAATATGAGTTTAACAATTTTATTAATAATATAGATATATTGAAACGGGTTTAGACAACCTTTGGTTGAAAATGAAATCCAGGTTATTGGGGAAAAAATGGGATTAGTTTAGATTAAGATAACAATTTTGTAATTTTACATTTATTCAATAAGCCCTTATTGAGAGAAAACAATATTAAGATGAGGTTGTTATTTGGTATACAGCTGCCATAATATTTAACAAAGCCAAGATGGATGGGATACATAAGAAGTTCTTCTACAAAAATGACATTTTAAGGTTTTTGATAATAACTTGATGTGCGGTCCATGATGTGAGAGTAATAATAAATAGAATTTAAATATAACAGACTCATCACATCAAATCCACACACCCTGTTAGGATAGATGCCACCTGCAGCCAGTTGTTTTATAGTTTTTGATGCTTTCTGGTCCATCATACAGATTGTTGATCCTTTTGTTTTATTTATTTTTATTTTTGAAATCCAAAGCAGAATGTGTGGATTGTGAAATGATGTGCCCCTTTTTCTTGTAAGTACAGTGGTATAAGCAGAAGAATATTTTGGATTTATGGGCATCTCTGCATGACCGCAGGGTATTGTTATCATTTATTATAATATTGCCAGGAAGAAGTTGTCTTTTGAAACATGAAACTGGAGTTCTTACATAAATAGCATGATAGAAAACAAGCCATTGTAATATATTTATGCAAGCTGGACCCAGTAATGAAGGGTTCATCCCGATATATCAGAGCTGTAGCTTTTATGCAAAGGTGCTATTAGACAAAGTTAGATATTGTTTTGGTCAAACATTTAATGTTTAATGGTCCGACATTCTGTGCAGCAAATATACAGATAACAAAATGTTTGTCTAATGAAAGGTTTAAAATATGAGTTTGTTTATGTACAAATCTAACAATGAAAAATGTGTACATTTGAATCCAGCCACCTTATTGCCTCTATTGGAGGAGGCTGGAGACAAAGGAAGACATGTGTGTTAAATTGATGTGGGAATCAGCTGCTGTGAGCCCAGTGCAGGACACACTCCCTGAAGACCCAGATATTACATTTTTTGTAGATTTGAGTATGCAGTTTATCACCCAGAAGGATACTCTGTATTCAAAGTCATTGGATCCTTTTTCCCCAGCTCAAGAAGCAGAGCTCCATGTTTTAGCAAAGCCTGTGAGCTATAAAAAGAGTGTATATTTATATAGATAGTCGAGATATAGAGAGCTTTTGGTTCCATTTAAAGGGCCAGAAGTTTGTTTTTACTTCGGCAGGTAAACCAACCAAGCATGCCAAGTTAATTTGATCGGCTGTTTTCAGCCTTCCAGGTTCTTGCTGAGGTAGCCATATTAACTTTCACACATGGAAGCAGACCAGGTGACTAAGGATGCTGCATTTACAGCCCCGGACACTTGATGGGTCTGTGCAACTCACAGATTCCACCCTAGTTCTGGCCCAGTATAGCTGGGAATAACAATTCGATTTTCAGGACCCCAGAACGAGAAGAACAAATGGTCCACAGGGGGCAACTTCTTATGAAATAGGACTTTGGAAAAGGTGATCATTTATGTCTGCCAGTCACTCTTTTCCCTCCAGCTTGACACATGGACCGTGTCATCAGTCACAAGAAGTTATGGCTGCCTTAGTAAATGAGCATGGGATAGAGCCAGGGTTCCCCACAGTTGTTTTTATAACATACCACTTCTTGTTTTACCTGTTACCAAAGGTGTTACCAAAAGCTGAACATCTCTCCCAGAGATTACAAAAAAGATATATCCAGATGCCCAAGTTAGGATCTTACGAGTATGCATTTTGTCTGTATGGACATGTTTTTTGGATGTCCAGTGGCAAATGCTACTGCAAAGGCCACAGTAAAAAGTGTTATCAGAAGTAGTTTGTAAGTACAGAGTGCCAGAAAGTACAGAGAGTAACAGAGGAAATCATTTTTATAGGAGAGTCCTTACTAGAAGTTTTGAGGTTTTATTTTTACATCCCCTACTGTCTACAATGTAGCGGAAAAAGTAGAGTAAGAAACTAGAAAACTTTTGCCTGAATGTTTTCTTATATTTTATCAAGCCTCTAAGGGGGATGTTGGACTCTCTCCCTATGGGATTTTGTTTGGGAGTGTGTTACTCACTTGCTTATATTTTGTCTCAGCAGCTGAAGTCCTCCTTTCGGATCTCACAGAGAATGTTGCTGATCTTTTAAGGTTTTTTGACAAACTCATTTATGTGTTTTCTCCCCAATTCTAGATCCTAAAAGTTTGGAAGGATCTAAAACTAAAGCCAGGTGACTTGTGGATTGTTAAGAGACATTTATATATAAGGAAGAGTTTGGAGACTCAATACAGCATCTATTTCATGTACAGTTTTTGCAAAACGTGAAGAAAAAGTCACCTGGATCCACACCAGACACTGCAAAAATTACTAAATTAAAGAAATCTCTGAGTTTGATTTGTTTCCCTCTTGTGATCACAGTCTAGGGTACTTTTTGATTAAATTACTTTAATTGTAAGGGATATATATATTTGAAAAGTAGTTTAGCCATGTTGAAGTCATATTTTGTCTTTTGTACGTCTTCCATTTTATGTAGAATTGTCTGTGTTCACATATACTGATAAGTCAGCATGCTCACAATTCAGCTAGAAGGCCATTCTGGCCACAGGAGTGTACAGCCAGTACTCTGTAAATATGTCTTATCAATCATTTGTCTTTCACAATGAAAAGTCATTTTGTAATGAAAAAGTTGCTCAGCTATTATTTTCTCCACAATGGAGTTTTTGCCTCTTTGGCCAGGACTACCTCCACCTAAGCGTGTGGAGGTTCCAGGTTAAAGGTGATAGCAGGTATGGTTAGTGATCAAAATATTGATCAAAAGAGGGGAGACTGTAATGGAAATTTGTAAGTTCTGTATATAATTGTATTGTATTTTGTATGTATTGCACATTGCCCTCACTGTGCAACAGCACTAATAATGTTTTCAGTAAATGTTTACATTCTTTCGAGTCCTGATTAGAATAAGCCTGCCTATGTAACGCCCCTTGTTACGATAAACCTACAATTGTAATATTAATGTGATACCTACGTAATCATGTGCATAAAAACCTTCAATTGCGTCATAATAAAGCAGAACAGTTATTTGGAAAGATGCTGAGCGTATCTTTTGTGTCTGTTCCCTACTGCAGTAGTTATTATTAATTTGGAACCACTAATCAATATGAGGATAGGAATTGCCTATCATCAATTTAACCAAGTCACTCCTGACACTTGCCTTTAAAGTGTCACTAAAGGCAAAATGTTTTTTTTTTAGTTTTGGATAAAGTGGAGAGAGATTGGAACATATGTCGGTTTTTGTTGCTGTCTGTGCCCCGTTCAGTAAAAGAAAATACAAAATTTTGGGTTGATATCGGAGTGAGAATAGAGGGGAAATGGGAATGGACACACTAGTTCTGGTGACTTTGGGGACATTCTAGGATTCCATCACTTTGGAGGGATTTCCTCTTTTTGGCTTCGAGACAGGAAGCCAAGGAAAATCTCTCCAAGGGGACACAGATGGCAAAAATCTGAGGTTGTAACCAAAAAAGTTTTGCATTTAGTGACACTTTAATATCATCAATTAAACAGAAAAAAGTAAGAAGTTCTGTTTTTCCTGATGTTCTTTATATTCACCATTTAGAAAGTTCATTACATCTTGTAATTCCAAGGTGTGTGGTATGGTGGTATATTATTAAGTCTATATTACAAGTTATCAACTGGGTGTTCACTGGTGAGCCAGAAAAAAACTGTTTCATTTGAAACAGATCTGTCACTCTTGACAGTTTAAAAATACTTGATAGTGGAAGGTACCTAAAAGTTATAGTGGGCTTATATTAAGTTATGCATTAAACACTAATCCCCTATGCAATATTTATCCAAAATAGCCAGAAAACACAATGTCATTATAATTTTTAGATAAAGTACTGCCTTTTACTGACATCCATGTGTGGTCCTGTATGTGGCCACTCATTTCATGGGAAATTTAGCTCACATGAAATCAGTGGCACAAATATTCTTCAAGGGTGTCAGGTCCTGGACTCCTTAGTAGGTGCGTATTGTAGCAATGAAAGTAAAAGGAATAATTACCATGTTTGGTTATAAAACAGATCATCATTTTAACCATCTTGAGTCCAGAACCTTTCTCTTCCTTTACCCCTGATTATGTCCTAGACTAGAGAATATTTTTTCATTTTTTTTTTTTTTTTTCATTTTGGAGATGTCTCAGTTCTGCTTTAACAGCCTGCCCTAATATATTATACCTATTTTTGGCATACATAGTTCTTTTTATTGGTAGAAAATGTTAACATATATATTGTATTTCCCAGGGTTTAATTAGAAAGAGATGAAAATTCTGGAAAAATGTTATTTGTGCATCCCCAGATTTTTTCCCCAAAAATATAATTAACAAATATCTTAATGAAAAAGACATCCCCCAATAAATCCTCAGTGATGCTCAGCTGGGAAGCAGAAACAGGTCAGGAGAGACCCGGAAGACTGATTGGTTATGATTTCTAACCTGCACAGATGTACGAAATCAATGGCAGTAAAGAAGACAATGGTAAAACTCCAGACTAGGTGGTATTATACACCATCCAGATTACATCTAGGTTCTACCCTTCTACCCCGTGGTCACCGAAAATCTGCTTTAGAGGTTGCCCAGACAGAGGCACATAGCACCATATTTTCTGGAATTGTAGAGTACTTAAACCTCTATGGTGTAAAGTCACTACCAAGGTGCCTCAAATCACAGGGATACAACTTACCCTGACATATCATATGTGCCTTTTCTTTGCGGAACTTCCGGCGGTATTCCACCCAGGCCAGAAGTTGGTCCACACTCTGCTAAGTGCAGTACACTGGGCAATTGCTCAACACTGGCACTCCCTAGCGGTCCCTTGGGACCAAGTACTGAGACGCATGGACGCCGTCTGGCTTATGATGCGCGTTCATCACACGATTTTTGACACCATGTCTGTTTTTAATAGAAAATGGGACTCTTGGTCTTCATACGGTCTTGTATGATCATGATTACACATTCACACAGATACTGACTTTTCTACAGTTCTAGTGCCTTCTACCCCTTTTACTTATTCCTCCTTTCCCCTTTTTAATTTTTCCTTTTGTCTCAGTTTTTGCTGTTCCTCCAAGACATTAAGTCTCCTACTGTTATGGCCATGGTGTTTTGACAGACAATCAGACAATATGTATTATTATCTCTTTAATAAATAATGGCCAATGATTTATATATATATACATATATACAGGGCTTTTTTTCTCAAACAATAGGTGCTGGAACTCAACCACGACCCCCCAAAACCCCTCCCCCCACACACACCTTCCAAATCACATCAAATAGTGGGTGTGGTCATATTTCACAAACAGTAGGAGGGTCTTAAGTGTGTAGTACACACAGGCAGAGGATGTGATGTCATCTCTCCTCGGCTCGGCAGTTTCCGTTCCGGCGCCGAGGAGAGAAGACTTCACAGTGAGTGAACACACACACACACACAGTAAAACATGCCAGGCACACATAACATCCCCGATCCCCCCCCCCGATCACCCCCCAATCACCCCCCAATCACCCCTCCCCCCTCCCTGTCACACTGACACCAAGCAGTGTTTTTTATTTTAATTTTTTTTTTTTTCTGATTACTGCATAGGTGTCAGTTTGTGACAGTTACTGTGTTAGGGCAGTTAGTATTAGCCCCCTTTAGGTCTAGGGTACCCCCCTAACCCCCCATAATAAAGTTTTAACCCCTTGATCACCCCCCGTCACCAGTGTCGCTAAGCGATCATTTTTCTGATCGCTGTATTAGTGTGGCTGGTGACGCTAGTTAGGGAGGTAAATATTTAGGTTCGCCGTCAGCGTTTTATAGCGACAGGGACCCCCATATACTATCTAATAAATGTTTTAACCCCTTGATTGCCCCCTAGTTAACCCTTTCACCACTGATCACCGTATAACCATTACGGGTGACGCTGGTTAGTTTGTTTATTTTTCATAGTGTCAGGGCCCCCGCCGTTTATTACCGAATAAAGGTTTAGCCCCTGATCGCCCGGCGGTGATATGCGTCGCCCCAGGCATCGTCAGATTAGCGCCAGTACCGCTAACACCCACGCACGCAGCATATGCCTCCCTTAGTGGTATAGTATCTGAACGCATCAATATCTGATCCGATCAGATCTATACTAGCGTCCCCAGCAGTTTAGGGTTCCCAAAAACACAGTGTTAGCGGGATCAGCCCAGATACCTGCTAGCACCTGCGTTTTACCCCTCCGCCTGGCCCAGCCCAGCCCACCCAAGTGCAGTATCGATCGATCACTGTCACTTACAAAACACTAAACGCATACCTGCTGCGTTCGCAGAGTCAGGCCTGATCCCTGCGATCGCTAACAGTTTTTTTGGTAGCGTTTTGGTGAACTGGCAAGCACCAGCCCCAGGCAGTGTCAGGTTAGTGCCAGTAGCGCTAGCACCCACGCCAGCACCGTACACCTCCCTTAGTGGTATAGTATCTGATAGGGGTGCTGAAATTAATCGTTGCATCGATGCATCGCGATTCGGGTGTCCCCGATGCGGCATCGATGCATAAAACCCCAAAAATCGATGTTTGGTGACGTCATTAGTAGCCCCGCCCCTCCCGGGAAAGCGCTCGAGAAAATTTTTAAACCGTCTTTATTTTAATAAATATATTACAAAGGATGGTGTGCCCCCGCTGTATGTGCTTTTTTAAAAAAACAATGTCACTTCATACCGAACTTCGCCGGTATACGATCATGTGACTCCCGGCCCGCCCCGCCCCTCTCCGCTCTTTTCTTCGCTCTCCGCTTCCGCCTCCTGAGTCCTGACGTCAGCGGGGATTTCTCAGTCCCCCCCTCTCTTCTGATACGATAACTATAGTCAGCGGGCGGGACTGAGAATTCCCCGCTGACGTCAGGACTCAGGAGACACGTGAGCGGAGAGCGGAGAGGGGCGGGACGGCCGGGAGTCACATGATCGTATACCGGCAAAATTTGGTATGAAGTGACATCGTTTTTTAAAAGCACATACAGCGGGGGCACACCATCCTTTGTAATATATTTATTAAAAGAAAGTAATTGGGGGGGGGGTCAGTGATGGCTGCGTTTGGCGGGCACAGGTGGCTGCGTTTGGGCACAGGTGGCTGCATTTGGGCACAGGTGGCTGCGTTTGGCGGGCACAGGTGGCTGCGTTTTGGCACAGGTGGCTGAGTTTGGCGGGCACAAGTGGCTGCGTTTGGGCACAAGTGGCTGAGTTTGGGCACAGGTGGCTGAGTTTGGCGGGCACAAGTGGCTGCGTTTTGGCACAGGTGGCTAAGTTTGGTGGGCACAAGTGGCTGCGTTTGGGCACAAGTGGCTGCGTTTGGGCACAAGTGGCTGAGTTTTGTCACAGGTGGCTGCGTTTTGGCACAGGTGGCTGAGTTTGGCGGGCACAAGTGGCTGCGTTTGGGCACAAGTGGCTGAGTTTGGGCACAGGTGGCTGAGTTTGGCGGGCACAAGTGGCTGCGTTTTGGCACAGGTGGCTAAGTTTGGTGGGCACAAGTGGCTGCGTTTGGGCACAAGTGGCTGCGTTTGGGCACAAGTGGCTGAGTTTGGCTGGCACAAGTGGCTGAGTTTGGGCACAAGTGGCTGCGTTTTGGCACAGGTGGCTGAGTTTGGCGGGCACAAGTGGCTGCGTTTGGGCACAAGTGGCTGCGTTTGGGCACAGTGGCTGCGTTTGGGCACAGGTGGCTGCATTTGATGGGCACAAGTGGCTGCATTTGATGGGCACAAGTGGCTGCATTTGACGGGCACAGATGGCTGCGTTTGACGGGGGAGGTTCAGTATTTTTCAGTTTGTTTGCGCCCCCCCAAAAAATTTTGAGCACCAGCCGCCACTGGTCAGCACAGAGACAGTACAGGGAACTTCACAGGGCTGTTTGTCATCTGTGGATTCTATCCCTTTTGACCTCCCAGCAGCAGTGTGTGTGAATCTCTGTACCCTGTAGTGCACCGGATTAGTGCACTTTTTTAGGGAGTGAGGTCATTTTTAATTCAAAGCGGAGTTCCAGTCAATTTTTTGTTTATTAGAAGTCAGCAGCTACAAAAAAAGTGCATCTTCTGACTTTTAATAAAAAGACACTCACCTGTCCCACAATCCAGCGACGTTGCCACCCAAACCCTCCCTTCTCTCCCCCACCTGTCCACAGCGCTGGCAATACTACTGTGGGCATCCGGCTGTGACAGCTTGCAGCTTCACAGCCGGGTGCGCATGTCTCACTGCGCTGTCCTGCATAGCCGGGCAATCTTTTGGGAACTGTGATGTGTCCTAGAAGATTGCAGGGTGGAAGGGCCACCTAGGCGGTCCAAGCGGAAGTGGGAGCTCGTCGGTAATCGTGATGCATCGTGATGCATCGCGGAATCGAATCGAATCGTTGACCAGATAATCGTAATCGAATCGAATCGTGAGACCAGTGAAGATGCGCAGCCCTAGTATCTGAACGGATCAATATCTGATCTGATCAGATCTATACTGGCGTCCCCAGCAGTTTAGGGTTCCCAAAAACGCAGTGTTAGCGGGATCAGCCCAGATACCTGCTAGCACCTGCGTTTTGCCCCTCCGCCTGGCCCGGCCCAGCCCACCCAAGTGCAGTATCAATTGATCACTGTCACTTACAAAACACTAAACGCATAACTGCAGTGTTTGCAGAGTCAGGCCTGATCCCTGCGATCGCTAACAGTTTTTTTGGTAGCGTTTTGGTGAAGTGGCAAGCACCAGCGGCCGAGTACACCCCGGTCATAGTCAAACCAGCACTGCAGTAAGACTTGGTGACATGGCGAGTCCCATAAGTGCAGTTCAAGCTGGTGAGGTGGCAAGCACAAGTAGTGTCCCGCTGCCACCAAAAAGACAAACACAGGCCCGTCGTGCCCATAATGCCCTTCCTGCTGCATTCGCCAATCCTATTTGGGAACCCACCGCTTCTGCAGCACCTGTACTTCCCCCATTCACATCCCCAACCAAATGCAGTCGGCTGTGAGAGGCATTTTCTTTATGTCCTCCCGATTACCCCTACCCAGCGAACCCCCCCCAAAAAAGATGTTGTGACACCCGCTATTATTGTCCCTCCTGTCCTGACAATCCTGGTTTTTGCATTGGTGAATGTTTTGAACGCTACCATTCACTAGTTGAGTATTAGTGTAGGGTACAGCATTGCACAGACTAGGCACACTTTCACAGGGTCTCCCAAGATGCCATCACATTTTGAGAGACCCGAACCTGGAACCGGTTACAGTTATAAAAGTTAGTTACAAAAAAAAGTGTAAAAAAAAAAAAAAACACAAACAAAAATATAAAATTAAAAAAAATAGTTGTCGTTTTATTGTTCTCTCTCTCTCTATTCTCTCTATTGTTCTGCTCTTTTTTACTGTATTCTATTCTGCAATGTTTTATTGTTATTATGTTTTATCATGTTTGCTTTTCAGGTATGCAATTTTTTATACTTTACCGTTTACTGTGCTTTATTGTTAACCATTTTTTTGTCTTCAGGTACGCCATTCACGACTTTGAGTGGTTATATCAGAATGATGCCTGCAGGTTTAGGTATCATCTTGGTATCATTCTTTTCAGCCAGCAGTCGGCTTTCATGTAAAAGAAATCCTAGCGGCTAATTAGCCTCTAGACTGCTTTTAAAAGCTGTGGGAGGGAATGCCCCCCCCACCGTCTTCCGTGTTTTTCTCTGGCTCTCCTGTCTCAACAGGGAACCTGAGAATGCAGCCGGTAAAACCAGCCAGCTGACCATAGAGCTGATCAGGGACCAGAGTGGCTCCAAACATCTCTATGGCCTAAGAAACCGGAAGCTACGAGCATTTTATGACTTAGCTTTCGCTGGATGTAAACAGCGCCATTGGGAAATTGGAAAAGCATTTTATCACACTGATCTTGGTGTGGTCAGATGCTTTGAGGGCAGAGGAGAAATCTAGGGTCTAATAGACTCCAATTTTTTCAAAAAAGAGTACCTGTCACTACCTATTGCTATCATAGGGGATATTTACATTCCTTGAGATAACAATAAAAATGATTTAAAAAAAAAATGAAAGGAACAGTTTAAAAATAAGAAAAAAGCAAAAAAAAAATAAATAAATAAAAAAAAAAAAAAAAAAGCACCCCTGTCCCCCCTGCTCTTGCGCTAAGGCGAACGCAAGCATCGGTCTGGCGTCAAATGTAAACAGCAATTGCACCATGCATGTGAGGTATCACCGCGAAGGTCAGATCGAGGGCAGTAATTTTAGCAGTAGACCTCCTCTGTAAATCTAAAGTGGTAACCTGTAAAGGCTTTTAAAGGCTTTTAAAAATGTATTTAGTTTGTCGCCATTGCAAGTTTGTGCGCAATTTTAAAGCATATCATGTTTGGTATCCATGTACTCGGCCTAAGATCATCTTTTTTATTTCATCAAAACATTTGGGCAATATAGTGTGTTTTAGTGCATTAAAATTTTAAAAAGTGTGTTTTTTCCCCAAAAAATGCGTTTGAAAAATCGCTGCGCAAATACTGTGTGAAAAAAAAATGAAACACCCACCATTTTAATCTGTAGGGCATTTGCTTTAAAAAATATATATAATGTGTGGGGGTTCAAAGTAATTTTCTTGCAAAAAAAATAATTTTTTCATGTAATCAAAAAGTGTCACGAAAGGGCTTTGTCTTCAAGTGGATAGAAGAGTGGGTGATGTGTGACATAAGCTTCTAAATGTTGTGCATAAAATGCCAGGACAGTTCAACCCCCCCCCCCCCCCCAAATGACCCCATTTTGGAAAGTAGACACCCCAAGCTATTTGCTGAGAGGCATGTCGAGTCCATGGAATATTTTATATATTGTGACACAAGTTGTGGGAAAGAGACAATTTTTTTTTTTTTTGCACAAAGTTGTCACTAAATGATATATTGCTCAAACATGCTATGGGAATATGTGAAATTACACCCCAAAATACATTCTGTTGCTTCTCCTGAGTATGGGGATACCACATGTGTGGGACTTTTTGGGAGCCTAGCCGTGCACGGGACCCCGAAAAACCAAGCACCGCCTTCAGGCTTTCTAAGGGCGTAAATTTTTGATTTCACTCTTCACTGCCTATCACAGTTTCGGAGGCCATGGAATGCCCAGGTGGCAAAACCCCCCCAAATGACCCCATTTTGGAAAGTAGACACCCCAAGCTATATGCTGAGCGGTATAGTGAGTATTTTGCAGACCTCACTTTTTGTCACAAAGTTTTGAAAATTGAAAAAAGAAAAAAAAAAATTTTTCTTGTCTTTCTTCATTTTCAAAAACAAATGAGAGCTGCAAAATACTCACCATGCCTCTCAGCAAATAGCTTGGGGTGTCTACTTTCCAAAATGGGGTCATTTGGGGGGGTTTGTGCCACCTGGGCATTCCATGGCCTCTGAAACTGTGATAGGCAGTGAAGAGTGAAATCAAAAATTTACACCCTTAGAAATCCTGAAGGCGGTGATTGGTTTTCGGGGTCCCGTACGCGGCTAGGCTCCTAAAAAGTCCCACACATGTGGTATCCCCATACTCAGGAGAAGTAGCTAAATGTATTTTGGGGTGCAATTCCACATATGCCCATGGCCTGTGTGAGCAATATATCATTTAGTGACAACTTTGTGCAAAAAAAAATGTGTCACTTTTCCGCAACTTGTGTCAAAATATAAAATATTCCATGGACTCAACATGCCTCAAAGCAAATAGCTTGGGGTGTCTACTTTCCAAAATGCGGTCATTTGGGGGGGTTTTATGCCATCTGGGCATTTTATGGCCTTCAAAACTGTGATAGGTAGTGAGGAGTAAAATCAAAAATTTACGCCCTTAGAAATCCTGAAGGCAGTGATTGGTTTTCGGGGCCCCGTACGCGGCTAGGCTCCCAAAAAGTCCCACATATGTGGTATCCCCATACTCAGGAGAAGCAGCTAAATGTATTTTGGGGTGCAATTCCACATATGCCCATGGCCTGTGTGAGCAATATATCATTTAGTGACAACTTTTTGTAATTTTTTTTTTTTGTCATTATTCAATCACTTGGGACAAAAAAAAATGAATATTCAATGGGCTCAACATGCCTCTCAGCAATTTCCTTGGGGTGTCTACTTTCCAAAATGGGGTCATTTGTGGGGGTTTTGTACTGCCCTGCCATTTTAGCACCTCAAGAAACGACATAGGCAGTCATAAATTAAAGGCTGTGTAAATTCCAGAAAATGTACCCTAGTTTGTAGGCGCTATAACTTTTGCGCAAACCAATAAATATACACTTATTGACATTTTTTTTTACCAAAGACATATGGCCGAATACATTTTGGCCTAAATGTATGACTAAAATTGAGTTTATTGGATTTTTTTTAGAACAAAAAGTAGAAAATATCATTTTTTTTCAAAATTTTCGGTCTTTTTCCGTGTATAGCGCAAAAAATAAAAATGGCAGAGGTGATCAAATATCATCAAAAGAAAGCTCTATTTGTAGGAAGAAAAGGACGCAAATTTCGTTTGGGTACAGCATTGCAATTAGCAGTTAAAGCGACACAGTGCCAAATTGTAAAAAGTGCTCTGGTCAGGAAGGGGGTAAATCCTTCCAGGGCTGAAGTGGTTAAAGGGGCATTAAATACCAGGATTGCATTACATACAGAGTGCAGAGTTCATGGGGGTTACACACAGAGTGCAGAGCTGTCACTTGTAAACACAGAAACCGGACTTCCCCCTGAAAAAAAGCCCTGTATATCTATATCTTGTTCTTCCTTTTCTTCATTTTGCAAATAAAAATAGTTTGTAAACAAAAAAATATAATTAACAATGTTATTTTTGTTTTTTTAATATCATATAAGTGTGACTTGCATTCATTGTAGTAGAATGGGTAACGTATAAAGTAAATAACTGCATTTTTAATTTAATAAATGTTAGCATAACATTAGGAAAAGATCAAGTTGGGTTAATTTGCTCACAAATTAGCAAGACGGACAACTTTTACTAGGTTTACAATCCTTTAAAGAGCATTTAGAGCCCTTTCACACTGGGGCAAACATCGGCGGTAAAGCGCCGCTATTGTAAGCGGCGCTTTACCTTCGGTATGCGGCCGCTAGCGGGGCGGTTTTACCCCCGCTAGCTGCCGAGAAATGGTTAAAAACCACCGCAAAGCGCCTCTGCAGAGGCGCTTTGCCGGCGGTATAGCCGCGCCGTCCCATTGATTTCAATGGGCAGGAGCGGTGAAGGAGCGGTATACACTCCGCTCCTTCACCGCTCCGAAGATGCTGCTAGCAGGACTTTTTTTACCGTCCTGCCAGCGCATCGCTCCAGTGTGAAAGCCCTCGGGACTTTCACACTGGAATGAAAGCAGCGGCACTTTCGGGTCGGTTTGCAGGCGCTATTATTAGCGCAATAGCGCCTGCAAACCGCCCCAGTGTGAAAGGGGCCTTAGAGTCATTGGTGGGACCTGAGTATTATAGCGGTAAATGACAATCACTTTAAACTTGGAGGTAAGCTTACAATAAGGCCTACCTGTAGGTGGTGTAAATATCACCTAAATGTGCACCGTTTAGGAGATATTCACATCAGCAAAAGCCAATGACATCACTGGCACATGTGCAATGATGCTCTGCATTGTGCCCTGAAAGCAGAGTGCCGTGCCACTAAGAGGACCTAGGAGTCACTGGTCATGTGACCGGAGACCCGGAAGCAGTGTGAGGAGCAGAGTGAAGTTGGGTGGATACTTTCCCAGGTGTGGTGTGATGAAGAGCTCTGAAAAACATAATTACTGCTCTTTTTTTCTTTCCACATATGATCGGGAGAGGATTAATATAGCCCATCCTGGCTATACATCATACACTTCAGTCGCCAGAACTTCGCCTATATTCACTGCAAGGATTCGTTTGATGATCCCGTGAGAACCTGGGGAATCGACACTTATGACCCTTGTTGATCCGGATATCGATCTATAAGCCTGGTGTGGCGAAACGCTTACATGACTCCATGTCATACGACAGGGGAGTCCACGAGATCTGGTAAGAGTCCAGCTTATTATTGTCTTGCCTTGTTGGAATCCTAGATGGAAGTCGCATCCATATGTTGACCCACCCAGTTTTTATTTACATTACAAACTTTTTCACAGCCAGTATTCCTGTTTATACACATCGGCAGAGACATTTATGTGTTTTAAGTTCATTTATATGGACTTTTTCTTCACTTTTATTTTTGTTTGTCTTGATATTAATCACACATGATTTTCACCATTGAGGTGTTTTGTGGAGAACATTTACCACGTTCATGCGCTACATTTTTTACTCACACTATGATGACTTCCATGTGCATGCGTGGAAATTATGTCATCACAGCCAGGTCATTCAAATGGCTGCAGAGTGCAAACCCAAAAAGAAGGCCGGTTGAACATGGAAACACTGACAGTGGTGACAGCACACCACTTGAGGTCTCCATTTGAAAAGCAAGTCTGTCACAATGTACTAGAATGTAGTGAATAATAGCACACTGTGGTATTAACCTGCAGGAGGCCCATAGGTGTGTGCAGCCTATTTCATTAGGGTGTGCATCCCAAAGTTCAAACTGTGTGTGTATCTACATATATATATATATATATATATATATATATATATATATATATATATATATATATATATATATATATATATATATATATATATGGCCCTGCCACTTTGATCCCCCCGCTGCCACATAAAGCGATAGTACTAATGCACACTAGGTGATTAGGGTGTGCCTAAGCATTCCCGACACACCCTGTGCACACGCCTATGAGGAGGCCCAGCTATTTTTTTTTATGACTTTACTTGCATTTTATTATAGAGATAGTCAGCAAGCTGGTCTGATGAGACCAAGATAAACATATTTGGTTCAGATGGTGTCAAGCGTGTGTGGCATCCTCAAACTGAAGGTGGAGGAGCGCAAGGTCTCTAACATCCACCAGCTCCGTGATGTCATCATGGAGGAGTGGAAGAGAACTCCAGGGGCAACCTCTGATGCTCTAGTGAACTCCATGCCCAAGAGGGTTAAGGCAGTACTGGAAAATAATGGTGGCCACACAAAATATTGACACTTTGGACATTTTCACTTAGGGGTGTATTCACTTTTGTGTGTTATGTGAGCTATTTTGAGGGGACAGCAAATGTACACTGTTATACAAGCTGTACACTCACTACTTTACATTGTAGCAAAGTGTCATTTCTTTAGTGTTGTCACATGAAAAGATATAATAAAATATTTACAAAAATGTGAGGGGTGTACTCACTTCTTTGAGATACTTTATGTGTTTGTGGTTTCTATTTTTTCATTGAAAAAATAAATAAATGTGGATTCTTATCAAATATGTATCTCAAATGTATTCAGCAATTGCAAGTAGGTTTCATGAAATGTTACATTTTATGTTACATTTTATGATCATTCTATAAAGGATGCCATTGGAATGCTGTTCTTGCTGCAGTCAAGTACGTTGTTTTCAAGTTGCATTTGATAGAGTACACAAGGTTTTATGTACAACATTTCAAAGCTCCAAATATTCTGTATTTCTTTATAAGTTTATTATTTCATCCTCTCCCATTGTTTAATAGGCCATTGTTTTTATTGTACAAATTTCACAGGAGATTTACTGGTTTCGTTTTCACGGCACAAAAACAGACCATTAGAAAAGAATGAAAAACACTGCATCAAATAATAGTTCATTTGTTCTTGACACTTTTGACAAGCACAGTGCTATGATGTGCTACAAACTGCACGTGCATGTACAGGTGTACTGCTGTGTAAAGGATGTATTAAGTTGAAATAAGCCTTGAGGACATTCTTTACTTCATGAAATGCAACACAATCACGTGGTAAGCATCTAAGCTGCTAAGCGGTCACTAGGTTAAATACAATTTCTGTCATCAATCTGTTGAATTTTTCTTATAGCTTGAGGGAATATTTTGGAACTGTGTGTTCTGTACTTTTCTGGCAATCTGAGAGATTGAGCAGGAAATATATTCGTTTAACAGTTACATTTCGCTTAGGAGCTTTTGTTTGTTTGGTAGACCAAGCTAGACGCAAGTCCCTTCATTTAGAAAATGTTGAACCTCATCAAAAGGTCATCTCTTTGTGACCAGAAGACCAAGCTAGCCCAGACAGATATAGATTTTATCTGGTGGTCCATTCTGAAGTGTTCAGTCTACTAGTCGCAATCTGGAGTCAGGCTCAGAAGCCAGTAGCTATAGCAGTAATGAGGCATGCACTGACCAGCTGGATAAGTAAAGAAGCAGGCCACCCTGGCAAATGACATGAGCTCTCCTATGGTGGGGAGTCTTAGTACTAACCGGTGTTCACCAGAGCTCCTGATGGTGGAGGTGGGTTTTGTTGCGTGTTAGTACCAGGTCGCGATCCTCAGGATCACCCCACAAGGGGGTGCGCAAGCCCGGGTCCAGTAGCAGATAAAGCAGGTAGGGATAAGCAAAAGTGTAGTCAGTAAACAAGCCAAAGGTCAGTAACGAGTGGTTGCAGGTTGGGATTAGGCAGAAGCATAGTTGAAGAACAAGCCAAGGGTTGGTAACAATAGGTAGCAAAGATATGGAGAGACAAGAAACTCTTCATAAGATTTCCTTGCATGTTCATTGCACAAAACAATAGATGTATGGTTGCTCGGATACCGTTTTTTCGACGGCGAGTACAATTACCGATACTTTCGGTAAAGTACTCACCGATATCAAGTACCGATACCTTTGTGACACGACTTGAGCCCATACAAAATGAATGGGCTCAAATTGCACTGCAAAGACTCCCATGCGATTTGAATAGGAACGCGGTGTGATTCCTGTCTGAATCTCATGCGGTTTCCCCACCGCTCCTGTGTGAACCCAGGCTGGAGTGACTATGACAAGCCTGGGTTCTCACAGGAGCAGTGGGGGAAACCATATGCGATTCAGACAGGAATCACAACGCATTCCTGTTCAATGCATTTGGAGTCCATTGATTTTGTTCGGGCTCACATTGCACCCCAAAGATATCGGTTTTAGGTATCGGAGCTTTTGCACGAGCATAAGTACTCATGCAAATGCTCAGTATCGGCACCGGTATCGGTATCAGTGCAATAAAAATAGATGGTCAATGTACAGAAGCAGAACGCAAAATGCATGGATGCATACGAATTCCCATTAGCAAGAAACCTGCAACGAGAACATAATGATGCATTAATAAAGATAGTTATCTGAGAGAACTGTACTCACAGAAGGAGGAGCAAAAAAGAGGGATGGGAGTTGCTAGGCAAAATCCTTAGTGCTGCTTTCACCTGTACCTCCACTAGTATTCCTAGTCTTCTCAGATCTTTTACTGAGATTTTTCAGCAAATGCACATAGCTAGGTATATTTTAAATTTCCTCCAAGCCAGTGTACTCTTATATAGGTTTTTTCCTAAACAGAACCAAGCAAAATTTTGCTGATGATCCTTTGGCATTGCAGCAGGGGAGCAAGCTGAGGAGGAAAGGACTGTGAACACTACAGCAGTGGCGGCTGGTGCTCAAAATTGTTGGGGGAGTGTAAAATAATTTGAAAAAAAATCATCAATTGCAGCCACTGTGCCATCAAATGCAGCCACTATGCCATCAAACGCTGCCACTGTGCCATCAAGCACTGCCAGTGTGCCCTCAAACGCTACCACTGTGCCCATCAAACGCTGCCACTGTGCCATCAAACGCTGCTAGTGTGCCCTCAAACGCTGTCACTGTGCCCAATCAAACCCTGCCACTGTGCCATAAAACACTGCCACTGTGCCATCAAATGCTGCTACTGTGCACTCAGCTGCTACCACTGTGCCATCAATTGCAGCCACTGTGCCATCAAATGTTACCACTGTGGTCAAACGCTGCCACAGTGCCCATCAAATGCTGCCACTGTGCCATCAAACGCTGCCACTGTGCCCTCAAATGCTGCCACTGTGCCATCAAACGCTGCCACGGTGCCCATTAAACGCTGCCACGGTGCTCATTAAACGCTGCCACGTTGTCCATTAAACGCTGCCACTTTGCCATCAAATGCTGCCACTGTGCCATCAAATGCTGCCACTTTGCCCATTAAATGCTGCCACTGTGCCCATTAAACGCTGCCACTGTGCCATCAAATACTGCCACTGTGCCAACAAATGCTGCCACTGTGCCCATCAAATACTGCCACTGTGCCAACAAATGCTGCCACTGTGCCCATCAAATGCTGCCACTGTGCCAAATGCTGCCACTGTGCCAAACGCTGCCACTGTGCCATCAATCGCTACCAGTGTTCCCATCAAATGCTGCCAGTGTGCCCACCATATGCTGCCAGTGTGCCCATCAAATGCTGCCAGTGTCCCCATCTTATGCTGCCAGTGTGCCCATTAGATACTGCCAGTGTGCCCTTGAATGCCCCCAGTGTGACCCCCCCGCTCGCTCGCCATCTACCCGGGACTTAACCTGTCTTGGTGGGGCAGCGGGTAACAGCGACGAGTGGGGTCCTTCGTGCGTCTCCTGCCATCCTCATCTCCCATCCTCTCCTCCTGATAGGTGTCCAATAGGGATGAGCCGAACACCCCCCGGTTCGGTTCGCACCAGAACCCGCGAACGGACCGAAAGTTCGCACGAACGTTAGAACCCCATTGACGTCTATGGGACTCGAACGTTCGAAATCAAAAGTGCTCATTTTAAAGGCTAATTTGCATGGTATTGTCCTAAAAAGGGTTTGGGGACCCGGGTCCTACCCCAGGGGACATGTATCAATGCAAAAAAAACTTTTAAAAACGGACGTTTTTTCGGGAGCAGTGATTTTAATGATGCTTAAAGTAAAAAAAAAAAAGTGAAATATTCCTTTAAATATCGTACCTGGGGGGTGTCTATAGTATGCCTGTAAAGTGACGCGTGTTTCCCATGTTTAGAACAGTCCCTGCACCAAATGTCATTTTTAAAGGAAAAAATCTCATTTAAAACTGCTTGCGGGTTTAATGTCATGTCGGGTCATGGCAATATGGATGAAAATCAGTAAGACAAACGGCATGGGTACCCCCCAGTCCATTACCAGGCCCTTTGGGTCTTGTATGGATATTAAGGGGAACCCCGCACCCAAATTAAAATAAGGAAAGGAGTGGGGCCACCAGGCCCTATATACTCTGAACAGCAGTGCAAACAAGACAGGGACTGTAGGTTTGTTGTTAAGTAGAATCTGTTTGTAATTTTGAACATTTTTAACGTGTTTAGCTCCAGCCAAAATTTTTTCTAAGCTTTTTGGAAAACATAGGGAAGAGTTATCACCCCTGTGACATTTGTTTTGCTGTCTTTCCTCCTCTTCAGAAGATTTCACCTCACTTTTTTGTCCCAATGAAAAATGTTTTTTGAAAATTTGGGTTTTTTTGTGGAACAAGGATTGGAAAGCATCAGTGGAAAGGAGAAATTGTTTTCCCATATTAACTCTTACAGGAGAGAATTTCCCTTCCTAGGGGTAGATTTCATCTCACTTCCTGTTGTCTCCTTCCGTTTGCAAGTAGGAGTCATTTGTAAGTTAGATGTTTGAAAGTAGGGTCCTGCCCTATATACTCAGCAGAAATTTGGGCCTTAGGTATTGCTGTGGCCACAACACTGTAAGCCCTCACAGGGCCCTGCTGTGAAATATTAGATCAAGAATTGTAATTACATGCCCCTGTTGAACAGGAGCTGAAAAATTAGGCCTTAGGCACTGGTGCTGGTGCCACAACACTGCAACCCCTCACAGACACTCTAGTTGGAACGCAGGAACGAGCCCTGCTGCAAAGTATTGCATCAAAAATTGTAATTACACGCCCCTGTTAGACAGGGGCAGAAAAATTGGGCCTTAGGCACTGGTGCTGGTGCCACAACACTGCAACCCCTCACAGACACTCTAGTTGGAACGCAGGAACGAGCCCTGCTGCAAAGTATTACATCAAAAATTGTAATTACACGCCCCTGTTAAACAGGGGCTGAAAAATTGTGCCTTAGGCACTGGTGATGGCGCCCAGAACCAAAAATGTTCTTACAAGCTATCAGCGTGATGATTGAGGAGGAAGAGGATAATTACTCAGGGATAGTCACTCAGCATCAGCATAGGCAGTCTTTGAAGGGATCTGAGATTTCAAAAAAAATTATTCGGTTACATCAGCATCAGGTGCTTGGTAGCTGGTGGTGATCCAAGACTCATTCATTTTTATGAAGGTCAGCCGATCGACCGAGTCGGTGGACAGACGCACCCTGTGATCGGTTACCACGCCTCCAGCAGCACTGAATGTGCGTTCCGAAAGAACGCTGGATGCAGGACAGGCCAGTAGCTCAATTGCATACTGTGCAAGCTCTGGCCAGTGATCCATCCTCAAGACCCAGTAACCCAGAGGATTTTCGGTGGGAAAGGTGTCCAAGTCTGATCTTGCCCCTAGGTATTCCTGCACCATGTAAAACAGACGCTGGCGATGGTTGCTGGAACCGATCATACCTTGGGGCTGCGGACCAAAAAATTATCTGAACGCATCGGTCAGACGGCCACCTTCTCCACCGCTCCTTCTTTGACTGACCGAAGCCTCAGCAACACGTTGTCCAGAAACAGGAGTTTGTAACCTCCCAGTCTCTGGGAACGCGTTGCACAGACCTTTCTGCAAGGCCTCCCGAAGATGTTTCATCCTCTGCTCCCTCTGCGATGGCAAGATAAGGTCCGCAACCTTACCCTTGTAACGTGGATCAAGGAGGGTTGCCAGCCAGTATTGGTCCTTCTCCTTGATACCACGAATACGAGGATCCTTACGCAGGCTTTGCAGGATCAGGGAGGCCATGCAGCGTAGGTTTGCTGAGGCATTCGGTCCGGAGTCCTCTGGGTCACTAAGAACGACATGGTCCGCAGCCACCTCCTCCCAGCCACGTACAAGTCCATGTGTTTCTTGGGACTGATCCCTTAAAGACTGCTGCTGATGCTGAGTGCCAGGCTCCACCTCCATACTGACACAATCTTCCTCCTCCTCCTCTTCCTCCTCGTCCTCTTCCTGTGTGATCGGCGGGCACGCAGGAACACTGTCTGGATAAAGGGGGCCTTGAGAGCTAAGGAAGTCCTCCTCTTCCTGCCTCTGTTCTGCCTCAAGTGCCCTGTCCATTATTCCACGCAGCGTGTGCTCCAACAGGTGGACAAGGGGGACAGTGTCACTGATGCATGCACTGTCACTGCTCACCATCCTCGTGGCCTCCTCGAATGGTGACAGGACAGTGCATGCATCCCTGATCATGGCCCACTGGCGTGGGGAAAAAAAACCAAGCTCCCCTGACCCTGTCCTGGTGCCATAGTCGCACAGGTACTCATTGATGGCCCTCTGCTGCGTGTGCAGCCGCTGCAGCATGGCCAACGTTGAGTTCCACCTGGTGGGCATGTCACAGATTAGGCGGTTCTTGGGCAGGTTAAACTCCTTTTGGAGGTCCGTCAGCCGAGCACTGGCATTATATGACCGGCGGAAATGCACACAGACTTTCCTGGCCTGCCTCAGGACATCCTGTAAGCCCGGGTACCTGCCCAAGAACCGCTGCACCACCAAGTTAAGGACGTGAGCCAAACAGGGCACATGGGTCATTTGTCCCTGTCGGAGGGCAGAGAGGAGGTTGGTGCCATTGTCGCAAACCACCATTCCTGCCTTAAGTTGGCGTGGCGTCAACCACCTCTGAACCTGCCCCTGCAGAGCTGACAAAACCTCTGGCCCAGTGTGGCTCCTGTCCCCCAAGCACACCAGCTCAAGCACCGCATGGCATCTTTTGGCCTGCGTACTTGCGTAGCCCCTTGAACGACTACGGAGCACCGCTGGTTCCGAGGAAGAGGCCATGGAGGAAGAAGAAGAGGAGGGGGTGGAGGAGAGAGGTGTGTCACAATCAGCATTTTGGAGGCGTGGTGGCGGAACAACCTCCAACACTACTGCACCTTGTCCTGCATCCTTCCCAGCTGCCAGCAGAGTCACCCAATGCGCCGTGAAACTTAGGTAACGTCCCTGTCCATGCCTGCTGGACCATGAGTCAGCGGTAATATGCACCTTACCGCTGGCCGCCCTGTCCAGCGAGGCATGGACATTGCCTTCCACATGCCGGTAGAGAGCCGGAATCGCCTTCCGTGAGAAAAAGTGGCGTTTGGGTACCTGCCACTGAGGAACCGCACATTCCACAAACTCACGGAAGGGGGCAGAGTCTACCAACTGAAAAGGCAGCAGTTGAAGTGCTAGCAATTTTGCCAAGCTAGCATTCAACCGCTGGGCATGTGGATGGCTGGGAGCAAACTTCTTTCGGCGGTGCAGCAGCTGGGGCAGGGAAATTTGCCTGGTACAATCTGACGTCGGTGTACCAAAAGCAGATTGCCCACAAGTACTTGGCTGTGACACACCTAATTCTACACCTTCATTCCTCTCACTGCAGGTCTCAGAGAGGACTGAAGGTCTAGTGGGGTTGGAAATCTCAGCTGATGAGGAGCAAGGAGAGATCCTCTTTGTTCTTTGGTGTGGGTCTTTTAGATACGCTTGCCAACGAACTGCATGGCAGGTCAACATATGTCTGGTCAAGCATGTGGTACCCAAGCGGGAGATGTTTTGGCCACGCAAGATACGCTTGAGACATATGTTGCAAATAGCAGCGGTGCGATCTGATGCACTCGTCTCAAAAAAGGCCCACACCAAAGAACTTTTTGAATAACGCGCAGCGACTGCAGCGCCCTGCACATGTGGAGCTTTGGGGTGTGATGCAGTCAATGTGCTGCCCTTAGGCTGGCCCCTGGAGGGCATCCTGCCTCGTTGGTGATGTGCCGCCGCCTCCTCCTCCTCCTCCTCCTCCTCCTCCTCCTCTCTCCTATCAGGCACCCACGTTGAGTCAGTGACCTCATCATCCCCTCCCTCCTCATCACTGGAGCAAACCTGGCAGTATGCTGCAGCAGGGGGAGCATGACTGCCAGATTGCTGTCCTTCTTGGGCACCCCCTCTGTCCGTGCTCATGTTACTGCCTTCATCGAGCTCAGTATCGTCATCAGAGCCTTCCAAACGCTGGGCATCCTCCTGGAGCATGTACCCAACACTGTGGTCAAACAGTTCGAGGGAATCCTCATGAGGACATGGTGGAGCTAGGGAAGGAGTCACTGATGACATTGAGCTGAGGGAAGAGGCCGCTGCTTTGCCAGACAAAGCACCCTGGGCATGGGTGAGAGAGGATGAGGAGGATGAGGACGGCTTGGTCATCCACTCGACCAAGTCTTCCGCATGTTGCGGCTCAACACGGCCAGCTGCCGAAAAAAAGGCCAAGCGTGTCCCATGGCCACGTGCTGATGAGGATGCACCGTCTCCACGACCAGCACTAGACACAGAGCCTGCTTGCCCTCTCTTATTGGCTTGTGACTGTCTGCCTCTCCTTCTTGGCCTTCCAGACATACTAATGGCCTGTAGCTGCACTAAGCTGGGATAGAACACCTGTAATTTTCTTCAAGTAGCTTTATATACTGTAACCAGACAAGCCTGCCTGTCAGTAGGAAGATAACAGGAACGGATCTAGCTGAACACTGTGAGCAGGACGCACTGTACTAAATGTAAATAGTCTAGCTGCCTGACCGTGGTACTAATAGGATCAAATAGAACACCTGTAATTTTCTTCAGGTAGCTTTATATACTGTAACCAGACAAGCCTGCCTGTCAGTAGGAAGATAACAGGAACGGATCTAGCTGAACACTGTGAGCAGGACGCACTGTACTAAATGTAAATAGTCTAGCTGCCTGACCGTGGTACTAATAAGATCAAATAGAACACCTGTAATTTTCTTCAGGTAGCTTTATATACTGTAACCAGACAAGCCTGCCTGTCAGTAGGAAGATAACAGGAACGGATCTAGCTGAACACTGTGAGCAGGACGCACTGTACTAAATGTAAATAGTCTAGCTGCCTGACCGTGGTACTAATAGGATCAAATAGAACACCTGTAATTTTCTTCAGGTAGCTTTATATACTGTAACCAGACAAGCCTGCCTGTCAGTAGGAAGATAACAGGAACAGATCTAGCTGAACACTGTGAGCAGGACGCACTGTACTAAATGTAAATAGTCTAGCTGCCTGACCGTGGTACTAATAGGATCAAATAGAACACCTGTAATTTTCTTCAGGTAGCTTTATATACTGTAACCAGACAAGCCTGCCTGTCAGTAGGAAGATAACAGGAACGGATCTAGCTGTACACTGTGAGCAGGACGCACTGTACTAAATGTAAATAGTCTAGCTGCCTGACCGTGGTACTAATAGGATCAAATAGAACACCTGTAATTTTCTTCAGGTAGCTTTATATACTGTAACCAGACAAGCCTGCCTGTCAGTAGGAAGATAACAGGAACGGATCTAGCTGTACACTGTGAGCAGGACGCACTGTACTAAATGTAAATAGTCTAGCTGCCTGACCGTGGTACTAATAGGATCAAATAGAACACCTGTAATTTTCTTCAGGTAGCTTTATATACTGTAACCAGACAAGCCTGCCTGTCAGTAGGAAGATAACAGGAACGGATCTAGCTGAACACTGTGAGCAGGACGCACTGTACTAAATGTAAATAGTCTAGCTGCCTGACCGTGGTACTAATAGGATCAAATAGAACACCTGTAATTTTCTTCAGGTAGCTTTATATACTGTAACCAGACAAGCCTGCCTGTCAGTAGGAATTTAACAGGAACGGATCTAGCTGAACACTGTGAGCAGGACGCACTGCACTAAATGTAAATAGTCTAGAAGATAACAGGAACGGATCTAGCTGAACACTGTGAGCAGGACGCACTGCACTAAATGTAAATAGCAGGAACGGATCTAGCTGAACACTGTGAGCAGGACGCACTGCACTAAATGTAAATAGCAGGAACAGATCTAGCTGAACACTGTGAGCAGGACGCACTGCACTAAATGTAAATAGCAGGAACGGATCTAGCTGAACACTGTGAGCAGGACGCACTGCACTAAATGTAAATAACAGGAACGGATCTAGCTGAACACTGTGAGCAGGACGCACTGCACTAAATGTAAATAGCAGGAACGGATCTAGCTGAACACTGTGAGCAGGACGCACTGCACTAAATGTAAATTGCAGGAACGGATCTAGCTGAACACTGTGAGCAGGACGCACTGCATTAAATGTAAATAGTCTAGATAGAAGATAACAGGAACGGATCTAGCTAAACTGAATACAGTGTATATATATATATGCAACACCTGGGATGCATATATATACACAATACACTGTAAGTGCAGCTAACTGACTGACTGTTCTGCCTAATCTATCTAACTCAAATCAAATGACACTGTCTCTCTCTCTCTCTCTATCTCTATCTCTCAGCACACCGGAACACACACTACACAGGGCCGCCGTGCAGGCGGCCTTATATAGTGTGGGGTGTGTACTAAATCCCCTGAGCCATAATTGGCCAAAGCCACCCTGGCTTTGGCCAATTACAGCTCTCTCTACTGACGGCGCTGTGATTGGCCAAGCATGCGGGTCATAGTGCATGCTTGGCCAATCATCAGCCAGCAATGCACCGCGATGCCGCAGTGAATTATGGGCCGTGACGCGCCACACGAATTTAGCGCGAACGGCCCATAACGTTCGCAATTCGGCGAACGATCGAACAGCCGATGTTCGAGTCGAACATGGGTTCGACTCGAACACGAAGCTCATCCCTAGTGTCCAATGGCGGCACCTGTCGTTTCAGCCAGTCAGATGATAGGTAACAATTCCGAGCACCTGATTGGTGGAGAGGTGGTTTAATGTTAGGAAAGTGAATATTCATTTGCCTTTTTAACACAGCTGAGCGACCTGCGAGCGCCCAGCATGGCGCTTTAAAAATATCGATACTTACTGCCGACACCACCAAATGTGGAACAGAGTTCCACATCCTTGTCGCCCTGACGGTGAAAAACCCCTTAGCTTATGGCCATGTTTGTTATTCCGCCATGTTATGCTAAATTAAAGCTCTTAGCTCTTACTACACCAGTGCCAGTTCAAGCCCCACAAAGTCACCCCTGCACCGCCGCAACCCCGGCCCTAGTCTCTAGAACCCTCCTCCTCTGCTGCTATCAATCCCCATCCACTGCATCCCTGCTTCCTGTCCTAGGGAGAAAACACTTACCATGCTGCATCTACAGAGGAACAGCATTGCCAACATAGACTGCACTCCTGATTTGGACTACAAACATCCCCTTTTCCTCATCTCTACTACTTCAAGAAGAGGTGTCCTGTAACAAAAGACAGTTGGGAAGGCCGAAAAGATTGTTTGATATTTCAGTTCAGTGTGCAGAACGCAAGATAGAATAACACAAAACCGACACCGCTGAGGAGAGAAGAGAAGGACAAAGCGGAGCCTGCAGGCTCAAAAGGTATCCATTTGAACCTTTTTGCCCCAGGGAACAAACTGTGAAAGTTTGGGCAGGAAATATGCTACTGGGAGGAAACCGTGGCAGAAATAAAAATCACCTCACAAAGAGCTCACAGGCACTCACTGCAGCTGAAGCAGCTCCAGTCACCTCACAAGATACAGCATCAGGGCGCTCTCACAGACAGAAAATGTCACAGCAAGACTCTCCATTTGAGTCAGATACAGAACAAATCCTCTCACAAACTTCTCCACAAGCCTCCTCAGCATCCCCAGTAATATTATTACAATTTGAAAAGATGCTTCATAAGGCTTTAAAACAAACCTCAGACCAAATAACAAAAAGCCTAACCAAAGAAATAAGAGAGCTGGGAAACCGCACCGCAGCCTTAGAAATAAAAATGGATTTAATTGAAATTACAACCCAAGAAAATATAACAGAATTGGAACAATTAAAAAAAGAGAATTTAATACTTCAAACTAAGCTCGAAGATTACGAAAATAAAGCCAGACGTTCAAACTTGCGCATAAGGGGAATACCTGAAACTGTGACAGACCTGCAATCTACTATTACTGCTCTATTACAAGAACTAAAGCCAGATATCCCTATTGAACGTTTAGAACTGGACAGAGTACACAGAGCCCTCACAGCCAAAAAGAAAGATGGACCCCCACGTGATATAATCACAAAATTTCATTATTACAGAACGAAAGAACAAATACTAATTGCTGCAAGAGAAAAAAAGGAACTTAATTTTCAAGGACACAATTATCAAATTTTTGCTGACCTATCCCAACTTACTATTACTAAAAGACGATCCATGAAACCCCAACTAATGGAACTGCAACGCCACAACATTATGTATCAATGGGGCTTCCCCTTTTCAGTCAGATTTAACTACCAAGGTACAATTTACAGAAGCAGATCAGCAGATGAACTACAACAAACCCTTTTAAAATTAAATCTGACAGAACCCACAAGCAGCAACACTCCCACACGCAGAAGAATGGCATCATCTTCACCTTCAGGCAGCACCCAGAAAATTTCAGAACAAAATGGGAATCATCATTCTCACAAAAGAGGCCGTTATGCCACATCATCCATGGACCAAGAAGATTCAATGGACTGACATCCTAATTCCTGATATCTCTTCATTTATTATACTAAGAGATGGTTCTCTATAAAAAACCTGTATTTATAACTGAATGTAACTGCATTCTGATAGTCACACACTGTGTGGGATCATGTTACATTCCAGTTATATTTCTTATTACTTCTGATTCATATAGCCTTAGAATATATAAGTGAAATAAGGAAATTCTTGTTCAGTTATATATTATCAGGTAATAACAATAGATTTATTACTTTTTAGGACAAATATGTTCAATAATCCAGAAGTAATGGAAGCTTTTTCTTTCTTTTCTTAAAACAAATATATTATTACCTAACTAGTTCCTAGAATTATGTTTTTGTTTATTCTAATCTGAAGCAATACAACCTCAATTTTATGAGTTAACATATCTAAACAGTTACATATGAATAAAATATGTAATTGTTTACTCTAAAAGGGTTAAAATCCCAAAATAATTCAAACTATCTTCATCAATACCAAAGTTATTAACAGTACCTTTCTAACTGAATTATTTAGCCTAGGGCAAGGCTAACCATATACAACCACCCTGGAATAAATAATTTCAACAAAAACTATATTCTGCACTCCAATTAATGAAACATCATTTTGATGTCTTTTGACATAGCACTTCTCTCCTGTAAGCGGAAGATCCGTGTACCCCCATTAGCCCTCCTCATTCTCCCAACCATATTATGTGGGAGTGTGACGAAGGCACTTATTCCCCTGAGAGAGATATTTATTCTCTTTCACGGGTAAATTGTGATTACTTGCAAAAAATAATTTATACAATGTATCATCTAATCTCATATGTTTTTTGTTTACTCTTTACTCCAGAATTCACTGGTTTCTTTTCTATCTATTCATCTCTTCAGTCCACACAGGTTGATCTGCGCAGTCAGCTCTGTATAACAAAAAGTAAGTCAAAACTATTTGATCTATTGCCATGGCACCACTGAATATACTTTCCCTGAATGTTCAGGGAATAAATGTCCCTCAAAAAAGGACCAAAGCCTTCCGTACTTTCCATAACAAAAAGGCTCACATAGTATGCCTCCAAGAAACACACTTCACCAAAGATTCTACTCCAAAATATATTTCTCCTTTTTATCAACAAATTTACACGGCTTCTGCCTGTACCAAGCAAAGGGGAACTCTAATTGCATTTCACCGATCCACACCATTCACCTTATCATCAGAAATTAAAGACCCAGAAGGTAGATACCTGATACTCATGGGTTATATAATGGATACAGCAATCACGGTGATTTCCTACTACGCTCCTAACAAACAACCTACACCATTCCTCTCACATATATTGCAAGTAATTAATACACACAAAATAGGAACAGTGATAATGTGTGGGAATTCGAACCAGGTCCTCCTCCCATTTCTAGATAAATCACCTTTTACACCATCCAAAATAACCTCTAGATTACCTTTTTCTCAACTTCTTTCCAAATACAATCTGGTAGATTCGTGGAGAGAAAGTAACCCAATGAAAAAGAAATTCACTTATTTCTCGCACCCTCATCAAACCTTCACCAGAATAGATCATATTTTTCTAACAATAGGAATGATACCAGAAATTATTGCATCAGATATAATTCCGATTCCGTGGTCTGACCATAATGCAGTATACACTACTATAGCCTCAGCCATACCAAAAGCGCATGACCCAACGTGGTACTTACCGGACATAATGCTCAAACACCCACTACATCAGATGGCCATTAAACAAGCTTTAAAGGAATACATATCAATTAATAATACAACAGACATCTCCCCAATAACACTGTGGGAAGCTCATAAGCCTGTCTTGCGTGGTACAATACAAAGACAAATGGCACTATTTAAACGGGAACGCAAAAATCTAGCAAAAAAACTAGAACTCAATTTAAATGCAGCCTACATATCATTTCAAGATAATCCATCTCAGAGTACAAAATCTCATCTGGAAAAATCTAGATTGGAATACGATCTATTTCTCACTGAGTCAGTTGATAAATCCCTCAAACGCTCCAAACACAATTTCTACATGAATACAAACAAACCAGGTACATATTTGGCTCGGGCATTAAATTCAACTAACAAATCTTTCAAACCAATACGTTTGAAATTATCAAAAAATGTTTACACTTGTAATCCAGTTAAAATAGTCCATAAATTTCACTCACATCTCACAACTTTATACAAGACAAACAATGAATTTAATCCTACAGAGGCTGAATCCTTCTTCTCAAAAATAACCTTACCTGAGTTATCTCAGAATCAAAAAAGCAGTTTGGATGAGCCTATAACTATAGATGAAGTTGCTAACGCCATAAAAGACCTAAAACTTAACAAAAGACCAGGCCCAGACGGCTACTCGGCTTTATACTATAAAACATTCTCAGAAATACTCTCTCCCATTCTCACTGAAACTTTTAACAAACTTCTAGATGGACATTCTTTTCGGCAAGAAACACTAATGGCAATTGTTTGTATGATCCCAAAACCCCTTTCTGATGATACTTCCTGTGTGAATTATCGGCCTATCTCTCTGTTAAACCTCGATATTAAATTATTAGCAAAAATAATAGCAAAACGCCTCAATAGCATTATAGGAAAATTAATACATAGAGATCAAGTAGGCTTCATGCCAAATAGACAGGCAGGCGATAATATACGCAGGGCAGTGTTATTGGCACATATTGCTAAAAAACGGAAAATCCCTTTATGTTTTCTATCTCTCGATATTAAGAGGGCATTTGACACAGTATCCTGGCAATATATGCAATATTCATTACAAAAATGGGGTTTTGGACCCCACTTTTTAACATGGATCAAAGCATTATATAATAAACCCAAAGCCTATATAAAATATGCTGGATACAAATCTGAAGCCTTTAATATCGAAAGAGGTACCCGACAGGGTTGCCCATTATCTCCCTTATTATTTGCCCTTATACTCGAACCCATGGCCCAATACATCAGAACAAACCAAACTATAACTGGCATTGAAGTAGGAGGTATTACACACAAATTATGTATATTTGCAGACGATATATTACTTTTTCTATCATCACCACAGGTCTCTGGTCCTAACTTAATACCAGCTCTTGATGGATTTGCAGCCCTATCCGGCCTTATGATTAATCCTAAGAAATGCCTAGTGCTTAATATTTCACTCACAAACATGGAATTGATCCCGGCTAGGGCTGCACTCCCATTCACATGGGCAGAAAAATCAATCCCATATCTTGGAATTCATTTAACAGCATCTCATTCTGACTTATTCTCAACCAATTATCCTCCTGTATTAAGACAGATCACAAATCTAATAAAACAATGGTCGCAACTTCCTTTATCCTGGATAGGGAAGATTAATGCAATCAAAATGACTATTCTACCCAAATTGCTTTATCTATTCAGAGTCCTCCCTATTCCAATTCCTTCCTATTTTTTGAGAATAGTACAAAAAAGAGCAACTTCGTTTATATGGGGCTCTTCTAAACCACGTATACCTATACACACACTACATCTTCCCAAAAATAAAGGAGGCCTGGGATACCCTAATTTTACTAACTACTACAGAGCAGCACATTTGGCCAGTCTGTCCAAATACCATGCAAAACAGGAAATCCCATTATGGGTATTTATAGAGGCTTCAGAAAATGACCCTCTATTAATATCAAATTTATTATGGCTTGATCCTAAAGACCGCTTTAAAATTCATAATCCCATAACTAAACACTTCTTATCTCTCTGGGATAAACTAAAAACCAAATATCAGTTACAATCTCCACACAATCCTCTCCTTTCTTTTATCAGAAATCCGGCTTTTATCCGGCATGGATCTACCCAAATTCTTTTAAAGCTTGGACAACATCAGGCATTCAGACACTAAATGACTTCATAGCATCTAAATCATTCCTTTCATTCCCATCGCTTAGAGAAAAATATGATCTACCAAACTCTGAGATATTTAGATATCTCCAGATCAAAAATTTCTATACACCATTCCTAAAGGGGGATACACCATTATCCCAATTATCCATTTTTGAATCAATCTGTACAAATGATCCATTTGCTAAAGGTACAATTTCATCACTTTATAATCAATTATATGGAGTAGCAAATCTTAATAGACCCTCTTACGTTCAGAGGTGGGAGGAGGACCTGGGACGAACTTTAGAAGACACGGACTGGTCTAACATATGGCTCACATCTAAGTCATCTTCACCCAACATCTTAGCACTGGAGACAAATTATAAAGTCCTAACTCGCTGGTACCTTGTACCCGCTAGAGTGGCAAAATATTCACCTAATACCTCAGCTCTTTGTTTTCGAGGATGCCCAGAAATAGGCACATATTTACACATATGGTGGACGTGCCCAGTAATCCAAACCTTCTGGAAGGAAGTCTTCGTGATTGCATCTAAAATATTTAAAAAAATAATACAACCAGATCCATATTTAACTTTACTTAATCTAAAACCGGAATGGTTAACACTCTCTCAATTCAAACTTATGATCCAACTAATAACGGCTGCAAAACAAACAGTGGCCAAGGCATGGAAATCTCCTACATTGGTACTAGCAGAAACAATTCACAGAATGAATAATACAATGTCCCATGCTAAGATGGTAGCCATCGATCAAAATCAAATTCCAAAATTTGAAAAACTTTGGCATCCTTGGATAAAACAACAGTTCCTGTCAAACTTCAATGACTCTGTCCTGTTGCCATGGTAACAGATTAAATGACTTACAGAGACACCCATTCTAAGGCTTCAAAGAGAACTAAAAAGAATAATAAACTGACGAGCGGGACAACCTTGTGGACCATAGCTCTACCTTTCAACCTTTTTTCTTCTTTCTCTTTCCTTTTCTCCACCTTACGATTAAAGCTCATTATCAGAATTTATTTGACCTATATACACTCTACTTGTAAACAATATGTATAGTAGGTATAAATCATTTAAATACCTACAAAAGTAACTAAGGAAATGATATATATCTTTAATTTAGGTTTACGTGAACCCAATGTTTAATATTTGAAATTTCATGATATTTACCTATATAAACCCTACTGTTAAACAATGAGCTTACTTTATAGATCCTTGTAAACTTACTTTATGTATCTTTATAACATTGTATACTCAATAAACTTCTTTTGACAAGGAAAAAAAAAAAAAAAGAATAACACAAAACCAATAGGTATTCATCTATTCATCTATCTAAAAAATACCAGCAAAAAAGAAAACTAATACCACATCGAAGGATATGACATTGTTGTTCTTGGGTTTAGACATATGACACTTTAAATGAAATTTGGACTACTCTGGAGATCTCTCTATATTGTAATACAGATGGGTGTTTCATGCCATGCATGTCTTATATTTCTTCAGGAACAGCTGAAAATTGAAAGCTCATCTAAATCATTTTGATATTATAAAACCCTATAACTGCCCTAATATCAAAGTAGCTAGACTGGGATAGTGTCATTCCAGTATTTAAATCTTAAAAGTGTAGAAATGTCAGGGATCTTGTATTATATACTTCAAATATGTCCATATTAGATGCAGGAATATGACTTATGCCGCGTACACACAAACGTTTTTTCCGTCAAAATAAACTCTGATGGTTTTTCCAATGGAGTTCCGTTGAAACGGACTTGCCTACACACGATCACACCAAAGTCCGATCATTGAAAACGCGATTATGTACGACGGGACTAGAAAAAGGAAGTTCAATAGCCAGTAGCCAATAGCTGCCCTTGCCTCGTTTTTGGTCTGTCGGAATAGCATACAGACGAACGGTTTTCCTGATAGGAATTGAGTCTGTCGGACAGATTTGAAACACGTTCTATTTCTAGGTCTGTCAGAATTTTAGAAAGAAAAAGTCCGATGAAGCCCACACACGATCGGAATATCTGATGGAATGCTTCCGTCAGACCTTTTCTGACGCAAAGTCCGGCCATGTGTACGCAGCATTAGGCTGGCCATACATTATATAATTTTCTTATTCGATTTTCATTAGATTTACCTTCAACTATGTAGTGCAAGGGCCTGCCTGACTGTATACACATTGAAAGTGTTTAGGTTTGACCTCATATTATATGGTTTTGGTAAATCTAAAGGAAAATTGAATAAGAAAATGTTATAATGTATGGCCAGCCTAACTTTGTGAGTGCGTTTACACACTGCTGCTCCTAAACTGACATTTTTGGGGATTTTGTAGTTGTTTTGCCTAAGCCCCTGAACTCACCTTAATACAAGCCTATGGGGTTGATTTACTAAAGGCAAATGGACTGTGCACTTTGCAAGTGCAGTTGCTCCAGTGCTTAGAAAATTAGGTAAACTTCACTTTGGAAAGAACACCCAACCATATTCAAAGAATAAAAAAAAACTACATTTTTGCTTGCACATGATTGGATGATGGAAGTCAGCAAAGCTTCTGCTCATTTACTAAACTACACTTGCAGAGTGCAACTGTAGTAAATCAACCCTTATGTGTCTATGCACTCACAGGGGTTGATTTACTGAAGGCAAATAGACTGTGCACTTTTGTGCAGTTGCTCCAGAGCTTAGTAAATGAGGCAAAGCTTCACTTTGCAAAGAATACCCAATCACATGCAAGGTAAAAAAAATAAAAATAAAACAGCATTTTTTGCTTGCATGTGATTGGATGATGGAAGTCAGCAGAGCTGCTGCCTATTTATTAAGCTCTGGAGCAACTGTTCTTGTACAGTGCAACTGCACTTTGAAACGTGCACAGTCTGGGGGTTATTTACTAAAGGCAAATCAACTGTGCACTTCCAAGTGCACTGCAAGTGCAGTCGCTGTAGATCTGAGGGGGACATGCAAGGAAAATAAAAAACAACATTTTGCTTGCACATGATCAGATGATAAAATCAGCAGAGATTCCCCTCATTTCAGATATTCCCCTCAATCCAGATATTCCCCTCAGATCTACAACGACTGCACTTCCAGGTGCACTTGCAGTGCACCAATGGGGTTTATTTACTAAAGCTGGAGAGTGCAAAATCAGTCTCACTTCTGCATAGGAACCAATGAGCTTCCAGGTTTTATTACCAAAGCTTAATTGAACAAGCTGAGGTTAGAAGCTGATTGGTTTCTCTGCAGAGGTGAGACTAACGTTGCACTCTCCAGATCTAGTAAATAAACCCCAATGGATTTGCTTTTAGTAAATGACCCCTCTATTTGCCTTTAGTAATCAACCCTCTAGGATTTTAGAGGAGTTTATTAGCAGCAGTGTTTAGAGGCAGACAAAGCTCCTCTCCTGAATGCAGATTAATCTCGTTCAGGAGAGGAGCTTTTGGGCATAAAAAGTGCCAAACATGGCGAATCGTGACTAAACACACTTAAGTATGGATTTCAATTCTGGCCAATTAAATAAATGCCCGAACACCAAACGTGCTTTAATGTGTCTAAGCGTATTTTTAAAAATGTGGCTTAGGTGCATTTTTAAAGCTGGCAGGAGAAACATTGTTTACAATAAACTAGTGTGCATGAGGCCTAAAGCTAAAATCCAGGCAAATATAAACACAAACTAAAAATGTATTTTTAAATGCAAGCAGTGTAAGTACCTGATCTTGACTTGGTACTAGCCTCTTGCAGTGCCTCCATAGCAAAGCTCAGAGTGAGAGAGTGATAAGTAAAACAAGAAGCCAATCAGTTTATGTGCTGACAAGGAGCATGCTGATAGAAGGAGAAAGCAGAGTGACAGGGAGATGAGCTTATTGCCAAGTTACCTCTCCTTCACTGTCTAGTTACAGATGGGAGGCAGGTCCTCTCGGGGCAGTGGGATGAATAATTCTGGCCCTTATTCAACCTGGAAGACTGAGGACATCTAGTGGTGGACAATAAGTATAGAACTGGATTAGAGGTGAGTAGTGCAGCAAATCCTTTTTATTGTGTCTTTTAATGGGCTTTTATTTGATTTTACTTTTTGACTGGAGTTGTGCTTGTTGTTATGTTTTAAAGTGTTATGCATACTTAGTAAAATTGATCTGTCTTTCTGCTGGAAGATGTAGTGACAGACTATTTGGGTGTTAAATCTTCAGTAACAGAAAACTGTTAATAGTCCTATGCTTAGTACTAAGTGTTTTGCAACTTATCACCCATGATATTTCTCTAAATTGTTATAGATCAGACATACATATTTAAAAACTCAGCTCTGAGGTTTAACTGGATTTGGTTACAGCTTTGCTATTAGATTATGTTAAAGATCATGAATGCTTATTCACACATACACACCTAATCTGCGTCAATATGTATATGTGGGAATGTGTATTAGCAATGGCGGCCCATGCAATGTAGGTGCATGGGCGCCAGAGGCTTTAATAGGCTTCAAAAAAGGGTGTGCTCAGGACACATAGAGTGCGCCCTGATCCCACCTAATTGTGTGACCATAGCGAATGAGTTTTCACTATTTTCACACTACAGTGCCTCCCCGCCAATCAGGAAGTAGGTCAGTGAGACTTATTACCCGATTGGCCAAAGCGCCAGGCGATCCTATTGGATGCCCATCGCTTTCGCAGAAGAGGAGACACATAGCGCAGGAAGCATGAGAAGCGGACACCTCCACCACCACTGCTGCCTGCTGCCCGCACTGAAGGAGACACAGCAGGAGGAGAGGACACCACAGCCTGTTAAAAGCCCCGACCTTCCACGGGGGGTGCTTTCAGTGCCGCCAGACATGCGCCACAGGGGGTTCTGTTGGTGCCACGAGACACGCGTCAGGGGGAGGGGGGATTGGGCAGTGCTGTTAGTCCTATATACCCTATCTGTGATGCTGATCTATATACCCTATCTGTAATGCTGAGCTATATACCCCATCTGTGAGGCTGACCTATATACCCCATCTGTGATGCTGACCTATATACCCCATCTGTGATGCTGACCTATATACCCCATCTGTGATGCTGATCAGTATACCCCATCTGTGATGCTGATCAATATACCCCATCTGTGATGCTGATCTATATACCCCATCTGTGATGCTGAGCTATATACCCCATCTGTGATACTGATCTATATACCCCATCTGTGATGCTGACCTATATACCCCATCTGTGATGCTGAGCTATATACCCCATCTGTGATGCTAAACTATATACCCCATTTGTGATGCTGATCTATATACCCTATCTGCGATGCTGATCTACATACCCCATCTGCGATGCTGATCTATATACTCCATCTGTGATGCTGATCTATATACCCTATCTGTTATGCTGATCTATATACCCTATCTGTGATGCTGATCTATATACCCCATCTGTGATGCTGATCTATATACCCTATCTGTGATGCTGCTCTACATACCCCATCTGTGATGCTGACCTATATACCCTATCTCTAATGCTGATCTATATACCCTATCTGTGATGCTAATCTATATACCCTATCTGTGATGCTGATCTATATACCCTATCTGTAATGCTGACCTATATACCCTGATCTGTGAGGCTGAACTATATACTTCTGACACTGGGTGGAAGCAAGTGGAATAAAGGGGACGGAGTGGGTGGATTCTATAAGGGGTGGCGCTTATGAGAAGTGGGAGGGGTCAAAAAAGATGGGCAAGGTCTGGCGCCCCCATCCTAAAACTTCACCAGCCGCCACTGTAGTATTACATGTGTGTGACTGGGGGTGACTGTACATGTGTGGAAGTGAGAGCATATCTGAGGTTTCATATATTTATATCTGAATTTTCATATGGTTGTCTGTTAGTGTTTAAAATTGTCAGTGAGTTTCTCAGCTCAGTTTGTTTAGCATTACAAAATAGCAAGAGCTAAGTGATTAACTTTACCCGTTTTGTTATTTTATTGCAGACGCTGTCAGCATTGCTTGCTAAGTGACCATCTGCTAATTTTTACTTAGTAGTCTATGCAGCAGAAGAAATGTACCAAATTGCCATTATGCATTGCATTCCATTACAGACCCTATACAGACTACAATTTGTTTCCCACTCAGTCTAGTCAAAGAGTATATCTAAGAAGAAATTGCTAACCACGTTAAGGGTACATGCAAGCACATGGATATTTGCAGGTGCAAGGGAGCTCTAATGTGAAACTCCCAGCATCTTCCCTTGCCCAGAGAGCCACCAATGCATAACAGCTGACCATAAAAGTGCTTGGCTGCATGCAAAGAACACCAGCATTTGCGCTGATGCAAATGCTGGTGTTCTTTGGAAATTTGCGTAAGGAAAAATACACCATATGCGCATAGGTAGGGGCAGTCTACCTTCTCCACTGTAGGTGGCACTCCCCTGCAGCATAGTTCCTCTATGGATTCCTGGGTCACTGGGGAATCTGGTTGGATGCTCTTGCACCATGTGACTCAGGAGGCCATCTTGGGTCAAGCAGAGCCTTTTTAAGTGTCACCCACCCCAATCATACCAATGAAAGCATGAAAGCCATGGCAAAAAATGACAACTAACCGTTGTATCAAACTATACATATGTGCATGATATATGAGTATCAAATAATGATAAATCATGAACAAATAATGAAAATCAGAAACCTACTGATGTCAGCCTTAGACATGCACAAATTGCTATCATGGCTGTAACCAAAAAACCTATGTACTTCTAATATTACAAAACCTGAGTAAACAACAACATTTAGGTCTATTCACGATATGCACATATATCAAATCACATGTGAACAAAAAACTGGAGATAAGGATTAATAAAAAATCGCCTACTTAATGCAAATAACTAACATAATATGAATACATACATTTAATCCCACATGACCCAAATATACCAGTCAAAGGACTGTACAGAATAATGTATATGGAAATATGATTAAAGGCTCCAAAAGACTGATTACTGTCGGAGAATATCATAAAATAATCCAAACGTTGTAAAAAACTAGAAAATATATTTTTAAAAAATAAACTTTAAAAAAATTGTATACTGAATATATATAACAATAATTAGTCCGACAGTAAAGTCTATACAATGTGGTTAAGGAACTAACACACCTCAAAATGTTTGGAAAATGAATCTCAATATGACCATAAAAACCTAAAATGCATAGGACTCAATGGAGTTGAACATCTAATGGAGGTATGGATATTCAGATTCCAGGCATATAACCTAAAGGACGGCCAAAAACAAGTAAACACCAGGTCACTCATATTAATGCGTAACATCACATTCAAAGTTCAAGCCATCTGGAACCCTAGTACAAAATTTGACTATCCAGAACACTTCTCTCTTACAGAGCAGGCAATTCCAGTTGACCAGCTCCTCAGACTTTTGCGCATCTGTAGTGACCAATTAGACCTTGAAAGGGAATCTGCTGCATTATTCAAGAGGTTCTTGGCCAGAAGTTATCCAAGATGGACCCTGGACAGAGCTTATTGTATAGCTAGCAGAAAAAATAGAGCTGATCTGTTATATAAGGGGAATCCATGCAGGAATAAAAGATCTTTCTAAAAGAAAAGGACCATCGTTAGTTCTATCATATAATCTAGAGTTTGATCAAATTAAACATGTGATTAATAAGTATGTCAGGGTGTCAACATTGTAGCTAAAAGAGCACGGCCTCTGGGTGATTCTTTATCACCCAGTTTTTTAACCCCCAACTTAGTGTCCTCCTGTTCCCTCACTTGGATCCATTTCAAGGGGAATTTCATGTGTGGCTCCCTGGATTGTTCGAGTTGTTCCCACATGTTGCCAGGTGACTCCATACGCTCCACAGTTAGTGGCGATTGTATTATGATTAATTATGATTAATAATTTCTTTAATTGCAACAAAAAGTATGTTATTTATATCATTAACTGTGGGACTTGTTTGGTGCAATATGTGGGTAGGTCAATCCGCAGACTCAGGGACCGCTTTCGGGAACATCTTAATGACGTTAGGACCTGTAAGTCCACTAATGTAGCATGGCGCTTTAATTCATCACATGGAGGTGATTTATCACTAGTACAGGTTCAAATTATAGAGAAAGTCAGGACACCTTTGAGAGGAGGTCAAAGGTCTACTGGATAGTCAAACTTCGTACTAGGATTCCAGACGGTTTGAACTTTGAATCTGATGTTACTCATCAAAGCCCAACTTCAGCCAAAACATTTTTAAGCTGTCTGATATCTGTGACCAGAGCAGCAAGTAGGAGGTAATCTCCACATTAGGAACAGACAGAAATTAAAAATGACAGCAGTTGTAAACACTCCCCACTCAACTAGAAATATTTTTCCTGATTCATCATGGAGGCTTACAATGGGTTGCGGCTCCATACTCTCAGCCTTATAGGGCTGGATATCTATACATTTGATATGGTTGGCATCAAACATCATTTTTTCTGTCTTTAACAAATGATTAGCATTTAGAAACTACTGCTTCTGTCCCACCCAAGTTCAGCCTTTCCTTGGAGGATGTCTCCTCTGTGCAAAATGAGCTATATTAGGGAGCTCCATTCTGTTAGTCTGTGGGGCAGAACTTACACAGGCTTTAAACAAGCCTTCCTATTTGCAGCAGTATTCCATTGCTGTCTAGGTGTCCCAGGGACATGCTGATTACTTTTTGGAACTCCTCTTTCTCTTCCATGCTGATTTTACCCTGTTTGGACATGCTCTCCTGTTGTTCACTCAGCTTTTTCTCATCCAAGATGATGGGAGCACCTGGTTGCTTCTGCAAATGTGCATCCCAGAATCAGATAAGGGATTATTTGTCTCCAAAAAGAAATGGGGACTCAACCAGTAAGTTTTCAGCCAACTAGCTATCAGATGTGGTATGCCCCAAATCTAATTAGCGGCTACACCATGGAACACAAAACTTTCCAATTTCTATCCAGGGCACCATACCCTTCAAAGAAAGGGGTAGACTTGTAGTCAGGTTGCCTACTCTTGGTTAGTCAGTCTACCTGGCCACCCAGGTTGGGAGGGAAGGGGTTAATGTTTGTGCCACCTTCCCTTATGTGTTTGTGGGTTTTCCACTGGGGTCCAGCCTCCCTCCTGTGTGATATAAAGGGAGGAAGCCTAAATCCACGGGGGGAGACCAACAACAAGGGGAAAAGCCTAGAACAAGCATGGAAACCTAGAACAGGCTCTGGGTGCATGTGCGGAGAGAGTAATATGATGTTGAGTGGGTAAACCATTTTTGCTGCCATGAAGATACACCAGGAAAGGAAAATTATAGTAAGAAAGGTACTGTATGTGCACATCTTTTCGTTTTATTTTTTTGTCCCTAATAGGAAGATTATCTGCACTTCCTGTCCTGCCTCACATACATTTTAAAGGAATTGAGTAATAAGCTACCTAAAGAAAAATAGTATTAACAATTTGACATGTGTTTTAATCCTTTCCCACTCTACCCAAAACTAAAAAAATGTCTTGTCTGGAGTAATTATCCTGGTCACAGATCTCATAGAGGTGGCTTGGCAGGACATTTTTCCATTACAGGTTCCCACAGTCATCTGGTCCTGAGAAAATTTCTTTATCACTTATATTATACTCCCTGTCTCCTCTTAAAAATTGGTAAATTACTGTCCTCTGTATGTTCTAAATGCTCCACTACGAATGGTACAGTTTATCATATGGACTAGAAATGCCCACCTATCCGCTCTTTTTGGTCCTTCTCTTGTATTATCTGACATACAAGGCTAGAAGTTGTCCTACGAAATTTCATAAGATCTGGACCCCATGGGTAGACACTTTGGCTACTATACCACCTGATGGTTGATGTACTTCTACTGACCAAAGAACACCTATATAATGTTAGCTAATGCAAGGCTATAATTTGCCTGAATTACTTATGGGTTTGTTATCCCTTTTTTATTTTATTTTTATGGATCCTTATGATATCACATGTGTATATGCTTTGGTGCAATTCTCTAACCTATGCGACTATTAATATATTATGACGATATACTGTATGGACACTTTGTCACTGTGTTGTGCACTGTTTGTACAAGAGCGGTGTTTGCTCGTGCTTGTATCTTTATGAAAAAACAATAAGACTACGTTAAAAAACGGAAAATTGTATACTCACCTTTCCGTAATTTTCCTTTCCTGTCGCATCATGGCAGCATACACGTTGGGTTGTGACTCCGTCCCCACAACCTAATAGGACCACATAGCGATAAATTAATGAGTAGACACCCGTCCCAGTATTATCTGTATATATATACATATGTCACCTTAGAAGTGTGGGTGATTGTATGATGCCATGAAGATGCGACAGGAAAGGAAAATTACGGAAAGGTGAGTATACAATTTTCCGTTTTCCTGACGCATCATGGCAGCATACACGTTGGGGAGTAACTCGCCAAACTGGGTGGGAATGCAAAGTAAATATTATTGACAAGAAACAGAAGAGTTGGCCTGTATAACGGCCCTCCCAAATTCAACTACTGCTAAGCGTGCAGCGTCTACTTTATAATGGGATATGAAGGTGCTTCTAGAAGACCAAGTGGCCGCTCTACAAATAGTTTCCACTGAGACTTTACAGTAAGCTGCCCATGAAGTAGCCATTGCCGTGGTGGAATGCGCTCTTAAGTCTTCTGGAATCTGCAAGGTGCTTAAGGAGTAGGCTTTCTTGATAGTATTCACGAGCCATGAGGCGATGGTACAGGCAGAAGCTGCCTGGCCCTTCCTGAATCCATGTGGGATGACTAGAAGGTTCTCGCATTTCCTGAATGGCTTGGTTATAGAGAGGTATTGCAGAATGTTGCCCTTGACATCTAGAGGTTGAGGAACGCCCTGATCCGTGATTAAAGCCGGGAGGTCAATCTCCTGGTTAAAGTGGAATGAAGAGGAGACTTTTGGGATGAATCTATCTGAAGGCTTCAGGGTTCAGGGTAAACCATCAGATACGGTTCCTTGATTAGCAAGGCTTGCATTTCTGAGACCCTCTTCGCTGATGTGATGGCAAATAGAAATTATACTTTTAGTTTTAGGTCCCAAAGGGAGATGTCTTCAAGTGGGAAGAATGGCTCTTCGGATAAGACCTCTAGGACGGTTGATAGATCCCATGTCGGGAATGAAGGCTTTCTAGGGGGCCTTAGCTTCAGACAGGCTCTTTGAAATTGAACCACCAGAGGATTAAGTGCCCATTTAACTCCTGTCAAAGCGGAGATGGCAGAAACTTGGACCTTTAGGGTGCTGGACCTAAGGCCTTTGTCCAGACCTGACTGGAGGAACTCGAGCACTTGCACTGCTGATGGGGAAGAAGGGTCCCAACCTTGTTCCTGGGCAAAGGAAGAGAACTGTCCCCAGATTCTTTCGTAGGTGTTATTTGTGGAGAATTTTCTAGCCTGGAGCAGGGTATCAACTACCTTTTGAGAGCAGCCTTGGTCTAGGAACCTAGACCTTTCAATCTCCAGGCCGTTAGGTGTAATTTCTCCAGATTCGGATGGAGCAAGTGGCCTTGGGTTAGTAGATCCGTTGTCACCGGGAGTGGAAGTGGAGCCGCTGTGCTCAGCTGCAGGAGGGTGGTGAACCAAGGCCTCCGTGGCCAGAAGGGAATCACAGCCAGTACTAGGGCCATTGAATATTTGAGCCTCAGAAGGAACTTGACTATAAGAGGGAAATGTAGCCTAGGCGAAAGTTCCAGGAGTGCTGGAGACAATCCGTTCCCTCCGCTGAGGGGAAGGGGTTCCTTGACAGAAACCTCTGACATTTCCTGTTCGCTGTCGTTGCTGCGAGGTCTATGTCCGGATGACCCCATGTCTGGCATATGAGGGCAAATGCTTGGGGGCTTAGACACCACTCGTTGTTGGAAACGAATGTTCTGCTGAGAGAATCTGCCAGAAGGTTCTGAACACCCGGAATATAGGCCGCCCTCAGATCCCGCAGGTTCAGTTGGGCCCACCGCATCACTGGACCAACCTCCTGCATCATGGAGATGCTTCTGGTACCCCCCTGCCTGTTGATGTAGGCTACAGCCACTCGGTTGTCCATCTGAATGAGAACTTGTTTCCCTCTCAGAAGTGAGCTGAATGCCAAAAGGGCTTGGAAAGCAGCCTTCATCTCTAGAATGTTTGAGACCACATCCTTGGCTTTGAAGTGCCAGCGGCCCTGAGCCGCATAGTGTAGGTAATGTGCCCCCCCATCCCTCCAGACTGGCGTCCGAAGTTACCACCTCCTGGTGGGGGATGACTATCTGCTTGCATCTCCCGAGGTTGTAGGGGTGTGTCCACCACTGTAGAGATAGACTGGCTTCCTCCGAGATGTGAATCAATTGGGACATGGACCAGCCGTCCCACTGGCGCAAGAAGGAGGCTTGCAGGGGTCTGGTGTTCCATTGCGCCCATCTGACCATTGGAATGGTTGCTGATAGGGAACCCAGGAGGCTGAGGTATGCTCTGGCTGGAAGGCATGGTGCCGGAATAGCATCCTTTACCTTCTGAATTAGTAGGGACAACTTCTCCCCTGGCAGTTCCACTGTATTTGCTCGGGTGTCTAGTTCGGCCCCCAGGAAGACCATCCTTTGGGTAGGTTGGATGTTGCTCTTTTGCCAGTTAATTATCCATCCCAGATTCATTAGGGTGGAAACTAAGATCTCGCGATGCTGCACAAGTGATTCCTGGCTGCTTGAGAGGAGGAGGATGTCGTCCAGGTAATGGTGGACCCTTAGACCTTTCTCTCTCAAATAAGCTATTGCTGGCAGTAAGACCTTCGTGAACGTTCTGGGGGCTGTTGAGATCCCGAAAGGAAGGCTTTGAAACTGGAAGTGCCCCTGACCCACCGAGAATCGCAGAAATTTCTGGAATGCCACGTGAATTGGAATGTACAGGTAGGCGTCCTGGAGATCTATGGAGAGCATCCAGTCTCCCAGATTTATGGCCTGGAGGATAGACTGCAAGCTTTCCATCCTGAATGACTCCACACTGATGGACTTGTTGAGGTTCTTTAGGTCTAGAACCGGTCGAAAGTCCCCTGACTTCTTCTTGATGAGAAATAGAGGAGAATAGAATCCCCTGCCTCGTTGTGCAGGCAGGACCTCTATTATTGCTCGTTTTTGGAGAAGATCCTGAATGTAGTTCAGTAGACACAACCTTTTTTCCTGAGATGGAGGAATACGGGTTGGACAGAATTGATCTCTTGGGGGTCGGTTTTTGAAGGACCACCTGTGGCCGAAACTGACAGTGGCCAGAGTCCAGGTATCCCTTATGGTCTCCGCCCAGACCAGCTTGAAACTGGAGAGTCTTGCTCCCACTACCGCTGGCCGGACGGGCGCACCTTCAAAAAGGCTTCTGGTCGCTAGAAGCAGGGGTCTTAGGCTTCTGGAATTTCATAAAGGAGGATTGAGGGTTCTTCCAGCTCCTTCGGTACTCCTTCCCCGGTCTGTACGCTTTCGCGTCCCTATACCTCTCTGGGAGGTTTCGCTTAAAGGGAGGAGGTCTCTGCTGCTTGGGCCTCCTGTCCGAGGGGATGAGACCAGACTTGCCACAGGTTACCTTGGAGATGGCTGTGTCCAATTTTGTTCTGAAGAGATTTTCTCCGTCAAACGGGATACGGCACCAATTAGACTTGGAGGCTGGGTCCGCCGTCCAGGGTTTCAGCCATAGTTTTCTTCTGGCCGTTACTGAGGCCAGCATAGATTTTGACGCAGACCTGATGGTATCGACCGAAGCTTCTGCCACGAAGTCACCTGCCAAGCTTAGCTCTTGTAACGCTTTCACTTTTTTTTCTTGGTCTGCACCCTCCAATACAAGCTTCTCTGTGCTTGTAGACCAACTCGAGATGGCCCTTCCTACTGCTGCGAGTGCTATCGCAGGCCTGCAGGTGCCTCCTGCCGACAGGTAAGCCCGCTTGAGATCCGTGTCGATCTTCCTGTCGAGCACATCCCTGAATGTTACCGCGTCTTCTAACGGGAGGATAACATGCCTGGCTAGGCGCATTAAGAATGCGTCTACTACCGGAGGAGACACCAGAGGGTTCACTTTAGGCTCCTTGAGTGGGTATAGTTTTAGAAGTCTGTTATTCAGACTAGACTTTTTTCTGGCCTTTGCCATTCTTCTTTAATTAGGTCCTCCAGTTCGTCTATGAACGGGAAAGCTTCTGGATCCTTTTTAAGATGAGGAAAATACTTCCTTTGCTTCGGTTGAGCTTCCTGGGGTTCCTCCCATCCTATCGCACTCCTTAACCGATTTGATAAACGGTTCTATCAGAGAGAAATCGAATCCCGCCGATACCTCCAGACCCTCATTATCAGACAGAGAGTCTTGCTCCCTTCATGTGCTGGCCCGGGCTGGAGAGGTAGTGGTGGAGAAATCCACATCTGGTATCGAGGCCTGGGGGGCTAAGGCCCCAGCGGAATCTCCGGTCTCCGAGGCTCTTTCTCTTGTGGCCTCCTCCAGGCATTTTTGGCAGGCCAATTTATCCGGGAGAGCCGTCGCGCCGCAAATCCAGCATGCGTTCCAGGCAGGACGGGAATGGCGTGCAGGGGAACAAGGTCTGCGTGAAGACGACCTTCTATGGCGGGATCGACCATGTCTAGAATGTGACCTAGAGCGGCTTCTTCTGGGGCTTCCTCTCGAGCGGCTTCTCCTATGGTAGGAACGGCTCTGTCTGTGTCTGGAGCGACTTCTCCTGTGCGAGGACTCTCTTTGTCTTAAAGCTGACGTTCTTGAGGACCTGGTAGGGCTGACCAATTTAGGCAGCATTAGTAGTGCTCTCTTTTTCGATCTTCACTACTTACCCTTGTTTTTTCCCCCGTTACCTATTAGGCTGGCGGTGATCTACTGGGGCAGCGGTCTCCATGGTGAGGAGTGGACTGGAAACCTGCAGGTAAAATAAGAAGAGCTATGCAGAGGGAGCAAGATTCTTAGGCTAATAGCTGAATAAAGGGTAGCCACATACCTTTGTAGAGCGTCTTATAGGGAGAAACGAACTGTCTCAGTGCAGTCATCCAGCAGCAGCAATCACAGCTGATGCTGGGCTTTTAAAATCGCCGCCATCGGCGTTGGACGCTCGCGCATGCGCAGTAGCGCCACGGGACACTCGGCACCATCTTGGAAGCTGGAACAGGCATAGGAGCGCCCGAAACGACGCACTGCACATGCGCGAGAACGCCGAGGACGCTCGGCACCCACGGAGGGCAGGATGGAGGACAACAGAGCCCAGCAGACAGGCAGAAACAGCTGGTAGGATGGGGAAAAGAAGGGGGAAAGGAGGGGGAGACCGCTGCACACAACTAAGCCTGTTTAAGGCTTATTTCATGAGGCCAAACCGAAGATTCCCTGGCCATTCCTCCAGCAAGCCTGTTTAAGGCTTTATGTGGGCTGCTGCACATGAAGCCTGTTTAAGGCTTATATCGTGGTCAGACAGCAGAGTGAGAAGAGAGAGTGCCCCTGAAACCACCAGAGTGGGGCTCCTTCCATTTAGCTCGTTTAGAGGCTGTACAAGAAGAACTTCCACCCAGGAGAGGCTAGAACCTGGCTGGGGGGAAGCGGTAAGGGGGTGCTGATCCGTTGCGGTCCTGACAGGTGAGGAAAAATAAGAGAATACTGGGACGGGTGTCTACTCATTAATTTATAGCTATGTGGTCCTATCAGGTTGTGGGGGCGGAGTCACAACCCAACGTGTATGCTGCCATGATGCGACAGGAAAAAATATTATTCTGGTAAGGATATATACAAAACCATACCCAGTAATGACAACATACAAAGCATCCACAACTCTGCTGAAAGCTACATCACCAATTTCATCTCAAAATATCACCCAAACCATCCTCTTCACTCTCCCAAGACCTCCTGCTTTCTAGCTCTTTTATCACCTACTCTCTACATGTTCACCTCCAGGACTTCTCCAGAGTCTTTCCCTTCTCGGGAACTCCCTACCGCAACCTGTCCTGATATCTCCTACTCTGAAATCTCATCAGGGAAGTCTATTCCACCTCTACCTAAAAACTGAACTTTATTTATTCCATCAACTCATCCCCCGACAGTTACTACTTTTAATATCAGTTAAACCTCCTTTTTAGATTGTAAGCTCTCACAAGCAGGGCCCTCATAACACTCTTGTCTTGCATTGTATTGTAACTGCAATGTCTCATTTTATTTTATAAAGTACATTGCAAACTGTTGGCTCTATAAGAATAGTGTATATTAATAATAAAAATAATATTATTACCTGTAAAAGAAGTCTGTACATACTTGCCTTTCCTGCTGCATGTGCCATAGAACCCCTCTCTGAAAGAAGAGTATTTAAACACATACAAAAACACACACACACATTGAATTGGATGGACTAGTGTCTTTATTCAGCCTTACCAACCAAGTAACTAAGTAAGTATTTATTAAGTTCTTTTACATTGTCTAAGGTGGCCATACATGGCTCAACCATGCGTGAGCAGGCTGGTTGTCCACCGATCAGCTTCTGTTCAACCAGCCTGTCAGGTTTTTCCTGAATGACCAGTGCCACCGGCTACGGCCATCAGCACTTATCATTGTATTCTGATGGGGGGGGGCTTTCCACTGTCAGAACACAATAGCACAGCGAACGTGATTTCCCCCATCCACATTGAATGTGTGGATGGGGGAATTGGGTAATTTTTTTCACTCAAACAACTGGTTGAACAAAACAATGATTATTGTGTGGCCTGCTTTAGTTAAAAATCCTGACTATTGCAATTGCTTTAAGAACAAGCAGTAAGTCAGTACTGCTGAGTAGAAAGCAAAGCCTGTATAGGTAATGAGTAAAAATAGCTTTATAAACTATATATAAAAACATACATTTTAAAACCCAATTCTAGTTTATTAATCCCCCCAACACACCCTTCCATACACATCTGAGTCCAATGGGCTGGATGATGTTAAGCCTTGTAGGGACCAAGCACGGAAGATGGAGAGAGAAGCGCTGGAGCATGGAGAAGAATAGTGTTATTTTGCATGTTCATAAAAAAAGAAAAAAAAGATTTTGATATAAATAAATAAAGCTGGAGCTGATCTTTAACACATAATCACACACTATTAAGTTTGTTTAAATTAAGCTTCTCCTTTTCACAGGAAGCAAAACAGTGAAAAGACAAGTTATTTTTACATTTTATAGTAAATGCAATATTTCAGTTACACTGACTGACAGTGGATTATTACATCAATAGCCTCCAGCAGTGTACTCTCACTGTAATAGGTCCCATCTCTGCCCATTGTCAGTGTCCTCAAGAGATATAAGAAGGTAGTCTGTGATTCAACCTACCAGCACTCCAAGCACTTGCACATATAAGAAATGCTCCTTATTGCTCACAGAGATTATTTTTTTCAGCTTGTCCCCTATTCTCCTGAGGTAGCAACCACTACTGGGAGTACGATTCTGGGAGGGGGAGGAAGCAATGACCCAAATTCAAGAATGCTTGCCTCGGAACTTCTCATAGCAATAATAGAATTATCAATATAGTGTGTTTCTTAGCTGCAAAAGGCTTTTATGCTCACAGATGTGTATGGTGTGTATGAGTCATTTGTGTGCAGGATAGGGCTTACTATTTAGGTGTATCTTTGGCCTCCAGGGGTCCAAAGGTGTTTTGCTATGTTATGTTGGTAGTAGAAATTTAGTTCACTGAAGCGCCCCTGTAAGGGTGTATAAAAGTAGAAATATATTGTAAGAAAGTGATCCATGCTCTAAATTGAGTACAAAGAAGACCCTCTTTGACCTGTCAGCATAGTTTGACTGATGGCGGTATGCTGTGCATACATGGTGAATGGAGCATGCTCTTGCCAAAAACAGAGAACACAACAAAAAAATCTCTGTATCAAAAATGAACACTTCCATCCCTAGATGATGCCCACAGGCAATGAGGAGTTAAAGTGAAGTTTTCAGTAGTTTTACATGTCGGAATTAATAAATTACTGCTGAATCACAATATACAGCAACAGTATAATTTTTCAAAAAAAGTTCTGTCTTTTATCAATGAGCTCCAGCTTGGTGACTTGGTTGAGATGATGTCATCAGTGCAGCCAGAAGGACGTATTTCCTCAGTCTTCTCTAACACAGTGATCAGACTGTAAAACAGTAATTTTGTATCAAGACACAAGGTGAGAGCCTGCAGCATGGGCTGATCTATATCTGACATCTGACAAGAAACACATGGGCAGCATGATTTACAGTGCATCCGGGAAAGTATTCACAGCGCTTCACTTTTCCAACAAATTTTGTTAAGTTACAGCCTTATTCCAAAATGGATTCAATTCATTATTTTCCTCAAAATTCTACAAACAATACCCCACAATAACAACCTGAAGAAGTTTGTTTGAAATCTTTGCAAATTTATTAAAAATAAAAACCGAAAAAAATACCATGTACATAAGTATTCACAGCCTTTGTCAATACTTTGTTGAAGCACCTTTGGCACCAATTACAGCCTCAAGTCTTTTTGAATATGATGCAACAAGCTTGACACACCTAGTTTTGGGCAATTTCTCCCATTCTTCTTTGCAGGACCTCTCAAGCTCCATCAGGTTGGATGAGGAGCGTCGGTGCACAGCCATTTTCAGATCCCTCCAGAGATGTCTGGGCTCTGGTTAGGCCACTCAAGGGCACTCAGAGTTGTCCCATAGCCACTACTTTGTTATCTTGGCTGCATGCTTAGGGTCATTGTTCTGTTGGAAGATAAAACTTCTCCCCAGTCTGAGGTCCAGAGCGCTCTGGAGCAGGTTTTCATCAAGGATGTCTCTGTACATTGCTGCATTCATCTTTCCCTCTATCCCAGTTCCTATCACTGAAAAACAGTCCCACAGCATGATGCTGCCACCACCATGCTTCACTGTAGGGATGGTATTGGCCAGGTGATGAGTGGTGTCTGGTTTCCTCAAGACATGACGTTTGCCATTCAGGCCAAAGAGTTCAATCTTTGTTTCATCAGACCAGTGAATTTTGTTTCTCATGGTCTGAGAGTCCTTCAGGTGCCTTTTGGCAAACTACAGGTAGGCTGTCATGTGCCTTGTTTGGATGTGGATGCCTGAATAAAAGTGGCTCTGTTCTCCGGGAAAGAAAAGCATATGAAGGCATCAACTGGGGGAGTTCTGTGATCTCTGAGAGGTAATAAATACCTGTTAGTGTTACACATACACATTTCTCACCATGGATGCACATTACATAAATATATATATATATATATATATATATATATATATATATATATATGGTCGTGGCCCTAAGACCGAGACAAATGTGGATCACATAAACACGCGACAAGACTCACAACATAAATAGACCTGAGGTGTGGCTTTTGGTCGTCTGGTAGGTATGGCAAGAAAAGGGGCCATACCCAAGATAAGTAATGGATGATTGTGGAGGAGAATTTGCTGAGAAGTGCTGTAAAAAGGGGAATGGGAGGGAGGGTATCGTTCACTGAAACTGACAAAGAGGAAGGGGAAGTGGTCAGCTTAAATACCCTCCGGGCTCCTCCCATAAATTCAGGCCAGCACACTGGCCTTCTAACTTATGGTCGTGGCCCTAAGACCGAGACAAATGTGGATCACATAAACACGCGACAAGACTCACAACATAAATAGACCTGAGGTGTGGCTTTTGGTCGTCTGGTAGGTATGGCAAGAAAAGGTGCCAAAAATAACCAGGTAGGGAAGTATCTTTATTGCCTCTAACCTCATTGAGTGAGCTTGGAGAAAGGGCCATCTTGAGGGAACATATATATATATCTGGTAAAGCAGGCAGACTTTCACCTGCCTAGCTTCTTGGTCACATGGTCTGGTACTCCATGCTGAGATGTGGCTGAGGCTGCGCCGATCCAAAGGAATATCCAGAATACCGCCCAGGGTCTAGGCCTAAGTTGACCAGTAGGACCCAAACATGTTTAATAAACTGATTTCCACTCAGGGGGTTGACCTGAAAAGGCAGTAACGGGCTGGAGACTGGCTGGGTGAAAGAGCAGACGGTCAAAAGATCGTTGTTGGGCACCAGGCGTTGCTGGTTCGAAAGAAGTTTATATCCACTCCGGGTCCGGTTTGTTGCGTTTTCCGAAAGGTAAAAGGACATAGTGGCTTGGATACCGGCCAGGTACAGCCTGATAGGGGTATGAGGGAGAGCCAGCTGTGTGTGGCAATAAGATATAAAGGCTAGGACATGAGTGACGTCATCTACTGTGGTTCCGGGACAAGTGGCAAGGAACCTACGGTAGGTGTTCCAGGCCGTAGGATAAGCCTTTAGTGTGTTGCTAGACAGTGAGTGGTAGATGAGCCGGGTTGCATTGGCAATGTGTGGCATCAATCCATTGTTAGTTGAGACCAAGGTGGGATAGGAGTGGATGATGGGTCGGCTCCGGGTTCCTCCTGGAAGAAAGACAAAATTGGAGCGGGACAGTGCATCGGCTGCGGTATTGCACTTGCCAGGGATATGCTTACAGTAATTGTTAAATTTGGTGATGTAGTGACAATTGCAGCAGACTGCGCAGGAAGGACACGACGGGGAGCGACTTGGATCTACCCTTATTAATTATGTCAGCTGTAACCTGGTTGTCTGTGGTGAAGAGCTCTGTCTGATCTGTCCACGTGTGGCCCCAGACTTGGGCTGCTGCCACGATGGGGTACAGCTCGAACAATGACGAAGATCGAGGGAAGCCAGGAATCAGGCAGATTTCCGGGGGCCAAGGTCTGGCAAACCAGTGATGGCCAAAAATTGCAGCAAAGCCAATGGAGGCTGCAGCATCTGTGACTACCTGGCGCGACTGAGCTGATACTGAGGGAAAAACATTGATATGTCGTTGAAGTTGAAGAGGAACTCGTCCCACATAGCCAAGTCTGCTATTGCTGCTGGGTCTAGTCTGAGGACTTGGTCGGGTCCTGCACTCGGGCAAGAAAGACTAAGAGCCTTGAGATGAACGACCGCCCCTGAGGAATTGTTCTCATAGCGAAATTGAGCATCCCTATCAAGGACTGCAGCTGTCTTTTAGTACATTCCTGTGACTGGGTAAACTCCTGAATGACCAACCTAACACAAGCTAATTTGTCAGAAGGCAGGCTAGGCTGCATGGCGTGTGTATCCAGGACGATGCCTGAGAAACTTATGAAATGTGTTGGGCCTTCCACTATGTGTTCATTGAGATTGTTGAAGACCTCTCTTAGCTTGTCTAGATCTACTGGGGGGGGGGTATGTCTAGGTGTTCGATAAGCAGAAAATCGTCCGGATAATGGATAACCCTGTGACACTGGGCCTGGTGTGACAGGTTTAAGTGAGGGATTGGGCAAAACCGTCAGCTTTGTGGGCGAAGTGGCGAAAAAAGGGTTCCGTGTCTGTGAGGCTCCAGTCAGAGCTTATCTGGAACTGGGCAAGTCTCGCTGCTGCTTTGGCTGAAAAACGACCGATGGTCGTAGACGGCAAAACCTCCATATTTGTAAGCAAGATCTGTCATTGCATGAAGGTATAAGTCCCGCTCCTCCCTACTGCTGAGGGTGGCTGAACAAAGTACATCTCTGAACATCCCGAAGGCCAGGGTGAACTCAGTGGCTGACAGCTTACGACTGAGGCTGGGGTCTCTCGACTTGACAACCACTGAGACATCCCCCCCAGGCGTATGATTTGTTGTCAGCCAAGTCATGGACTGAGATGAGCAGGGATGCCAATTGACGTCTTTGCCCTCCAGTATATCCTCCCTGATGCTGGTCGGGACAAGATGAATGGGGAGGACGATAGGTGCAGAGCCTGGTGTACCTGCAGAAGGAGAAGCTGTCATCGGGACCATGACCAGGTCCGGGAGGGCCATGGATGGGCGAACTTTCAAAGGTGTGACTCTGGTCTGGACGTCCGAACTGTTGCGGCTAAGGGGGAGACCAAAGAGTGCATGGATTGTAGGGATGCCTGTTGGGCCCAGCTGCAGCTGGAGGCGGGAAGAGGAGCCTGAAAAGCTTTGCCTTCCTGGCCGTTAGCAGGAAAGGGAATATCCCTGCGACTCAGCTATGAGTTTGGGGATGTTCCGTCCCCTGAGGGACTGCAGGCAGCCGCGCTCTGAGCCGTTTGGGGGGGGGTAACAGAGGGGCGGGTGTGAAGTCCTCGCTGCCAGAAGACAAAAAGGGGGCTGGGTGCTCATATTTAAGAGGAGTCATAGCCATAGGATAGAGAGCGGAGTGGTAAAGAGAAAACTCAGAGAGGAGGAAAAAGGAAGAAGTACAGAAAAAGGAATGATAGGCATAGACAGGAGCTGACAGAGTTCTGTTGTGCAGAACTTATGTTGAGTGGAAATTTAGAAAACTCAGAAGAGTGCGTGGCGACCGAGGTGGGCCAGGAGGTGACTGGCCAGATAACCGATAGCTCGGGTGCCTGTCTGTGGCAAGCACAAACCTGAAGACCAGAACCGCAGGGCGTACTGGGGCGAGAAGTAGAAGTCTGGTACGGCCTACGTAGGAATGTTGCGGTCTGTAGGGGGTGACGTGTGCTCGGCCTGCTAACACTTGCACTGCCAGCAAGTCTACTGTTAAGCGACCTTGTCTGCGAGGTGAAGGGTCGCCCTTCGAAAACAGAGTGTCATGTATAGACATATGTGACAGAACTAACGCCTGGAGATCACGTCCAATGATGTATGTGAAGTAACGGTATAGTGAAAGGGTGCTGCAGAATGATGCGATAGAAAAGCCCATGAACTAGGCCCTGACTGACGCTCTAGTAGCGAGGTCCTGGTTATGATCGAAACTCGGTCGACCGGGAACACCTGCAGTAGGGGTGACATGAATGCAACAAGATTTCTTTACTTTTTTTTTTTTCTTTTTTTTATGTGTCCCCCTTGTATGCGACTGGCCCTGGTGAAGATGCAAACATAGCGTTTTTTTTTTGTTTTGTTTTTTTTTTACCTGGGAAATAACGTCCAACCTGGTACAGGATGGAACCTGAACTCGACTGACCTGAGGGAGAAAAGATAGACGAAAACAATGAGTGGCTCGTATGAATGCCACTGGAGACGAGCGACCGATTAAGTGCCACTAAAAAATGAAGTGGGCTGTATGAGCACCACTGAGTGTGCTTGCAGGGATTGCAAGGAGTATATGTTGAGATGCATGTTTGCAGCGATTGCAAATGGGTATATGCTGAGATGCGTGTTTTTGCAGCGATTGCAAGGAGTATATACTGAGATGCGTGTTTTGCAGTGATTACAAAAATGGGTAAATGCTGAGATGCGTGTTTTTGCAGCGATTCCAAGGAGTTTATACTTAGATGCGTGTTTTGCAGTGATTGCAAAAATGGGTAAATGCTGAGATGCATGTTTTGCAGCGATTGCAAGTGGGTAAACACTAAGATGCGTGTATTTGCAGCAATTGCAACGAGTTTATACTGAGATGCATGTTTTGCAGTGTTTGTATACGGGTAAATGGTAAGATGCGTGTATTTGTAGCAATTGCAAGGAGTTTGTACTGAGATGCATAATTTTACAGAGATTGCAAAATGGGTATATGCCGAGATGCGTGTTTTTTGCAGCGATTGCAAGGAGTTATGATGAGATGCGTGTCTTGTAGCGATTGCAAGGAGTTTATACTGAGATGCATGTTGCAGCAATTGCAAAAATGGGTAAATGTTGAGATGCGTGATCTTGCAATGATTGCAAGGAGATTATACTGAGATGCATGTTTTTGCAGCGATAGCAAATGGGTAAATGTTGAGATGCATGTTCTTGCAGCGATTGCAAGGAGTTTATACTGAGATGCATGTTGCAGTGATTGCAAATGGGTAAATGTTGAGATACGTGTTCTTGCAGCGATTGCAAGGAGTTTATACTGAGATGCATGTTGCAGCGACTGCAAATGGGTAAATGTTGAGATGCGTGTTCTTGCAGCGATTGCAAGGAGTTTATACTGAGATGCATGTTGCAGCGATTGCAAATGGGTAAATGTTGAGATGCGTGTTCTTGCAGCGATTGCAAGGAGTTTATACTGAGATGCATGTTGCAGCGATTGCAAATGGGTAAATGTTGAGATGCGTGTTCTTGCAGCGATTGCAAGGAGTTTATACTGAGATGCGTGTTCTTGCAGCGATTGCAAGGAGTTTATACTGAGATGCATGTTGCAGCGATTGCAAATGGGTATATGCTGAGATGCGTGTTCTTGCAGCGATTGCAAGGAGTTATGATGAGATGCGTAGCTTGCAGGGATTGCAAGAAAGGTCACCTACTGATAGGCGAAAAAGAAAAGGATAGCAGAAATTGTATATGTAGGAAGGAACTGCGAAGTGGCATACGTAACGAATCGTCGATTTGTTATAGGGACTGTTACGTATTGGTGTGTGGGATACTCGTGACGTGAACCGTTGTGCCGCTTGTGCGACTAGGTTCGGAGTGGACTGTGATGCATGTAGCTGCTGAGGTGATGTGAATTGGACAAAAAATAAATAATGAATCGTAGGGTATGGTAAGAACCACTACAAATTGGTGTGCAGGATAAGACCGATGCAAACCATTGTGCCGCCGAGGCGACTAGGCTTGAATCCGACTGTGATTCGTATGACATGAAAGCAATACGAAACAGTCAGTAGAAAATTACATAAACAACGAACCATTTGTGGGGTACAACAGGGACTAATAAGAATCAGTGAGCGGGATGCATCTGATGCGAACCGTTGTGCTGCCGATGCGACTAGGTTGGAATAGGATTGTAGCAGGTATGCAATATGAATCGGCTGTAAAGAGATGGCACTGATACAAATCGGTTGTAAGATGTATGAAGTGAATCCAATACAAATCGGTTGCAGCGTGTATACCACACCTTACTTCTAAAACCGAACACATTCCAACCGCCCAGCCCCCCATGTGGGTCTAATTACCACCTCAATCAGACACAGAACCCATGCAAATAATACATGCTGATCTCCAAATGGATGAGACGGCAACCCCATAGACAGTGAATCCTATGAGAAAATGAAGCCTGTATCGAGTGATATCAGAGAACAACCAACAATGGCTCAGAGGCTTGGATCTACGAACAAATCGTATGTTTGTGGATAGGATGACAAGCAAGGCAGAGCAAGCCTGCAAATCTAAGTTTGCAGGTATAGGAAACATATCCAATGGTAACATTGCATATGAAAAAAAAAGGTTTGAACCCTACCTGCAAAAGCAAGCGAGAACCGCCGACGAAGACGCCGCAACCCACTTGTAATCGAACGCACAGACTTATGAACACAAAGTAAGCTGGGAAGAGTCAGCACAGTGACATGTAGTATCGTTCACTGAAACTGACAAAGAGGAAGGGGAAGTGGTCAGCTTAAATACCCTCCGGGCTCCTCCCATAAATTCAGGCCAGCACACTGGCCTTCTAACATATACAGTGCATCAAGGGAAAGATGAATGCAGCAATAAACAGAGACACCCTTGATGAAAACCTGCTCAAGAGCCAGAATGTAGTGGACTTCCATTCCTCCACCTCTAGCTCTGGTCCTCTGCTCGCTGCTCACCACTTTCACTTCTAAACACAGAAGCCTCGTTTCTGTGTTTAGAAGTGACAGCTTACTTCTCCCAGCAACTCTTATGCTGCGTACACACGGTCGGACTTTTCGTCTACAAAAGTCCAACGGACGCCGACGGACTAAAGCTGGCTGGTAATCCGATCGTGTGTGGGCTTCTCCGGACTTTCAGCAGACTTTTTCAGCCTCAAATCCGACGGACTTTAGATTTGAAACATGCTTCAAATCTTTACGTCGTAACTACGACGGACCCCGAAATCCGCTCGTCTGTGTGCTAGTCCGACGGACAAAAACCCATGCTAGGGCAGCTATTGGCTACTGGCTATGAACTTCCTTATTTTAGTCCGGTGTACGTCATCACGTACGAATCCGTCGGACTTTTGTGTGGTCGTGTGTAGGCAAGTCCGTTCGTTAGAAAGTCTGCTGCAAGTCCGCCGAAAGTCCGCCGGAAGTCTGTCGGACAGGCTGTCGGACTTTTGTAGACGAAAAGTCCGACCGTGTGTACGCGGCATTACAGATCCCTCCCTTTCCTACACTCAGGATGGGGACAAGGGAGATGCAGGATCCCACAGTGCAGTGCAGATATCGGCAGCTATCTTCACCTGGTGGCGGGTGTTTCAGCTGATATCAATAATAGTAACAATAACGCACCGCAACATATAAAGTTCAACAAATGTCCATTAAAAAGTCCTTTAAGCTGTGTTCCAAAAAAAAAAGAGTGCTTACATATACAGTAAGATCAACAAATGTCCATAAAAAATGTATATATAAAGTTTAACAAATGTCCATAAAAAAGGACTTTTTTTATGGACATTTGTTGAACTTTGCATGTTGAGTTGCACTATTGTTACTATTAATTGTTTGTTTATGTGAGGTGAAATCACTGAGGAAGTGTTATAGCAAGCAACATTTTGTGTTGCTAAATCACATATTTTGATTATCACTGTTTTTGCACAGTTTTTAGGTACAGTGATTGTGCTGATTATACACATTTATTGTTTTTTAAGTTTCAGTGGATACAGCAACAAAAGTAAGACACCTGCTGAACTCTGCATTCTATACAAAGTGCAGCCATGACCCTGCATTCGTTGTGTAGCACATCCCTAAACTCTGCACTCTATACATAGCTATCCCTGAACTCTGTACTCCATACATAGAACAGCCATGCACCCTACACTGTGTGTATAGCACAGCCACAAACCCTGCAGTCTATGGATAGCACAGCTCTGATGTCACATACCTTATAGCAGAGTCTGACGTGTAGAGGGAGGCCTCTCTTACAGCCCCTGCTCAGGGACCACTGATGTTGAGACAATGGCCGTGTGAGTGCAGCAAGGTATGAGTGCATGTAAGTTGCCCAGCTGACCGTAGCTGTGAGTAACAGTTGCTTTGCCAGAGATGGATCAGATGGCCAGAACAGCAGATGGCAGCAGGAGCAGCAGACCCTGGACTGGGCGGACAGCACGCTGCAGTTGCTTGGCAGGCAGCTGGCTACCTGCAGGTGCAGGAGAGTCGGGCAGCACACAGGAGATGAAGGACCAGCAGGGACCAGGTAGCATACAGAGCAGGACAAACGAACAATTGGATGCATGGTCAGACTAGCCAGGTTTGCAGATGAGCAGGAGGCAGAACAGAAACCAGAGACAAGCCAGGGTCATCAAGGCAGGTAATGTGTATAGTGCAGCTCTGAACTCTGCAATTCGTGCATAGCTCAACCCTGGACCCTGCACTTTTTACATAGCACAGCCCTGGACCCTACTTTCTGTGTGAAGTGCAGTCCTGGACTCCAGAACTGTACATAGTGTACCCTTGAGCCCTGCACTCTGTATGTAGTGTAACCCTGCACTCTCTACATAGTACACCCCTGAACCCTGTGCTGTATACATAGTGCAGCCCTGAACCCTGCACTCTATGAATAGTGCAGCCATGAACTCTTCACTCTTTACGTATCACAGCCCTGGACCCTGCATTCTGTGTGCTGCACAGCCCTGAACCCTGTATGTAGTGTACTGCTGAACTGTACATAGTGCACCCCAGAACTCTGTATGTAGCACACTCCAGAACTGTACATAGTGCACCCCTAAACCCTGCACTCTCCGTATGGATACGGCGCTCCATGTAATAGATACAGCGGGTGCACGTGGACATCGCGGCCGCGGCCACTCGCGATCGCTCCTCAGAGAGGCAGAACATGAATTTGCCAAAGTAAACAAAGCAGATCCCCATTCTGACAGGAGAGTACAATGTAATTTATAATGTCACTGGCCCAAAAAAAGTGTTAAAAGTGTCCGATCAGTCCGCCGCAATGTCCCAGTCCCACTAAAAATTACTGTTCACCGCCATTACTGGTAAAAGAGAAATGATAATAAAAATGCCATAAATCTATCCCCTATTTTGTAAACGCTATAACTTTTGCGCAAACCAAAAAAATATACGCCTATTGCGATTTTTTTTCACCAATGATATGTAGAAGAATACATATTGGCCTAAACTAATGAAGAAATTAGTTTTTTTACATTTTTTTGGAATATTTATTATAGCAAAAAGTAAAAAATATATATATATATTTTTTTTTTTAATTGTTGCTCTTTTTTTGTTATAGTGCAAAAAATAAAAACCGCAGAGGTGATCAAATACCACCAAAAGAAAGCAGCCCTCCAGTTAGCAATGCTGTCAGGTTTTTATCGCTGTCTGGGTCATCCTCTCTATTTTTTCTGGGGACCTGTGTAACCAGGACTAAAAGTGGAAGAACATTCAAAATCTTGAGTTTTCACTAAAACAGGAATAAAGGGGAAGTCTTTCAATAGGGACACAGGTAGCAGTGACAACTATCTAAAGCTGTCCATACACTAGTCTTTTTTTAAATAATGTTTGTACAAACATTTTCAGTACATTCACCAACCTGTTGAATGTTGTTTGAAAGTACTTAAAACATTTTGTTTGCTTTTACCATTCAGTTTTGAAATGAATGGACTTTAAAGAATGTAAACTACTTACACTCTTTGTTGAAATTTGTTTGTTTGAGAAATACATTTCTATCCTGCTTCTATAAATTTTTCTTATCACTACAATCAACAATGAAAATTGATTTGACTCCACTAACAATTACAAAATCAAACAAATGTTCTTGAAACAAAAAATCTCAAACAAAATTCTATTAATTAATGGCTAGCTTAAAGAGCAGCTCCAGTCATTTTTTTGTTTATTAAGAGTCAGCAGCTACAAAAAGCTGCTGACTTTTAATAAACAGGCACTCATCTGACCCATCATAAAGTGATGTACTCACTCGAGCCATCGCTTCCCTCTGTCTAATGTCCCTGCGGCTTCATAGCTAGGTGGCCACTGCACATGTGCAAGCTGCGCTGCGCATTGTGAATGGTCCCGCAGTCTTCAGGGATATGTGGCATCTCCCAGAAGACTACAGGGAGGGAGGGGGAGAGGGGAACTAGGCCTAGGTGATCCAAGAGGAAGTGGGATTGTGTACCTTTCAAAACCAGGTACCTGCTCCCCTCCTCAAAAAAAAAGTGCCATTTGGTAAAGAGAAAGGGGGGAAGGAGGCCTTAAAGAGGAACTTCCTCTTTTGGGTGGAGTTGGGCTTTAAGAGGAAATTTTCCTTACTTTAGACAAACGTCCTTTTACTTCCTGTTGTGTCTAGGGGACAGGAAGTGAAGGAAAACTTTTCAATAGGACACAGATGACCAAAATGAACAAAAACCCCAAAGGGCTTGTAATAATTTCTTATTCTTTCTGAGTGTAGCACCCTCGTCCTAGAATAGAGCTGCAGGTAAATTTAATTATGCTGGGTGGTAGCCAGCTTGGCTAATTTGTAGTGTTTAATGGTCAATTGACTTCTGTTCTAAATCCTATTCAGTGTGGCTTCTCCCTTTTGTCAGTAGGTGGCACTGTTACCTTTGACATTAGTATGATGAGCTACAGAATATGCAAGTTATGAATAAACATACTTTTCTCAGCCAATCAGATTTGCTGTTATGAATGCTGGGAAAAGCTATTTAATAGAAAAAAGTCAGGTGATCAGGATCAGTCTTTCCGCCTAGGGCTGCAGCCTGGGTGGATGTGTGTACAGTTCCTGGCTGCTAGGCCTGAAGCCTGAGTCCTATCCAGATGCCTGCTAGGCCTGTCCGAGGCCTATCCGGGTGTTCAAGTTTATGCAGTTTATGCAGAGGAAAGCCTGCCAATGATCCGGAAATGATTCTAGAGGGATGGAGTTCTGAGGAAGCACCAGAGGTGACTCTTCATGAGCTGGAGACTATGAAGTGGCTGGGAGGACTTCAAGAGAGCTCATCCAAAGGAATCTGTGTATGAAGCTGTAAGTAAAGTTCAGTTACTAGAGGAGACAGCCTTTCCTACAAAGTACAGATGTGCTGTTTCTGCTTAAAGGCTATTTTTCCTGTACTGCTGTCTACCTTATCTCACCTATTTTCGTCTAAGAAGTCTGCCAATCTGCCTGTTGCAGATCATTATTAAGGGTGTCCTTTGCCCGATCCCCTCTCTCCCACATTTTTCCTGTTCAAGAAATAAACTTCACTCCGTTTAAAGCATAAAAGTGACTGGCGCCCAATGTTCTTTCTTGTTCATCACCCACCATGCCCACAAACCTGCACCCTCAGAATGTATGTCAGTCCTCCCTACCCCCAGTAGTCACCATCAGGCTCCCGGAAAATCAGGGTATATGCTACACAAGATTAAAAAGGTTTTGACTTTAGATACAGTATACTTTAACCTCTACACTGCCAGAATGTTTCCACATATGTTCAAACTAGCCTAATGTCTTATTAATACTAGGCTGTGTATAGGCATCCTAAATCAAGTAATGCTTACTGGTAAATGTACAAAAACAAGCCCCTCTGAAATGAGTATGATCTTTTAGGTTATTGCCACACTGGGCAGAACCAGTACCTTACCAATGAAGTTGGTGGGGTCTTCTGATTCATCAAAGCTCATGCTATGTTCTAATATCCCAGTTAAAGGGCGTATGCTCTAATAGTCCTGCCGTGCCAAATGGGCATTTACCCAGAGATCCTATTTTCCGTTTTGTGCATGGTTACTTTCATACATTCCCCATGAAGCAATGTCCAAAATGTGCCTTTTTTGTACTTTCTACATTAGCAAAGTCAAATCATCATAACAGTCACTGTCATTGAAGTAATTGATCAGCTAGCACAGTTCTGTTGCAGAGAGGGAGCTTTTATCTTCATATTTTCTTGGATTTCCCATACTTAGGGTCCATGCACACTAGGAGCAGAACCTGCAAGAACCTCTGGCAGAAAAAGCAGCATAAAAATGTTCATAGTGGCTTGTATTGTCCAACAGTTTAGGAGAATTTATAGGCATTTGCTTTTATAAGCATTTTTTCCAAGGCATTCCTGTTTGCTCATTTTTCACTATAATCAATGTACACTTGAAAATGCTGAATGCCCTTAAATGTGCGTTTTGGCATGCTTGGGTGGTTTATGAGTGTTTAGTGTTTTTTCTGCCTGAAAACTCCTCTCAAATATGCACATCTGATGGTTTTTTTTTTCTGCCCCTAAACTCTCCTCCTGAAATATGCCTCCAAAAGCCTTAATGTGCATGAATACATAGGATAACATGGAGCTGCTTCTACAGGCAGGAGGGAAAAAAAAGCAAAACTCCTGTAGAAGCAGCATTTTTTTAAGCCCAGTGTGCATAGACCTACCTAAAAGAATATTGTCATTGGAATTCTTTCCTAAAAATGTGTCCATTCATAAAAGCAACATTACCTTTACTGCTCTTCAAATAAACATTCCATGTCACAGTTTGCTAAGATGTAGACACATGTGAAAGAAAGGAGTCTTGGTGGTCTGGTGTGGTATTACAGGAATGTAAGAGCAAATAGAAGACTCAACAGTAGAAATGAAATGCCATCTCCATTCAAAGCTGTTTTCAGATTAATCGTATTAGTTTTCCAAAACAAGGCTTTGCGTCAATGATGTTGTGTACGCAGCTGCATTCATCAACAGGGTAAAAGGAAAGCTATTATGTTACAATTAAACCCTGCAACCTTTTTATTTTTTTATGAACTATACTGAACTGCTCTTGTTTTTTCATAAACCAGTTCCCTGAGATCCTCATGATGATAGGGAAAACATGAGAGGACAAATATTAATATCATTTTTTTTTTTTTTTACAGAGGGTACAATTTTCTCATCTACCATATGGTGCTAAGTGGGTCTCTGAAGTCATTGCCATGCTGGGAAATTCTGACTACCCTTGCCCTTAGATTACAGTAATTTTTTTTAAGAATTTATTAGTGTGTGTGTGTGTGTACAGGGTTAATCTCAAAAGACCTAGTGATTGTAGTGGCAGAAAACATTCATATCAGTCATTTAGTTTTATATGCAATGATTTGTTTGTGTGTGCTTATGGCAGTGAAGGGTTTCACCGAAAAAAACTGACAAAATTTAAATATTAGACATCAAAGGCAGAATTTCTGCTTCAATTTTTTTTTTTTTTTTGCACTTTTGGATAGAGTGGAGAAGGTCCTAAGTGGTCACTAAGACTGGAAGTGAAGGTAAATCTTTTCCAGAGTGGCAAAGAGAAGTAAAAAGTTGGGAAGGGAACCATGGTGAGGTTTGTATTGCTGTCTGTGTCTCACTTCCAGTTTGGGTGACATCAGTAAGTTGAACAGAAAGGGAGGGGAAGTCTCCCTACAGAAAGAGGACGCAATCCTTTCCACATTGGAAACTGAACTCCAGGCACTGGACCACCCCTTTAAACTTCACCTACTAGTAATCCCTATGTTAGGTGATGAGGAATTCCAGGTATAGATAATTAAAGTGGGAGTAAACTCCCATGTATGATTTTTACCTCTAGGTAAGCCTATAATAAGGCTTACCTATAGTTACAGTAAATATCTCCTAAACGTGCATCGTTTAGGAGATATTTCCTTTAGATGCAGCCAGTGCTGTCACCGGCGCATGCGATCCGAAGGAACAGCATATCCGTGCCTTTGCTTCATAGCCGTGTCGTAAACAGCGACTCCCATGCGGGATCAATTACATCGCCAGCTCAGGCTATTTATATCGCCGAAGTCCCCGAGCCTGGAAAGAAGACTGGGTGAAAATGGAAGAGCCTTCAGCCAAGACTGTGTGCCACTGGAGGGCTTCGTTTCCAGCTAAGTCTGTCATAATGTGATGCATACAAGCACATTATGAATTAAACTGCCCGGGTCCCAGTTTTTTTTTTTGCAGTGTACTACCGCTTTAGTACACAGTTATATTAGTCCAGCTTGGACCTTTGTAGCTATACACCATATTTGACCAATGCCCCTAGAAGCTGGAAATTAGGAAAGTAGACACCGCTAATCCATTGATCTCCACTTGCTTCCAGGTCCTGTACTGAGCAGCTGAACGCTGGGGGTCGGCCTCTCAGCATGAGTTCCATCCAGAGAATGCTCTGCATTTTCTGAATGAATGCAAAGCATTCTCTGATTGGACAAGGTGGAGAGGAGGGGAGATGACAGCAGTGATACCTTCCAGGGGCATCAGCTAGTTATGGTATATGCATAGCTACATTGGTCCTAACTAGACTAATGTAACTATGTATAAAATATCCATACCTGGAATTCTTCTTTTAAAAAAATCACACTAAATGCTCCATTTTACTACCTAAACATGTAGTCAAATGATGTACTAGGTCCCATGTCTTCTATTTTCTTCTTTGCAGAGGAGGAGGGTCTTTCTTTAGGAGTCCACTTCACCACCTGGATTACATAAACTATTGGCACTCCAGCTTCTGGATCCTCTCAGGATTCAGAAGACTGAAGTAGTGTGATGATGGCACAAAGGAGTGTCCAGTCAGCTTGGGAAAAAACTGCAGCACTGGGTCACTGGTCAGCATGTTATATAGAGATTTCAAGCCAAATAATCAGACAAATAGCAATGTGTAACTTGAAGTTTACTGAATGAATGTAAGATAAATTGACCATGCCAATAAAGAGGTAAAGGGGCATGTAACAAGCATAGGACAAAGTATAAGAGGTAGTGCAACTTTTGCAACTTTGAGTAATTCTCAAATATGCCACTACATGGCAGTACAACACACAGTAATGTCCCGTACACACGGTCGGATTTTCCGATGGAAAATGTCCGATCGGAGCGTGTTGTCGGAAATTCCGACCGTGTGTGGGCTCCATCGGACATTTTCCATCGGATTTTCCAACACACAAAGTTGGAGAGCAGGAGATAAAATTTTCCGACAACAAAATCCGTTGTCGGAAATTCCGATCGTGTGTACACAAATCTGGCGGACAAAGTGACACGCATGCTCAGAATAAATAAAGAGATGAAAGCTATTGGCCACTGCCCCGTTTATAGTCCCGACGTACGTGTTTTACATCACCGCGTTCAGAACGATCGGATTTTCCGACAACTTTGTGTGACCGTGTGTACGCAAGACAAGTTTGAGCCAACATCCGTCGGAAAAAATCCATGGATTTTGTTGTCGGAATGTCCGAACAAAGTCCGACCGTGTGTACGCCCTATAACAGTTTCTAAAAGAACAAAGTATAAGAAGAAATTACAAGTAAGCCTATTTGGGCATCCCTGTGGTTCATTCTTAATGGCACCCCCACGCATCTGAAAACACAGCGCTTTTGCACCATACGATTTCCCTCCGGATATGTTTTAAAAAGGTGTAGAAGCCTTTTTCCTGCATGAAATATTTTTTTCTAAGAACCTCGATTTCATTCTTCAATGCAAAGCATAATAGGAAGATATTTTGCGTCCATGTTAATTTATTATGTGCATGACTATGACAGAGACATTAGCCCATGCACTCGTCTACGACTGGGGCTGATGTGAATAGCTCCATGTACTTTGTAATAGCTAGATAAATAAAAGACAGACACATAGATGGGCAATAGATAGATAGATAGATAGATAGATAGATAGATAGATAGATAGATATATAGATAGATAGATAGATAGATAGATAGATAGATAGATAGATAGATAGATAGATAGATAGATAGATGAAGCTGGCAATAGGCTACTAGGCTCATTAGATGTAAATTTAAAGCCTGAATTTCCTATGTTTTCTAAATGTTATGTTTGGCGAATTCTGCTTTATTAATATTCATTTGCTGAATGCATTTTTCATGTGTTGTCCTATTATTCAGCTCCCTTTTGAAGTTATATAGTTGACGAAACAAGAAATACTGTTAGTTGCAGTATATAGCAATGAGTTTGAATTGAAAATTAGAAAAGAAGTCTAATTACAAGATGATCACTGCTGGGAGAAGAAAATCAATGGTTCTATTCATTAAAATCACAGAAGCATATAAGAACAATTGCATGTTGATTCTCATTTTGTTCATCGAACTAATTTGAGAATATTTACAACCATGCTGAGGTATGGCTATTCACCCATCACTCTTTACATTTGTATAATGCCAATGAAGCAGAAAAAGTTGCATGTTCAGGATATGAAGCTTGAAGCATAGTCATTATTTATATCAAAATAATTTATTATTTTCCCATGACTGGAGGATGTTTGCATATAGCTACTATGTCCTTTTCTGCAATTCCAGATGCCCCATACTATAGCAGTACACATAATATATAATACATCCCTCTATGAAGGGTAGTAGAACATGCATCAATTATATCCGTGTAAAAACTGGAGGCCGTTCATAGAGTCCCAACACCATTACTGTCCAGTAGGGATGAGCTTCGAGTTCAACTCGAACATCGACTGTTTGATCGTTTGACGAAGATTGAACATTATGGGGCGTTTGCGCCAAATTCGAGTGGCGCATCACGTCCCATAATGCACTAACTAATCGCAGTGCATTGCTGGCTGATGATTGGCCAAGCATGCACTATGACCCGCATGCTTTGGCCAATCACAGCGCCGTCAACAAAGAGAGCCATAATTGGCCAAAGGCATAGTGCCTTTGGCCAATTATGGCTCAGGGAGTTAAGTCCACGCCCCACACCATATAAGGCCACCTGCACGTCGGCCTTGTGTAGTGTGTTGCTGGCGGAGAGAGAGATAGAGAGAGAGAGAGAGAGAGAGAGTGTCATTTCATTTACTTTGAGCAGGTAGTTTATTCAGTTAGCTAGATCTCACTGCAGACCGTTCCTGGTGTACTGTTTCTAATATACTTCAGGCAGGCAGTTGATTCAGTTAGCTGCAGTGTATTTAATATATATATACAGTCAGACTGGTATATATATATATATATATATATATATATATATATATATATATATATATATATATATATATATCCACTGCATACAGTTTAGCTAGATCTCACTGCAGACCGTTCGTGCTGTACTGTTTCTAATATACTTCAGGCAGGCAGTTGATTCAGTTAGCTGCAGTGTATTTAGTATATATATATATACATCCCAGCTTTGTGTGTATATATATATATATATATATATACACCAGGGGCGGATCCAGGGGGGGCAACAGGGCAATTGCCCCCTACGAGAAATTCATGATTGGCAGGCCAGTCAATGAATGAGTGAGCGGGCGGGAGCCGGAGGACGAGTGTGCGGGTTAACGAGCGGGCGGGCCAGTCAGCGGGGGTCGGCAGGTGAGAGAGAGCCTGAGCAGAAGGTCGGCGGAAGAGTGAGGGGGGGTTGACAGGTGAGTCTGCGGGCGTTCAGGAGCAGCAGGACAGACATCGAGAGAGGGGGCGGTCCGGTCCGCAGGTGAGCGGAGAAACTGGCCAGTCCAGAGATGTTGCTTGTGACATCATCTGGGATGGACAAGAAGAGAGGAGGAGGAGGGGCCGCCGGGGGGAGCAGCAGCAGCGTGACATGAGAGAGAACTTACTACAGAGGCTGCCTGCGCTACTCTGCATATGAAGAAAACAAGTAAACGCTGTGCCCTTATTGTACCCTATGAGCCCTGAATGTGCCCTGATGTGCCCTGAATTTATCCCATGTGCCCTGAATGTGCCCTGATGTACCCTGATGTACCCCATGTGCCTGATGTGCCCTGAATGTGCCCTGATGTACCCTGATGTACCCCATGTGCCTGATGTGCCCTGAATGTGCCCTGAATGTGCCCTGATGTACCCTGATGTACCCCATGTGCCTGATGTGCCCTGAATGTGCCCTGATGTGCCCTGATGTGCCCTGAATGTATCCCATGTGCCCTGATTGTACCCCATGTGCCCTGAATGTGCCCTGAATGTACCCCATGTGCCCTGAATGTGCCCTGAATGTGCCCTGATGTGCCCTGAATGTGCCCTGATATGCCCTGAATTTATCCCATGTGCCCTGATTGTACCCCATGTGCCCTGAATGTGCCCTGATGTACCTTGATGTGCCTGATGTGCCCTGATGTACCCCATGTGCCCTGATGTGCCCTGAATGTGCCCTGATGTGCCCTGATGTACCCTGATGTACCCCATGTGCCCTGAATGTGCCCTGATGTTCCCTGAATGTGCCCTGATGTACCCCATGTGCCTGATGTGCCCTGAATGTGCCCTGATGTGCCCTGAATATGCCCTGATGTGCCCTGAATGTGCCCTGATGTACCCCATGTGCCCTGATGTGCCCTGATGTGCCCTGATGTACCCCATGTGCCTGATGTGCCCTGATGTGCCTGATGTGCCCTGAATGTGCCCCATGTGCAAGTGACAATCTACAACATGTGGCAGGTGACATGGCAAGTGACAATCAGCAACATGTGGCAGGTGACGTGGCAAGTGACCATCAGCATCTGGTGGCAGGCAAGTGACAATCCGCAGCTTGTGGCAGGGACGTGGCAAGTGATAAGCTGCATCTGAAGGCAGGTCGACGTAAAAAGTGACACACTCGGGGCTCCCACTGATTCTGCATTATGGTGAGTTGAACCATTTCATTTTATGTTATATGTAATAATAGAAATAATGCGCTTCTATCATCCTGACACCATAACAACCATGGTGCTGTGATGATGAAAGCGCCAACACCAGCCATTACCCCGATAAATTGCCCACAAAAAAACATATTTTCTGGCAGTGCCCCTCCCGAGACTAGACTCTGGATCCGCCCCTGATATACACACTGTATCCAGTTTAGCTAGATCTCACTGCAGACCATTCCTGGTGTACGTATTCAAATACACTTTCAGGCAGGCAGGCAAGGCAGGTTATTCAGTGATCTGCAGTGCATAAAATATATATACCGTCTCCTACATATATATCCACTGCATTCTAGTCTAGCCAAGCCCATACCTGAATATAGGCATCAGTCACTCCTTCCCTAGCCCCACCATCATGTCCTGAGGAGTCACCCAAACCGTTCGACCACAGTGTCGGGTACATGCTGCAGGAGGATGCGCAGCATTTTGAAGGCTCCGATGATGGTACCCAGGTTGAGGGTGAAGGCAGTAACGTGAGCCCAGAGAGAGGGGGTGCCCAAAAAGGACAAGAAACTGGCAGTCATGTTCCCCCAGCTGCAGCATACTGCCAGGTTTGCTCCAGTGGCGAGGAGGGAGGGGATGATGAGGTCACTGACTCTAAGTGGGTGCCTGATAGAAGAGAAGAGGAGGAGGAGGCGGCACATCTCCAATGAGGCAGGATGCCCTCCAGGGGCCAGCTTAAGGACAGCCAACCGACTGCATCACACTGCAAAGCTCCGCATGTGCAGGGCGCTGCTGACTCCTCGCGTTTTTCAAAAGTTTTTTTGGTGTGGGCCTTTTTTGAGACGTGCAGAAGATTGCACTATTGCTGTTTGCAACATATGTCTGAAGCGTATCAAGCATGGCCAAAACAACAGTTGCTTGGGCATCGCATGCTTGACCAGACATGTGTCGAGCTCCCATGCAGTCCGTTGGCAACAGTACTTAAAAGACCCACACCAAAGAACAAGGCGGACCTCTCCTTGCTCCTCATCAGCTGGGATGTCCAACCCTACTATACCTTCAGTCCTCTCAGACATGCACTGAGAGGAATGAAGGTGTAGAATTATGTGTCCCAAGCACTTGCGGACAATCTGCTAGCGGTACACCTAAATCCGATTGTAGCAGGCAAATTTCCCTACCCCATTTGCTAAACCGTCTAAAGAAATTCGGTCCCAGTCATCCCAGCCATGCTCAGCGGCTGAATGCTAGTTTGGCTAAATTGCTAGCCCTCCAACTGCTGCCTTTTCAGTTGGTAGACTCTGCCTCTTTCGAGAATTTGTGCAATGTGCGGTACCTCAGTGGCAGGTTCCCAAATGCCATTTTTTTTCTCTTAAGGCCATTCCGGCTCTCTACCGGCATGTGGAAGGCAATGTCTTGGCCTCGTTGGACAGGGCGGTCAGCGGTAAAGTGCATATTACCGCTGACTCATGGTCCAGCAGGCATGGACAGGGACATTACCTTTCTTTCATGGCACACTGGGTAACCCTGCTGGCAGCTGGGAAGGATGCAGGACAGGGTGCAGTAATGTTGGAGCTTGTTCCGCCACCATGCCTTCAAAATGCTGGTAGTGGTGATTCTGCCACACCTCTCTCCTCCACCTCTCCTCCTCTTCTTCCTCTATGGCCTCTTCCTGTGCAGATTTGTCCTCGGAACCAGCGGTGCTCCGTAGGCATTCTAGGGGCTACGCAAGCAGTCAGGCAAAAAGATACCATGCGGTGCTTGAGTTGGTCTGCTTAGGGGACAGGAGCCACACTGGGGCAGAGATTCTGGCAGCTCTGCAGGGGCAGGTTCAGAGGTGGATGACGTCATGCCAGCTTCAGCCAGGAATGGTGGTTTGCGACAATGGCACCAACCTCCTCTCTGCCCTCCGACAGAGACACTTGACCCATGTTCCCTGTTTGGCTCACGTCCTTAATTTGGTGGTGCAGCGGTTCTTGTGCAGGTACCCAGGCTTACAGGATCTCCTGAGGCAGGCCAGGAAAGTCTGTGGGCATTTCTGCCGGTCATATAATGCCAGTGCTCGGCTGGCTGACCTTCAAAAGGAATGCAACCTGCCCAAGAACCGCCTCATCTGTGACATGCCCACCAGGTGGAACTCAACGCTGGCAATGCTGCAGCAGAGGGCCATCAAGGAGTACCTGTGTGAGTATGGCACCAGGACAGGGTCAGGGGAGCATGGATTTTTTTCACTATGCCAGTGGCTAATGATCAAGGATGCATGCACTGTCCTGTCACCATTTGAGGAGGCCATGAGGATGGTGAGCAGTGACAGTGCATGCATCAGTGATACTGTCCCTCTTGTTTTCCTGTTGGAGCACACGCTGCGTGGAATAATGGACAGGGCACTTGAGGCAGAACAGAGGGAGGAAGAGGAGGACTTCCTTACCTCTCAAGGCCCCCTTTATCCAGACAGTATTCCTGCAGTCCCGCCTATCACACAGGAAGAGGAGGAGGAGGAGGAGGAGGACTTCCTGAAGGGTCTGGTATGGATTTTGAGGGGGAATCCCATGCTGTTTTTTTTCAATAAGTTTTATGTGTATTGCAGAGACCCGACAATTCATTAATAGCCACGAATACTTTTAAATTACTTTTTTTCCTTTAGAAATGTAATTTTGCTCTCGGACTGTTCTAAACATGGGAAACATGCGCCACTTTACAGGCATACTATAGACACCCCCCAGGTACGAAATTTAAAGGAATATTTCACTTATTGTTTCACTTTAAGCATTATTAAAATCACTGCTCCCGAAAAAATGGCCATTTTTTAAACTTTTTTTTGCATTGATACATGTCCCCTGGGGCAGGACCCAGGTCCCCAAACACTTTTTATGACAATAACTTGCATATTAACTTTTAAAATGAGCACTTTTGATTTGTCCCATAGACTTTTAAAGGGTGTTCCGCGGCTTTCGAATTTGCCGCGAACACCCCAAATTGCTCGCTATTTGGCGAACAGGAGAACAGCCAATGTTCGAGTTGAACTTATGTTCTACCCGAGCATAAAGCCCATCCCTACCTACAATCCCTATCTTGTTTGGACCGCCTGTATACTGCTGTTCAGAGTATATAGAGTATATAGGGCCTGGGGGCCCCACACCTTTTCTTTTTTTAATTTGGGTGCGGGGTTCCCCTTAATATCCATACAAGACCCAAAGGGCCTGGTAATGGGCTGGAAGGTTACCCATGCCGTTTTTCTCAATAATTTTCATCCATATTGCCGGGACCCGACATTACATTACAGCCACAAGCAGTTTTAACTGACTTTTATTCCTTTAAAAATTTTATTTTGTGCAGGGACTGTTCTAAACATCAGAAACACACGCCACTTTACAGGCATACTATAGACACCCCCCAGGTACGATATCTAAAGGAATATTTCACTTTTATTTTTTCACTTTAAGCATAATTAAAATCACTGCTCCAGAAAAAACAGCAGTTTTTAAAACTTTCTTTTGCATTGATACATGTCCCCTGGGGCAGGACCCAGGTCCCCAAACCCTTTTTAGGACAATAACTTGTATATTAGCCTTTAAAATTCACACTTTTAACGGTGTTCGAATGTTCGCGCAAACGTTCGGTTCATTTGCATGTTCTGGATGGGGTGTTCAGCTCATCCCTACTGTCCAGTTCAAAGTGTAAAGCTGGCCATACATGGATCAAAATTTGGCTGGTTCAGCAGGGACCAGTCAAATTTTGATCAATAAGAGGCCACTGTCAGTCTACCGGGCGACTTCTATTCAACCACCCTGTTGGTAATTTTTTCTTCAATCAGCATCATAGGCAATAGCCTGCAGTGCTGATCTGTTTATTCTGAGAGTGGGGGAGTCTCCCCGATGTCAGAATACAAATGTGTTAATGGGGGAAATGGGTCAGTATATGACCCATGTATGGCCTGCTTAACTGCACAGATCTTTAACGATATAGTTACACATCAGTTAACAAAATTATCATAATTCATTTTCCCTCAAAAATTATTTGTGTTTTGACTTTACGATGAGCTATTGATTTTATAATTGCATAAAATATTTTAGTAGTCATTACTCCCTCTTTGTTCATACACACACATATGATATTCTATTAGACTGTAGGGTGAGAGAGAGTGGGAGAAACAGCAAGACACCCCAGCATGGTGTTAATCTACACTATATTGTCAAAAGTATTGGAGTGTCTGCCTTCATGCACATGAACTTTAATGGCATCCCAGTCTTAGTCCGTAGGGTTCAATATTGAGTTGGTCCACCCATTCCAGCTATAACAGCTTAAACTCTTCTAGGAGGGCTGTCCTGAAGGTTTAGGAGTGTGTCTATGGGAATGTTTGAGCATTCTTCCAGAAGTGCATTTGTGAGGTCAGGCACTGATGTTGGATGAGAAGGCCTGTCTCACAGTCTCTGCTCTAATTCATCCCAAAGGTGTTCTATCAGGATGTGCAGGCCAGTCAAGTTCCTCCACCCCAAACTTGCTCACCCATGTCTTTATGAACCTTGCTTTGTGCACTGGTCCAAATAATTTGGTGGAGGGGGGATTATGGTGTGGGGTTGTTTTTCAGGGGTTGGGATTGGCCCCTTAGTTCCAGTGAGAGGAACTCTTAAGGCGTCAGCACACCAAGACAACAGTTTAGGGATGGCGCCTTCCTGTTCCAAGGTGACTGTGCACCAGTGCACAAAGCAAGGTCCATAAAGACATGGATGAGCGAGTTTGGGGTGGAGGAGCTTGACTGGCCTGCACAGAGTCCTGTATATATGCGATGGGCGATCCCGGAGCGGTTAAACAATCAGAAGTTCTAGAGAGACAGGCCATTAAAGTGGTTCTAAAGGCAGACGTTTTTTAATCTTCATGCATTCTATGCATGAAGATAAAAAAACCTTTAGTGTGCAGCAGCCCCCCTCAGCCCCCCTAATACCTACCTGAGTCCCATCTCAATCCAGCGATGTTGCACGAGAGTCCAGGAATCTCCCTCCTGATTGGCTGAGACACAGCAGCGGGTGCCATTCCTACTGCCATCAATCAAATTCACAGAGCGGCTCGGTTGCATCCTTAGCAAGCTGCTTGCTGTGGGGGGCACTCGACAGGAGGGAGGGGCCAGGAGCGCCAGCGAGGGACCCAAGAAAAGGGGGATCCGGGCTGCTCTGTGCAAAACCACTGCACAGAGCAGGTAAGGATAACACATTTGTCATTTTTAACCAAAAATAAAACAAGACTTTAATATCACTTTAATGTTATATGCAAATCTCAAATTTTCCTGTAAAAGACAAGCTTGGTCCAATGCACATTTTAATACAGTGTTTTGTTTCAGTTTCCCAACTTTGCACCAGGCCTACTTTAAGAGATTGAGCCCAAAGCAGCTGGAAAGGCCCACTATACAAGAAATAAACTGACATCCTTACTTACTGAATGCTCTGATGTTACTGTTCCTTTTTACTGAGCTGGCTAACAAGCTTATCTCTTAAAACTGTCACTTTTCCACCATTTATATGCTTCTATACCATGTCAACCCCACTAGTAGACAAAGGCATCTCCCTTTGTAGTGCCAAACACTTTATAAGGTATATGTATGTTCTAGTTTGCCAAACCCAATTAGAATAACACATTTTACCCGATAAAGAGGAGATAATGCATTGATGCAAATCTCTCCAATGAATGCGCCCTTCTGTTCCCTGAGCAGACCTTTGCCATTCTGCGTGTGACCAGAAATAATCTTTGCATTTAAGAATAGTAAAACATAGCAAATCATACAGTTGCTTAAATGTTAATGCCTTTCTTAGATCCAGTGCAGTGACATGCATGGCATCTTCTGAGTACGTTTTCTCTGAGGTAGTTAATTAGTTTTCACTTGATTAGTTCTAGAGTCATGCCTTAGGCCGAAGTAAAGCTCACAGGAAAAGGGAAACATACTCTCCTAGTATAAAAATGTAGTTAAAATGTGAAAGAAAATAGATCTTGAACTTTTCTGAAGCTGCTTTACCTAATGATGTTGTGTATTTTGCAAGTATGGCATGTATGAGAAGTTTGGGGTCAGTGGTTTTGACTCTAATTTCTCCAAGTTTTATAGCCCTTTACCCTAAAGCTGTCTATGCTTTACTTCATTTATGGTATAAATAGAACCTAACTTGTAGCCTTAAGCCAGAATATACTTATATAATTCATATAGGAGAAACACTGAGTGCGAAGTCAATAAAATGCTTTTCTATGGATTGTAGATTTGCTGTTATGTATTAGAAAATCTATTAATTTTAGTTTGGCAAAGAAAAGACACCTTCAAAAAAAAAATATTTCATGGACTAATTGTAATAGGTAGGTCTCCATCAAAGGTATGAAAATAGATCTTGTTAACTCTGCTCCAATATCATTACATTACACCTAGCTTTAAATTCAACCCCATACATAATGCACTTCATTTCATGGCACATTTCTTTTTGCTTCTTAGAACTGTATGCAGCAAGACAGTAAATGGCTCACCATGCTACTAGACCCAATAACAGATGCATGAACTCCTATTGCTGTAGCTGTAGTTAGAGATAACAGCTTTTGTCTTTTGTTCCTTCTTTCGTCACATTTCCCAAATTTGTAAATCACAGAATTTGACAATTTAAATTGTAGTCTAACCCAAGAATGAACATTTTTTTTGCATTCATTATTTTATTTATTAAGTTTGCATAACAACTTGTACAATACACATTAAAGCGAAAGTCCATCTGCAAAAAAAAAGAAAAGAAAAAAAAAGGATGACTAATCCATATGCATGTAATACTCAGAAGTACAATCAGGTAGGTCAGGGTAAACATATTTCAGGTAAGTGCAATGTTCGAACATTAATACTGAATCCACATCACTATAGGTTGTGCCATAGTTAAAGAGAAACTGCAGTCTGGTCACATAATTTGTAACAAAAACATCTTTGCCATTCTGATGCTTCCCTTCAACCACTTTGCATATTATTTTATATATACTGTGATTCTGTACTTGCCAAATATTCTGCAGAGTCTGTCTGCAAACATTTTAACTGTGGGCAGCTGAAGCCGCTGCCTGTTCACTTCCTGGATTTACACAGGCACACCTCCAGCTTTGCAGCTCTCATTGGCCTTCTTATGACTCATCCTCCCTCCCTTCCTGGCAAACTCTCAGGAGAGTGAGAGAGAGCTGTGCATGATGTCATACAGTAAGCCTATACTTTTTACCAGACAGGAAACAGGAAGTGGGCTGTATAAGGTATTTACTGGCAGAAAAAAAAAAGTTTTTTTAAACAATGTTAAAACAACAAGGGCAGAGGATTTAATAGATGAAACGTTGAAAAAAATGGCTGAAGTTCCGCTTTAAGCTGATGTAGGTGGTGTAAGATACCTTTAATGAAATGTTACCCTAGGGATGGATAAAGTAAGGGCAAAAAATAGTCATATCAGGAGAGCTCAGTGCTATATCTTGAAAATCCCTTAAAAGGGAACATAGGTAGACAACTGGAAAAAAGAGGGTGAAAGAAATGGGAAACAAAAGATACAGAAACGTGATGATTATCACATGGAGGGCCTGAACATTTTACGGGTAGTGAAAAGAAAAGAGGAGAGGGAGAGAACCAGGTCAGGGAATATGGAGTACAGGAGGAGGGAGGGACCAAGAACAGCCTTAATAAGGGGAGAGGGAAGTGTAGCGCTACCCCCCATGAGGGACGCTCAGAGATTCCGTACCTCACTGGTTGTCTTGACCTTGCAAGTCCTTCGACAATTCTGACACTCTGGGTTTTGACATTTCTGTTATGAACAAGAACTTAAAGGCCAACACACATGTAACTTAAAGCAGTTAAATGTGTTTACTGGCAGATTAAAGATGATGAGTTCAGCCATAAAGAGTTTGTAATATGCAACTAGTAAGACACAGTCAATAAACTTGGATGACTTTCTCCCTGTAATAGAGGGCACGACTCGGCTGCAGCACTGTCTAGCACCAAGTCACTGCTTGCAGATTCAGGCCGTGGTCCCAAGAGGGTGATTCCATCCCACACAGGCTTTTTATTACCTCTCTCAGCATTCTGGTCTCATCCCCAGCTGGCTGGGATTTGTAGTCCATAACAGTCTGACTGAATGTAAAACCTGGCTCTTTGGACCACATGTCCCAAGATGCTTTGCTCCACTTTTACCTCTCATTCACTCTCCCTTCAGGATGTGATGACATAGAGTCTGAGCTGAGCACTAGAAGAGAACAGTCTCACTATAGCAATGTTGCAGAGTGTCTCCTGATAATGCAGGCAATATTAGCCAGCTCCTGCTTACAGGAGCAAGAGTGAGCATTTATCACCCTGGGGATTGCCAATCCTTAGATGTGGTGGTTTTATCATTTGTTTTCCTCTATTTTTACCTGGCGATCCTGCCAGTGACTCATTTCCTGGTATGGAATTTATGGAGGAGCAGGACTATGACCCTTGGACAGGAAGTTTGTAAAGCTGGCCATAGATTATGTGATTTTCTTTGCAGCGTTGATAGTGAAATAGGGGAATCCCTCTAAAAGAGCTACTGTGTTCAAAGGGGGGGGGCCTGTGAGCGAGAAACTGTCCCTGCCGGGACAACTCTGTGATCACTGCTAGCGACTAAAGCCACTGGCAATAATTCAACATAGGTACAATCGCCTTGCCCATGGATGGATCAAATCTCACCTGGTCCCTGCTGAACCATTTGAGATTCGATCAACATATGGTTGGCTTTTGGACTACACCAAATTCAAAATTTCAGTATTCCAAAGCTACTCATTTACTCATTTTTTTTACTCATTATCTCATTTTTTTGTTTTCTCTCAGAATTCAAACGTTTTCAAATCAAAGTATTAATTGGAATTAGATCTGGCCAGTAACACACCTCCTGTATTAGAGTACCCCCACTCTGGATAAATGAGCACAGGGAGCACCTTTGGACAGCAGCATTGTCAGTCGGGGGGGGGGGGGGTTTAGATGTATTATTAGATTTAAATTCACTAACAAATTGAAGCCAAACTTCAACTCACACTTTTTTTTATCCCAAAGCTGATCATTGTAAACACCCCTGCCAGTGTTGCATGGTTTGTCTGATCCCTGTGAAATGATACATCTGGGGAAAAAACAACAGACTCACTGGCCAGAAGGAAAGCTAAAAAAAACAATTCAGCCATGACATCTAAGAATTGGTAAGCTGCAACATACAGTAATAAATGTTGGCTTTTGGATTTAATACTGCTTTCAGTTATAGTTATGTTCTCCCAGTAACTAAACTGAAATGTGTCACAGCAAATTTTCAATTTTTGAAGGCTTGGAAATTTGAACTTTTCCATGTATATTGTCATCCAACTAACATCATCAGAATGTCAAAGGGTAATGTGTCCCAGCTACCAAAAATCAAAAGAAAATAGGTGACATATGGATATCACATAACAAGATTTTGCCCCCAGTAACTGAGTTTAGGCCACATTCACACCTGAGCGTAGCGTCTTTGAGGGTTTTTCCTGGTGTTTTTTCACACATTTTTATGCGCGATTTTGGTGCGTTTTTATGCATGACTTGCACATTTTTATGCAGCTTTTTGAGCTTTGGCGTTTTTTTATTAGCCAATAGAGAAAACTATCATCTGTTGCATCATTTGTTGCTAGGTATTTCAGCTTTTTTTAGCTTTTCCCTTAGCTTTTATTTCTTTTATTATTAATAATATTGTTTTTTTATTTTTTTTCATTATGGTAAGTAGTTAGAGTTAATGTTAGGATAGGCTTCCCTGAATAAGTGAGTTTTCAGAGATCTCCTAAAGGTGGACAGGCTAGGGGCTGATCGGACATACCGGGGCAAAGACCACTACCACAAAACCAACTTTTTGCCATAATCTATAAAGGAATAATGACTTTTTATTGCAGCCTACAATGAAATTATGCATTGGACTGCAGAGAATAAAATGTATTTATTTTATCTGTTAGGAAAGCATATTCCTAAGTTTGTGTTCCTGTGGATTTTTCAGCCTACTATTTTCAACATGTTCAGCAAGGTGAATAAAAGGAATGGCAGACAAAAAGCATATCTCGTTACTATGGATAACAGGTACAAATGTAAGGCAAATGCCTTATATTTAACCAACACCAGAATCTGAATACAGCTGAATATGTTTTATTACAAGTGAAATCAGTTCTAAGAGTGGATTTGCTGTTGAATGTCACAATCTTGTTCCCGGTAATATAAAAAACATGAGGCTGTGCAGAGAGAGTAATGGGCTTGGCTTTCATGCGATTTGCCGGTGACAATGACAAACGGCCGGCGCCTCTCTCTTGCGAATGCTTGACATTGGCATCGTTCCACAATACCTTAGGTTCCCTTCAAGCACAGTTGGCTGCTACTTCTTATGCTTCTTTACATTCCTCTGAGAATAAAAACATAACTGGATAACCAAAGATTACTTTCCATTTCCACTGGGCTTACCCTCATCCAACACAATTCAGATTGCTGTTTTTACTTCAATACATATTAGATGTGCAGCCTTCACAGTGTGCCATTGACACCAAGGTATTAATCTGAAGAGTAATGAAAAGAGAATAGCAGGGTATTTATTCTGGACAACATCAAGGCAACTAAATAAATGTTTTTAGCTGCAGATAAGAAAATTGGTTAGGGAAACATTTCTGATAATTACTGCATGGAGCTATCCAAACAAATAGTGTTACAAAATTAGCATATAAATTTACAGTAAATGTCACATAAGGGTACTTGACTCAATGGACTGTGGAATGCATTTGGGCTTATAAAGCAGAATAACTAAAAGAGAAATACAAACAGTTGATAATAAGCTACAGCTGAATTGTAGACTGAGCCTCTTCAAAGATGAATCTCCAAGGAACCATTTCTAATTTCTTGTTAACAATGGCTTTGTTCAGGAGACAATACATGCTTGAAATATTTTATACCAAAGCATGCACTATATGTATTTACCCTTTACGAAATTGTCTTAGGCTGCGCAATGACAGTCACATGCAGGGAATGCTGATTGCAAACTGACTGATTAAAACTTCTCAAGGACATACCTTATTAGGTTTAGACTAGAGCGTAGAGGAAGAAATTAGACATTGATAGTGCCTATGGCTTTGACAGTTCAAAACAAACCTGATAACAGGGAAAAGCGCAGGCTGAAAATTGGCCCCTGATGACGTCTTTTGATGATAAAACGCATAGGACAGAGCATATGGCACTGACGTCACATCTCCTTTGTATTACAGTAGAATTGATTCTGGCAGCGTTTTTTTGTATGTAACCTTTTTTGTATTGTTTGTCTGGTTTCATGAATAAATTATCTGGATTATCTGGAGCCTTCCCCTACTTTACATGTGTACCAGAGGAGTATTGGTGTATCCAGCGTTTTGAATGAGTGTGACAGAAGTCCAGGCTTCCTGACGCTTCCCATGTCCCAGGTCTCTCTTCCACAGCCACCTGGACCCCAGGAGACACACTGGACTGTGGCAGCCTTTGATGTAGATGATACACAATGCGTGTATTCTGCCTACATCTTGTAAGTGCAATATATCTTGTGCAATAAACTGTGTTACTAATGTTACTGTGTTACACTCTGGGGATGGCTGCCACCTAAAATTATTTTTAATCTTTCATTTATTACTTTTCTCCTGGATTTTGGAACTTAACCACACACATTTTTCTTGCCACACATACAAGCTTTGACCTACTACCTCCTGAAGACCAACTATATGGTAAGCCGCTGTGATGCTTTTGGTGGTGGAGAGTATCACAGGGGAGTCTCACTTCTTCTGTTAAAGATGAATATATTTATTGTATTTATAAAAGATTGTATACACAGCAGCACATATTCACTATCCTTTCACTCTTCTATGTAGTGATGGGTCACGGCACCAATGTAGTGATGTAGTAGTAGAAAAATGATTATTAATTCATTATTACTAAAATGCGAGTTAGTCCAGCAGCAACCCAGTTCTGCCAGAGAGATGCATTTATTGAGTCCCAGCACAGAAAAAAGTTCACAAGATACTTGCAACAAATGACAAAATCCAACAGAATAAATATTACAATGAACAAAAGCCTTCAGAGTCCCATTCGTCCTATCAAGCATAGATATACTACAATCCAGCATATGTCCAGTCCATATTAATATGCACCTATATAGCTTCTATGCATGCAATAATGTGTATTATAATCTAGACCTGTGCTCTCATCTTGATGGAGAAAGAATGTAAGAAAGAATGAATGACTGCCTTGTTACTAAACAACCCCCATGGACCCTTTACTATCCTTTTTTAAGTCTGATCACACAAATTTGAATTTTACAATCCCCTGCAAGTAACTCCTCTGGCCCAGGTGATATGTAAAATGCAACTTGCCTGCCAGCTGTGTTAGGCCATCAAACATAGCCTACAGTACACACCTATGTACACATTAAAAAGACTGAGTGTATGTATATACCCCTGCCTTCTATGTGCCAGTCCTTTCTCCCTCCCAGTATCAAGCCTCCTGCACATTCTGTGTCCTGCTCCTTCTCTGTTCCTCCCGCCCCCAGCCTCCTCCGTCGCTGTGATCAGTGAACACTATGTTCTTCCATAGGTCTATTCTGCCTCCCTCTAGATTGTGACCGTTGTCCTCTCCTATTAGATCTACTTCTTCCCCTTCTCATTGTGAAATCAAAAACCTGATCCTTTTCAAAATCAGCCAAGTCCCTCCTAAACTTCGATTGTTTAGTTGTTTTTAAATTAAGTTGCACCCTCTCTATTTCCTTTTTTGAGGATATCATTTTGTTTAGTAAACTCCTCCAAATCTTTTAGGGGGTCTAGGCCTTGAGCACTTGCATCTATCATTTCCTTCAATTCACCTAATTGGATTTTTTCCTCTTCAACAATCAGGCCCATGACTGTGAGTCCATGGTTTATGCAAAGTTCCTTCCATTTAGGAAGGAACCTCTCATTGTGGAGGTGTTCAGCCGTGACCGGTTGATCTCTAAGTCCCTGTGGGACAATTCTATGGTCTATGTAAGTTTCCAAGAAAGAGACATTCCACTTCCTATTTAGATGTTTTACTAATAACTTTTTGTGCTCTTTAAATTTGTTCCTAATTTCTTCAACTTGGTTAGTCAGTTGGGATCAATCTTTCTGAAAACCAATCCTAATCTCCTGATCAATCTCATCTCCTAAGACAAAAGCCATAGTGGGAATCACAAACTCAAGTCAAATGTGGAAAATACTTAATTAAATGAAGTTGTATCACTGCAGGAACTAGTTTAAGAATGGGCCATTGAGGATCCTACTTAAGCCTAAACAACAAAAAAAGAAAAAGAAAAACTAATCCTGCTGAACCAAAAACCAACAGTGGTTATTAAATTGTAAACACCTTGATACTTTATACCTAAATATGATACTGTTGCTGTAGCTAAAGAAACTAAGCATACAAAGAGGGATCCAAGTATTTCTACCAGGATTCAAAAGATGGCTACTTCCGCAACAGAAAGACTAGGTCAGAATTTGGTTCTAATAAAATTACAAAATTTATTAATGCCAGTATGGGCATGAGCTACATTGATTTAAAGTGCAACTGGTACAAAAAACACAACTTCATACATCATACTTTTCAAGGTTCCCTCCAATAAGAGAGATCACCCAAAAAGAAAATGATGCTTGGAGACACTAAAAAGGCAAGAAAAACACATGTACACATAAATACGCACAGGTAGACAAAAAAAAAACCCCCAAAACACAGAAAATCCGGACACCAGCCTAGCAAAATTCACAGGGAAACTGCCAAGCGATAAAGTTGCATCGTTGTAACAAGGCATGTTAAAATAGTTAATACCATATTCCATTAAGGAAAGTATATTGCAGATTTACTGTGAATGGCCCCCGGGGGAAGGGATGAAAAATTAACCCTTGAAACAAAAATTGATAATTCAGTATAAAAATTGCAAAATAAATTTCACTGGCTGACTTGTGGTTGGAGACTAAAGCTGATTTGATCACAAAAGGAGAGTATCCTTGGGTTGCCAAACATTACATTCTCGGGTGATTGCCGTTGCGTTTTGACCAAGAACATAAATTATCCCTGCAAACAGACTGTTGATCATTGAAAGATGCCCCTCTAAATGTTAATCAAAATGATGTGGTAAATAGGGGTGCAGCAGCTGGTTAGCAAAATCACTTTATGCAGGGTATGAAAAGTAATGTCCCGTGACACAAAATGCAACCATAATGCAGCATATATACAGCAGACAGCTGATGATGACTTTAATAGCTTCAATATACTGATTGATAATTTCCACCCGAGATGATGTTTAAAAGATCTAGTTGCCTTACAGCTAGGTAGTCAAGCCATAGCTTTAACACACAGTCTTTATCCAATGGATACTGCCTGATGGTTCAGGGGAAACAGACAATGGAGTGCGTCAATACGTTACCACCCTGTGGATTGTCATGGTTGCTTTGTCCCCTTCAAATTCTTGCATGGGCTCGGTCAGTGCTGTAACAGTGCCTCCATAGTGGCTCTCGTGCTGAGGGACAAGCCGGTCAATACCACTTGTCGTGTGAATCGCACACAGTGTGTTGTTCGGGTGGATGTAAGACAGGCGTCTCCAATCCCGTCTCCAATCCTGCGATTCAGCTTGAAAGGGGCATAGCATAAACTGGCGTCACGTGACCGATGTGACGTCAATGCGTTTCGCTAGAATAATTAGCGTAGCTTCGTCTGGACTTGATGGGGATGGGGGCTGTCGGTTCCTTTTATTGGTGAAGCCTTCCGACAGCACTGCCCTATATTTTCTAAAAGGAATATGTGCAACTCAAAATTCAGGTTTCTGTATGAGATAATCCACACCGAGACTGAGCAAAAATCCCCATTACTGCTAGTATTAGTCACTGTCACTCACTTCCCGTCTCATGCTTATCCACATCATTGAAATCACAAAGTCTCTACCACATTATCTCTTCTGGTATAAAATAAATAGTAACAAGGGTTACCAAAATAAATTAGATCATCTATTTCTGTCTTCACACAGTCACCAAATTCTTCAGGGCCACATCGGGCCAAACATGGTGACATGTGTGTAGATATCACCCTTCACATCACCCTCCACCCAAACCCTGCATTCTGAGCCTAATATACTCTTGATCCCTGCATTCTGAGTGCAACACGCTCCTGAACCCTGCATTCTGAGTGTAATACACTCCTTAACCCTGCATTCTGAGCGTAAAGCACTCCTGATCCCTGCATTCTGAGCGCAGCCCACCCCTGATCCCTGCATTCTGAGCGCAACGCACTCCTGATCCCTGCATTCTGAGCACAATGCACTCCAGATCCCTGCATTCTGAGTGCAACGCACTCCAGATCCCTGCATTCTGAGCACAACGCACTCCCGTACCCTGCATTCTGAGAGTATTACACTCCTTAATCCTGCATTCTGACCATAAGGCACTCTTGATCCCTGCATTATGAGTGTAACGCACTCCTGATCCCTGCATTCTGAGTGCAACACTCTCCTTATCCCTGCATTCTGAGCGCAACGCACCCCTGATCCCTGCATTCTGATCGCAACGCACTCCATTTCACCTGCATTCTGAGCGCAATGCATTCCTGATCCCTGCATTCTGAGCCCAACACACTCCTGAGCGCAACACACTCCTGAACCCTGTATTCTGAGCAGAACACACTCCTAAACCCAGCATTCTGAGTGCAGCCAACTCCTGATCCTTGCATTCTGAGAGTAATGCACTGGGGAACCCTGCATATTCTGCATTATGCACTCCTAAACTCTGCACTCTCTTTTTTTGGGGGGGGGTAACGGACACTGCCCGGTGATCTTTGACTTCATCAGTTTTGTTCAAGTAGATCTCCATCCCTCAAAGGTTGCCTACCTCTGCACTACAGTGTCAGAGCCAGGAATGTCTGCAGCACAAGGAATTGTAAATAGGTAAATCCAACCAAGCGGTATGAACTGGAAAACCTGTGATGATGGGCTTTTGTTGGGATCAGAACTGCCGCTCTCCCTATGAAGTCAATGGGAATGTAAAAGCAGCTTGAAGCAGGTTGATGCAGCTTAAAGAAAGTTAGAATACAAAACAGAAAGATAAAGGCATCCAAGAGGCATTAAGAATTTGATATGAGTTTAAACAAGGTAATGAGATGAAAGAAAACATTTGAAGAGCCCACTGGCTCAGGTAAGGCTTTTCACAACAGGCAAGGCTACCCTTCTGTTGGTACTCCAGCAGGTTACCAGGAAAAGATGTGCATATATGGAAGGAGCGCCAGACCAAAAGATGGGCTCTTTTATCCTTTGGACTGACGCTCCTTCCATATACAGTATGCACATCTTTTCCAGAATGCAAAACAGGTCAGATAGGGGTCAACTGTAGATGAAATATACCTGGTAATGAATTGTGAATACTCTCATAAATGTCTCACACTAATCTCAAATGCAAGCGGAGTGCCAATTGACAAACCTTAAGCCCATCAACATCAACTTTTCAAAGAAAAGGTTTTAACAAAATGGAATTTTAACTTCAAAGGAAGGAGGGGGAAGCAAGTGCTGTATTTTGCTATTAAAGGGACTGTATCATTTTTTTGTTTAAATATTCTTTAATTGTTATGGTCAGTGCTTAAAACTTCAGGTCGATATAAAATATTGCCACCTGATAGTATTCATCATTCTCTGCCAGCAGGTGGAGCATTTGATGCCATTACTCATTTTACAGTTTCTCCAAATTAGGTTTACACTGTAAAAGTGCAATGCGAGTTGAATCTCTTTAGCAGTGGGAGTTAATGCAGTTCTCTCTCTCTCCCTCCCTCCTCTCACAGGCCATGGTCCAGGGAAGGGGGAAAGTTGAGACTTGTAGAAAACGTACTAGAATTGTGTTATCTTAGCACAGGTAAGAGCTTTGCATACAGTTACCATTCAAGTCTATGCAGCTAAAAATTGCACCACACCACTCAAAACTCGCACAGGATCCTTTTCAAAATTGCATCTGAATCAAACTGCATGTATGTAAACGGCCTCCACAGAAAGACATGCAAATACATGTGTTCTGGAATGCATCAGAAATCGAACCAGGGCTTATCTTCTGCTGAAAAAGCCAGAGGTTTACAGAGCTCTCTAGTATAATGTGAAATTTATACACACACACACACTAGAATGAACTACAAAAACGACTCATCCTACTCACCTCCTTTTTCTCCAAAAGACCCCCTCCAACATTTCAGTGTGAGACATTGTGTCTGGAAGTAAACTATTCCTGCCCTCTTCCAGCTATTCTTTTTGGATAACCCATAGCGCTCTGGGAACACTTTATCACCAGTGATTGTGTATTTGTTAAGCAAATATTGTTTATATATAGTTAAAAATAACAAATATAAACATTTTGAAACATATCAAAGGAACAAGACACAAACATTATATAGCCACAAATGCAGATATAAAATCTTTGACAAAGGGCAACGTGTAAGTAAAGAGAATTGAAATGTTACCAAATAAATGATTTAGAAGAAATTCATTATTCAAACTTGTAATCATGCCCTAAGCAAACCATTAAGATTGCCAAAACCGCTGAAGTTGTTCTGTCACAATTATACAAAATGGCTCAATCTGAACAAAATGCATAAAATTAAGCATAGCACCCACTACTCCCAGATAGGTACAATTACAGTACATTCAGACAAAACAAAATCAAGAAGTGTTGCTTCAAAATATGTTGGATTGTCATGCAGCATCTAATTATGGTTTTAGCGGCTTCTCAATTGAAATAGTTTCTAGATTAGTTTGAACACATTTGTCACAGAAATTTCAACAGGAAATGAAAAGAAAATCAAACCTGCAATGGACACAAGAACAAAATATATGATGTTTCAATGTGTTTCAACAGAAAAAGTTGATGGGCTTTAACTTTGTGCACCTGTGATGAAACCTTGGTCGGAAAATCTCCACAATAGGGATGCAGACAGCAATAAAAACCTGAAAAATGTTTTAGGTATTGGCTGAAGGTGAGTTTACAGAAGAATTTTAACAGTCAGCAAGGACATCTTTTATTCAGATTAGCTGATCTTTAAATCAATAACCCATAATAATGTACAGTCTGCGCCCACTTGGATGAGAAGTGAATGTGCACACATGTCAACCCCTGAATCTCTATGGAGACCACATGCACATAGCTGAGAGTCAAGTAGGGTAGTGGCCACAGCTCCCTGTGAGGCCTTATACTGATACTGACAGCATTAAGATGGTTGTAAAGGCAGAAGGTTTTTTATCTTAATGCATTCTATACATTAGGATAAAAAGCCTTCAGTGTGTGTGCAGCCCCCCTAATACTTACCTGAGCCCATCTCTATCAGAGGGCCCTGCTCATTAGAGCTTGCAATCAAAGAGGGAGGATCAAGAAATGCAAGAGGTAAAAACTGTGGAGGGTGGGCTGTTTTAGAAAACAAAAGTACAGTTGTTAGGTGGGGGCAGGGTAGGCTTCTGTGAAAAAAATGAATTTTCAGGGAACATCTAAAAGTGGACATAGTAAAAGTTAGTCAGACAGATTGGGATAGGGAGTTCCAGAGGATGGGAGAGGCTCTGGAAAAGTCCTGGAGGCAAGCATGGGAGGAGGTGACAAGGGAGCTAGAGAGTTCTTGGAAGGAACAAAGAGAACAATTGGGTTGGTATTTTGAGACTAGGATAGTTATGTAGCTGAGGGCAGAGTTGTGGATAATTTTGTAAGTTGTTAGTATCTTGAATTTAATTTGTTGGGTGAGCAGAAGCCAGTGAAGGGATTGGCAGAGATGGGTAGCAGACACTGATCGATTGGTAAGGTGGATGAATCTGGCAGCAGCATTGACTGAAGGGGGGGTAGCCTGATAGTCTATGCCAATGAGGAGGAAGTTGCACTAGTGGAGGCGAGAGATGACCATGGAGTGAATAAGAATCTTTATGGTGTCATTGGTTAGGACGGGCCGTATCTTGAGATGTTGCAGAGGTAGGGGCAGACAAGCTCTGGATGTGGGGCCAAAAGGATAGTTCAGAGTCCAGGATTACACCTAGCACCTTGGCATGTGGGGATGTGTTGATAGTTGAGGTGTTGATCTTGACAGAGAAGTCAGGGGAAATGGCACATGGGGGAGGAAAATTTATGACCTCGGTTTTGGATAAATTGAGTTTGAGGAAGCAGTGTGACATCCAATCTGATATGTATGTTAGTAAATGAGTGATGTGTGAGGAAACCGATGAAGTGAACTGAGGGGTAGAGAGATAGATTTGGGGGTGTCACATACCTGGTAGGAAGAGCCTGGTTTATGCAGAGAAAGGCCTCTCTTACACCTCTGACTCGGGGCCCCTGGTAGAGTAGACAGGTGTCGCAGGAGTGCAGAGTCACACAAGTGCCAGTAGCAGTGCTAGCTGCTAGGCTGCTGGTTGAGTAGTATGTCAGGTGGCAGCAAATGTTCTGAGGGCAGGAACAGGCTGATACTTGGACATAGTCAGGGAAAGAGCAGGTCCCAGTAGTGTCAGATGGACAGATGCTGGTAGCTAGGTAGCTCCAAATAGACTGGAACAAAAACAGAGTCAGACAAGTCGGGTCATACACAGTGCGATCAGATCAGGTACAGATGTGGAGACAGGAGAATGGTCAAAGAACAAGCCGGAGTTGGTGCATGTGGAGAGCAGGAATCGTCAGGAGCAAGCCAGGTCAGTAACTCAGGAGCAGATGCAGATAACAGGTAACAGGACAATCACGGGAACAGTGTAGACAAGACAGCACTGATCCTGGGTGCTGATCTAGCTTAAATAGCCCATTTGGCGCCTTTATCTGCCACTGGATATGCCGCACACATCTAAAAAATGGTATTGAAAGCCATGGGAGGCTATCAACTGACCCAGGGAGGAGGTGTAGATCGAGAATAGGGGAGGTCCAAGAACAGGACCTTGGGGAACCCTGATGGAGAAAGGAAGAGGAGAGGAGGAAATAGAATTGTAAGTGACACTGAATGTGCGGTGAGATAGGAACCAGTGAAGAGTACAGTCGCGAAAACCAAAGGAGTGGAGTTTTTTGAGGAGGAGGGGCTGGTCCACTGTGTCAAAGGCAGCAGAGAGATGCAGGAGTAGGAGTACAGAATAGGGTCCATTGATCTAACTGTTAGTACTGTAGATTATTTGTGAGTTTTAGGAGAGCAGTATCCATGGAGTATTGAGGGCAAAATCCAGACTAAAGGAGATCAAGGGGGTTGTTCTCAGTAAGATGGTCGCTCAGTCGGTTGTAGAACAGACGTTCAAGGAGTTTGGAGGAAAAGAACAGAGATGGGGCATAGGTTGTTAAGATTGGCAGGGTCCAAGGAAGGCTTTTTAAGTATGAGAATGCGTTCACTGCAAATTAGAGCGCCGCGGAACGCTCCATAATGCACTACGAGAGCGCAGTGCATTGCTTTGTGATGATTGGCAAAAGCATGCACCTGACCTGCATGCTTTGGCCAATCACAGCGCCCTCAGCAGAGCAAAGAGAGCCATAATTGGCCAAAGGCAGGGTGCCTTTGGTGAATCATGGCCCAGGGGGACTAAGCCCACGCCCCACACTATATAAGGCTGCTTACCGGGTGGCCCTGGGTACTGTTGTTGGTGTGGACAGAGAGATAGCCTGATTTAGATTAAGCAGGCATGTTATTCAGTTAGTGGCAGTGTATTTGATATATATATATATATATATATATATATATATATATATATATATATATATATATATACAGTCAGTCTGGTATATATATATATATATGTGTGTGTATATATATATATATATATATATATATATATATATATATACTCTGCATTTAGCATAGACTATATATTCAGTGTTTACTCGATATTCAGTCAGTGCAGGCAGTGTGTGTGTATATATATATATATATATATATACATACAGTCATATATATATATATATATATATATATATATATATATACTCTGCATCCAGTGTAGCCTATATCTACAGTGCATTCCGTGGTGTACTGTTTCTAATACACTTCAGGTGGTGTATTAATATATTTATATATATATATATATATATATATATATATATATATATATATATATATATATATATATATACAGTCTTGTTTTATATATATATATATATATATAGATATATGTATATATCTATATATATATATATATTCTGCATCCAGTGTAACCTATATCTACAGTGCATTCTGTGGTGTACTGTTTCTAATACACTTCAGGCGGTATACACAGTATCTAATACAGTGTGTACAGTGTCTACTACACTTCTGGTGGTGTACACAGCACATAATACAGTGCAACCATAGTACGGCTGTTAATACAGTGCAGGCGGTGTACACAGTATCTAATACAGTGTGTACAGTTTCTACTACACTTCTGGTGGTGTACACAGTGCACAATACAGTGCAGCCGTAGTACAGTTGCTAATGCAGTGCAGGCGGTGTACACAGTATCTAATACAGTGTGTACAGTTTCTACTACACTTCTGGTGGTGTACACAGTACAAAATACAGTGCAGCCGTAGTACAGTTGCTAATACAGTGCAGGCAGTGTACACAGTATCTAATACAGTGTGTACAGTTTCTACTACACTTCTGGTGGTGTACACAGTACACAATACAGTGTAGTGTGGTGTTGCAAAACAAAATATACATCGTGTCCGGAAGGCCACCAACTAGAGGCAGACACTCACAGGCCATTAAAAGAGGTCAAGCAGCCTCTGTGTCTATAGTCAACAGTGCTAGTCGTGGACATGGTGCATCCTCTGCAGGTGGCACGCTTGTCCTTTTTCTGTTGCTGGCCGTGTTATTAAGCCAGAACATGCAGAAGAGTTGGTGGAGTGGATAACAAAGCCATCCTCATCCTCCTCATCCTCTGTTACGCAGGCTCAGAGTAGTTTGCCTTCCAACGCAGCTGCCAAAGCGGCCTATTCCACTGGCTCCTTGTCCACAGTCACTCCTTCCATAGCCCCACCATCATGCACAGAGGAGTCCCTAGAATTATTTGACCGCAGTGTCAGGTACATGCTGCTAGAGAATGCGCAGCGATTTGAAGGCTCCGATGTTGGTTCCCAGGTTGAGGAAAGGAATAACGTGAGCCTAGAGAGAGGAAGTGCCCAAGAAGGACAAGAAAGTGGCAGTCATATTCCCCCAACTGCAACTGCAGCATATTGCTCCAGTGACGAGGAGGGAGGGGATGATGAGGTCACTGACTGTACTTGGGTGCCTGAGAGAAGAGAGGAGGAGGAGGAGGCACAACTCCAACTAGGCAGGATGTCCTCTAGTAGGCAGCCACCCTATTGCATTACACCGCACAGCTCTGCAGGTGCAGGTTGTTGCTGACTCCCACTGACTTTTAAAAGTTCCTTGGTGTGGGCCTTTTTCGACACATGTGTAACATATCGCACCGTTGCTGTTTGCAACCTATGTCTAAAGCGGATTAAGCGTGGCCAGAACAGCAGCCGCTTGGGCACCACATGCTTGACCAGACATATGACGACCTGCCATGCAGTCCGTTGGCAACAGCACTTGAAAGACCCACATCAAAGAAAAAGGCGGACTTCTTCTTGCTCCTCATCTGGGATCTCCAACCCTACTGTACCTCCAGTCCTCTCAAAAACCTGCACTGAGAGGAATGAAGGTATAGCAATAGGTGTCCCAAATACTTGCAGCCAATCTGCTAGCAGTACACCACCATCTGATTTTATCAGGCAAATTTCCCTACCCCAGTTGCTGAACCGTAAAAAGAAATTTGGTCCCAGCCATCCACATGCTCAGCGTCTAAATGCTAGCTTGACCAAATTGCTAGCACTGCAACTGCTGCCTTTTCAGCTGGTAGACTCTGCCCCCTTTTGTGAATTTGTGGAATGTGCTGTACCTCAGTGGCAGGTTCCAAAACGCCATTTCTCTTCACAGAAGGCCATTCCAGCTCTCTACCGGCATGTGGAAGGCAATGGTTTGGCCTCGTTGGATAGGGCGGTCAGCAGTAAGGTGCATATTACAGCTGACTCATGGTCCAGCAGGCATGGGCAGGGACGTTATCTTTCCTTCACGGTACACTAGGTAACTCTGCTGGCAGCTGGGAAGGATGCAGGACAGGGTTCAGTATTGTTGGAGCTTGTTCCACCACCACGCCTCCAAAATGCTAGTGGTGATTCTGCCACAGCTCTCTCCTCCACCCCCTCCTTTTCTTCTTCCTCTATGGCCTCTTCTGCAGATTTGTCCTCTGAACAAGCGGTGCTCCATAAGCATTCAAGGGGCTATGCAAGCAGTCAGGCAAAAAGATGCCATGCGGTGCTTGAGTTGGTTTGCTTAGATGACAGGAGCCATACTGGGGCAGAGATTCTGTCAGCTCTGCAGTGGCAGGCCCAGAGGTGGTTGATGCCACGCCAGCTTCAGCCAGGAATGGTTGTATGCGACAATGGCACCAACCTTCTCTCCACCCTCTGACAGGGACACTTGACCCATGTTCCATGTTTGGCACACGTCCTGAATGTAGTGGTGCAGCGGTTCTTGAGCAGGTACCCAGGCTTACAGGATCTCCTGAGGCAGGCCAGAAAAGTCTGTGGTCATTTCCACCGGTCATATAATGCCAGTATGTCAGGAACCAGAACGGATAGTCAGACAAGCCAAACATCAGAAAGCCAGAGATGAGCATAGTAAAACAGCAAGCAGGATCTGGAGCCAGAAGGGATGTCAGCCAAGCAAGTCTTTTAACAGGAATGCAGGAGAGCGTCTCTGTGATGTTGACTAAGGCGAAGGTAGAGATCATCTGGGCTGGACGGCTCAAGTAGGCAGGACTGATGAGCAGGATATCATCAACAGCTGAGTAACTGTGGAGAGATAGGACCTGGCAATTAGCCGACAACTGAGCGGCCAGCTCAGAGAAGGAAGGGCTGAGCCCAGCCCTGACAGCTACTGGCCTGTCCTGCATCCAGCATGTTTTCTGAACGCACATTCAGTGCTGCTGGAGGGTTTGTAACAGATCAAAGAGTGCGTCTGTCCACAGACTCCGTTGATAGGCTCACATTCATAAAAATGAATCAGTCTTGGATCTGCAGCTATCAAGCACCTGATGCTGATGTAACTGATTGAATTTGCTATGGATGTGGGATCCCTTGAAGACTGCCTATGCTGACTATCCTATTCCTCCTCAATCTTGATGATGCTAGCTTCCAACAATATTTTTTGTTTAGGGCACCACCGCCACCACCCAAGGCCCAATTTTTCTGCCCCTGTTTAACAGGGGCATGTAATTACACTTTGTGATCCAATATTTCACATCAGGGTCTGTTCCTATGCCCAACAAGAGTATCTGTGAGGGGTTACAGTGTTGTGGCACCACCACCACCATCCAAGGCCCAATTTTTCTGCCCCTGTTTAACAGGGCGTATAATTACAATTTTTTATATATTTCACAGCAGAGCCCGTTCCTGCACCCAACAAAAGTATCTGTGAGGGCTTACAGTGTTGTGGCACCACCAACACCACACAAGGCCTAATTTTTCTGCCCCTGTTTAACAGGGGCATGTAATTGCAATTTGTGATCTAATATTTCACAGCAGGGCTCGTTCCTGTGCCCAACAAGAGTATCTGTTAGGGGTTACAGTGTTGTGGCACCACCACCACCATCCAAGGCCCAATTTTTCTGCCCCTGTTTAACAGGGGCATGTATTTACACTTTGTGATCCAATATTTCACATCAGGGTCTGTTCCTATGCCCAACAAGAGTATCTGTGAGGGGTTACAGTGTTGTGGCACCACCACCACCATCCAAGGCCCAATTTTTCTGCCCCTGTTTAACAGGGCGTATAATTACAATTTTTTTATATATTTCACAGCAGAGCCCGTTCCTGCACCCAACAAAAGTATCTGTGAGGGCTTACAGTGTTGTGGCACCACCAACACCACACAAGGCCTAATTTTTCTGCCCCTGTTTAACAGGGGCATGTAATTGCAATTTGTGATCTAATATTTCACAGCAGGGCTCGTTCCTGTGCCCAACAAGAGTATCTGTTAGGGGTTACAGTGTTGTGGCACCACCACCACCATCCAAGGCCCAATTTTTCTGCCCCTGTTTAACAGGGGCATGTAATTAAAATTTTTGATCTAATATTTCACAGCAGGGTCCGTTCCTGCGCCCTACAAGAGTATCTGTTAGGGGTTACAGTGTTGTGGCACCACCACCACCACCCAAGGCCCAATTTTTCTGCCCCTGTTTAACAGGGGCATGTAATTACAATTCTTGATATAATATTTCACAGCAGGGCCCGTTCCCACGGCCAACAAGAGTAACTGTGAGGGCTTACAGTTGTTGTGGCTCACCACCACCAAAGGCCCAATTTTTCTGCCCCTGTTTAACAGGGGCATGTAATTACAATTCTTGATATAATATTTCACAGCAGGGCCCGTTCCTGTGCCCAACAGGATTAACTGTGAGGGCTTACAGTGTTCTGGTACCACCACCACCAAAGGCCCAAATTTTCTGCCCCTGTTTAACAGGGGCATGTAATTACAATGTTTGATGTAGTATTTCACAGCAGGGCCCGTTTCTGCGCTCATCAAGAGTAACTGTGAGGGCTTACAGTGTTCTGGTACCACCAAAACCTAAGGCCCAATTTTCTGCAGAGTATATAGGGCAGGCCGTATAGTATATAAACTGCTGTTCAGAGTATATAGTGCCTGGGGGCCTCCCACACCATTTTTTTATTTGGGTGCCGGGTTCCCCTTACTATCCATACCAGACCCAAAGGGCCTGGTAATGGATGGGGGGGGAACCCATGCCTTTTTTTCAATGATTTTCATCTATATTGCTGGGACCCGACAATACATTACAGCCGCGAGTAGTTTTAAATGACATTTTTTCCTTTAGAAATCTCATTTTGCTGTGGTATTGTTCTAAACAAGGGAAAAATGCGCTACTTTACAGGCATACCAAGGACACACCCCAGGCACGGTATTTAAAGGAATATTTTGTTTTTATTGTTTCACTTTAAGCATTATTGCTCCCAAAAAAACTGCAGTTTTTAAAACTTTTTGCATTGATACATGTCCCCTGGGGCAGGACCCGGGTCCCCAAACACTTTTTATGGCAATGACTTGCATATAAGCCTTTAAAATTAGCATTTTGATTTTTCACGTTCGTGTCCCATAGACCTTAACGGTGTTCGCGTGTTCAAACAAATTTTTTGCCGTTCACATGTTCTGCTGCGAACCGAACCGGGGGGGGGGGGTGTTCAGCTCATCCCTAATCTATAGTAGTGGGGTTGAATGAGATAAGCAATCATTGTATCTGTGGACATGGAGCATTAAGTGGGGGGAGGTATCTGACGCATCAGAGATCTCCTCAGGAATTGTATCAATCTTATTTTTGAAGTGATTGGCGATCTTCTGGACAGTGAGTGAATTAGTGGGTGGATACAGTGAAGGACAAAGAAGAGAGTTGAAGGTAGAGAAGAGTTGACAGGGAATAGATGAGAAGGTGTTAATAAGAGTGATAAAATAGGTCTGTTTGGCAGTGAGGATTCAGGAAAAGTATTTTCGGAGGGCAGATTTATTTTGGTTAAAGCCTTTCTGAGACTTAGTCTTACGCCACAGGTCTCACGAGAGCGCGGCTAAGTTTTTTCAGACTTCTGGTGTAATGAGGGGGGAAAGCTTGTGTACTGTTGTAGACAGACGTGGCTAGATTGGGGCAGGACAGGGGTGAGATTTTGGCATAGAGGTGGTCAGTAGTAGAGAAGGGTTGAGTTGGTAAAGGTTTCTACGGGTAACTTTTAGGTGGTTGGAGTGCGAGGATTGTTGGAGAGGTTGCATGGAGTGCATAGGTAGGAGAAAACAAGGTCAAGCATTTTGCCATCAGAGTGATTAGAAGCATGTTTCCCCTGTGTTAGGTCCAAGGAGGAGGTTAGACTAAGAAGTTTAGAAGTAGCAGGAGTGTTAGTATTAACAAGGATGTTGAAGTCACTGAGAATTATTGTAGGGATTTTTAGAAGAGAGAAAGTAGGGTAGCCAGGCAGAGAAGTAATTAAAGAATACCTGTCCAGGGGCCAGTAGATCACAGAAATTCTTAGAGAAATGGGAGAAAATAGGTGAATACAATGTGCCTCAAAAGAAGAGAGTGTCAGAGAGGGAGGTTGGTGAAGTGCCTAGTGCTGTGCGGGGCTAGAAGGATTTCCACTCCACCTCCCTTTCCATCCACTGGGTCTGGGGGAGTGAGTCCAGAGAAGGCCACCATGGGAGAGGGAAGCAGGAAAAGTAGTGTCGGATTCATGAAGCCAGGTTTCAGTCATGGTAAACAGAATCATGCCTGCTTACCTACATCCCTAGCTGGAACATTACTACGGGAACTTTGTTTTTCCGTTTTTTGGATACACTACTATATTTATGTATCGTATGAAGTGATGTCAAAGGTTATGTGTGGGGTATAGAATACCAATTTCGTGAATTTGTATGTGTATTTATATGTATTAACTGTTTTCACTATATAAATTTTGTATCCAATAAACCAATCTTATCATTTTTAGACAGTCTACCTTTGTTCCTTTAAAATCCACTCTTTTAGTCTTTAGTTTTCGTAAATTGAATAAAGAGTTGTGAAAGTTTTATACAGTTAATGGTGGGGCAGTGCTGGGACAAGGTTATCTAGAGCCCGGGAAAACATGCCAAAATACACCCCCCCAAGATGTATGAGCATTATGTATGAACAAATATCCCCTCCCCCCCCCCCCCCCACAAAAAAAAAATTGAGCACTAATCTGCATGCTTACCCCCATCCCAAAGCATAAATTCCCTTTCCTGCCAGTAAAAATCCGCTCCTCCTGATGAAATCCCACTTCCCAGCATGAATCTTTGCTTCCCCAACCCCCCAGCTCAAATCATCTCATTCCCCAAATGCCCCCAGCACAAATCCCCCCCCCCCCCCCCCGGCTAGCAAAGCAAACTTTTTACATCTAAGTTAGGTTTGCAAGGGAGCAGAGTTGTAAAGATAATATGTTAATCTGCAAATCAGGCTTGGTCTTTTCTCTTTTTATTTAAACCGAGGTCTTGTTCATTGTTATCATGGTGGCCATGTTAAATTTCAGAACGAGGCTTGACCATCCAATGTGATACTATGAGTGGACATTTTCTTTTTACAAACGAGGTTTGGATTTTACATGTGTGGGCCAACCCATTTTATTCTAATAAGATTGGGACATCCACCTTACGTTACTGGTGGCCACATTTAGCAATAATTGTTGCACTTGATCAGCTCTGCTCTTTCCTCCTTGGACCCTATATAAAGCATGGCTCTCGACATAGACTCCACACCCCCAATGACGTGATGTATGACAAAACTAGTAGGGCGGAGTCTATGCTCAATACACCACACTAGTTTGTTTGTGATCTGCAGATTCTTTGAACCCAGAAGCTTTTTTAATCCATGTTATGTTGGACTTGTGGAAATTTTCAATTTCTTATATCACATCCATGAGAGAGAGGGAAAGAGAGAAACCAGCAAGATTGGCTTCAACGCCATTCTCGTTTACATCCAGTGGATGGATCTCCCATGATGTGTGAATCTGTCTCACTATGATCCTACAATGTGCAGTCTAGTTATCTGGTAAGGGCACATCTTTTATTAACACGGTGGAAGGTACACTTCTATTATCCTCTGAGATACGACTTCAAGGATTTCTTCATTTGTTTTGGACACTTTATGGACTTATCACCATTATTTATTCATTTTATATTGATTTATATATTTCTCGCAATTCAATAGCGCAGCAATTTTTTGTTTTTCATGTTTTTACACAAGGATAAGATCAGCTCATACTTTAGGTAAGACACTACAGAGCAACATAAACATCATAATGATGCAGACAGGGCAACATATGGTGACGGCAGCAACATACCAAAAGGCGCATAGACATAGTGAAAGCAAGCAGTCAGTTTTCAGTTTTGGGTGGATGTCAGCAGCAAAATACCTGTGGAGGGACAGAAAAGATATTTTCAGATGAGACATTCAGGTGAAGCAGAGCCTGAATTGCATAGCACTTGTCTAAAGAACCACTTAGAGAAAGAATCACTTATGGAAAGAATCGTTTCCCCCAGCAAAGTGACATGGGTCTTAACAGAGATCCCCCTTAACTACTCGTTGTCCCAGTCATTTTTAAAACATTTTCACACACATGTTAAATCAGCATTTTTTACTAGAAAATTACTTTGAAACTCCAAATAATTTACATTTTCTGAAAGCAAAAGCCCTGCAGAATAAAATGGTGGCTGTTGCGATTTTTTTATGCTGCATGATATTTGCAGTTTATCAAACTTTTAGCTTGTGTTAGAATTTTAGTGCACACAACCAAAATATAATACCCAACTTTTGGAAATATATAAAAGATGTGGTTGTGTTGATTAAAAAGTTACCAAACATGTCAAAGCTGAAAACTGCGGATGCCCGTGAAATGGTGACACTTTAAAAGCCTTTACAGGTTATCAGAGCTATTCCTAGAATTATTGCTCTCAGTCTAACCTTTGCTACAATACCTCACATGTATGGTGCAATAACTGTTTACATATACATGCGGGATCTACGTGCCTGTTTGCATTTACATGTATTACATTTTTTTTTTAGTATTTTTATTTTATTAACACCTATTTTAATTTTTTTAAAACTTTTTTCCATTTAACTTTATTGCTATTACAAGGCAGCCCTTCATGCTACAGTAAATGTGATCACATGGCTGTAGAGCTACCTAGATAATTTTTACTGAAAAGAAAATACGGATGTATACCAAGCTTGTGGCTGTAACTGCAGCTAACAGCTTGTTTTAAGCAGTTCAATATGGGACAGTTTTACACATCCTATAGGTGTGGTTCAAATCATGGCCCTTTTTATCATTAATGTCATCACTGCCTAAATTTAGGAAAAGAAAACTGCACATTTGTAAAATGGGATCATGGTACCATTGGCTACCACCATCCACACCCCAGAGGAACACATGTCCATCTACATGTTACCCAATGGAATAAAAAGAAGGTTAAATGAACAGGAATATTTAGAATAGTTACAAAATCAGAAGATCAGGTTAAAGAAATAGAAGTAAGGGGAGCATAGTAAGAATATTAGAGTATGGCTTTCTTATTAGTAATTGAAGCTCCACATGCAATATGTGTTCCCATTTGGGGCATAGTCATTGAGCTCAGTCAATTAACACTGGCTTACCTAGACACATTCTCATCTCATTTCACAACTGCTGAACATGTATGGATGGATGGGCTCAAAACAAATTCTGTGCTACACAGCAGAAACTAATACATATTCAACAAACCCATCCAGCAAGTCATATGACAATCTGATTGGTATGGAGAATTCTGATAAATGTGTTACACGTCTGTTTTGCTTATTACTATGGCAACGCATTTACAATTTATTTAGTACTAATAAAGCGCGCGGCACCTTACAACATAGATAGTGCAGGGAATTATAATGTAATTAATTTAACAAAAATATTAGTCCATCGATCATTAACACATACACAGTTGTTAAGACTCAGTCCCTGTGTTGTAGAAGTTTAAAGGAAACCTATGATAATTTTGTCTTTATTTTGCATAATTCGGTCCACTTCAAAATGTATTCTTGACGAGCAGAATTATTTGCACCAAATTTGCAAGGTGTTTATGGTAAAAAGATAAGCTTACACCAAAACAATATACTGTGCGTGAGAGTAAAAAAAAAAAGTGAAAACCGTCTCCCATAATACACATTTTCTAGCATGCACCTCCTAGGGCCCACCACTGATACTGCAAGCCAAGTTCATGGCACTTACTTTTTAGAGTTTAACACTTTCAGGCAGGAGGCCACTATACACTTAGATCCACAGACGCTTACAAAAGGGCTGCGCCTCTTCTCCAGCCGGCGGCTAGGTCTGTTCCTGACGGTCCCAACCATAGACTCTGTAGCATTATGAGAATGTCTTTAACTCTACTAGTCTAGCTCAAATGTTTACTAGACACTTGTCTTGACACGATATGCCCTTGAGCACACAGGGAAACCATCATACTTTTCATGATGGCCTTGCACATTATGACCACAGGCTCAGTCCACAGACTTGCACTGCAGTGGGCTCCAATATGCAGACTCTGCCACTAAGTGGGAAACATGAAGCATTACCTGTTCTCTCACTACCAAGTCCTGTGTCACCTGCCACCGTCACTGTAATCAGGCACTGGTAGTGGCTGCAATCAGGTACTGGCACTGGTTGTAATCAGGCACAGGTACTTGCTGTAATCAGGCACTGATACTTGCTGCAATCAGGCACTGGTACAAACTGTAACCGGCCATTGGTACTGGCTTTAGTCAGGTATTAGTACCTGCTGTAATCAGGCACGGGTATGGACAGGCACTGATAATGGCTGTTGTCAGGCACTGGCACATGCTTTAATTAGGCAGTGGTGCTGGCTGCAATTAGGCAATGGTACTCGGTTGTAATCAGGCTTTGGTACTTGCTGTAATCAGGCACTGGTACCAACTGTTATCAGGCACTGGCACTAGTTGTAATCAAGCACTGGCACTGGCTGTAATCAGGCACTGCCACAGGTTGTAATCAAGCACTGTCACTGGCTGTAAATAGACACTGGCACTGGCTGTATCAGGTACTGGTTCTAGCTGTAATCAGGCACTGGTACTGGTCATAATCTGGCACTGGCTGTAAATAGGCACTCACACTGGCTGTATCAGGTACTGGCTCTGGCTGTAATTAGGCACTGTCACTGGCTGTATAAGGTACTGTCACAGGCGGTTAAAAGGCACTGTCACTGGCTGTAATCAGGCACTGTCACTGGCTGTAATCAGGCACTGTCACTGGCTGAATCAGGTACTGTTACTGGCTGTAATCAGGTACTGTCACTGGCTGTAATCAGGTACTGTCACTGGCTGAATCAGGTACTGTCACTGGCTGTAATCAGGCACTGTCACTGGCTGAATCAGGTACTGTCACTGGCTGAATCAGGTACTGTCATTGGCTGTAATCAGGTACTGTCACTGGCTGTAATCAGGCACTGTCACTGGCTGAATCAGGTACTGTCACTGGCTGAATCAGGTACTGTCATTGGCTGTAATCAGGTACTGTCACTGGATGAATCAGGTACTGTCATTGGCTGTAATCAGGTACTGTCATTGGCTGTAATCAGGTACTGTCACTGGCTGTAATCAGGCACTGTCATTGGCTGTAATCAGGTACTGTCATTGGCTGTAATCAGGTACTGTCACTGGCTGAATCAGGTACTGTCATTGGCTGTAATCAGGTACTGTCATTGGCTGTAATCAGGTACTGTCACTGGCTGAATCAGGTACTGTCATTGGCTGTAATCAGGTACTGTCATTGGCTGTAATCAGATACTGTCACTGGCTGTAATCAGGCACTGGTTCCAGCTGTAATCAGGTACTAGAACTGGTTGTAATCAGGCACTGGTAGTGGCTGTTACAAAAACCTCTTGTACAAAGACAAAGTTTCATGCTGGATCAATGCACACATCTGGAAGTACTATACAAAAGATTCAGGTAAGAATTCACATGACTCTTGTATTAAGACCATATTTGCTTATTCCTGTATACAACTTTAAAAATATAAATCTATTTGCTGAGATAGCAGATGGGTTACCAAGCAAACACAAGACAACCCCCATGTGATATCTGGCAGAGAGCCACATGGTGTATGAGATTGTCGCACAAGGTTGTTTTTGGGGCTATTGTGTCACACTCTCAAAATTATTTCTATTAATTTATTTTAGAAAATACAAAGTTAAGTAAATAAATAAAAATCTCCCACACACTGCTTGCTTTCATGATCCTTCATCATATTTTTGATATAAATTATGGTGTAGTAATTATTTGGCAAACTCGACACCCTTGGGGAAAAAAGACAAACCAAAAAAATGACAAATATAATTAGAGGGATATTTATCAATGTTTTCACGGAAAACTCGCACCTTTTTACATACGATTCTCATAGAAATACGTAAAAATATTGTGTGAATGTAGCGCTACCACCACAGGAGCTGCTTGGTAATTTAGATTCTTTGTTCTGTGCCTCGACTCCAAGAAGAATTGCAGCCCCTCTGGCACAATTAGTTGAGTGAACATTGCACACACTTATAGAAACACAAGTGTGGACATCTTTAACTGCATGCTGCCCGCCCACCGTCAAAGGACAGCGGGGCGGTGCAGCTCTCGTTCTGGGACAACGTCATATGACGGGGTCCCAGAACGGCCACTCTCGTGTGCCCACAGGGGAGCGCAGAGCAGCGATCGCGGCCGCGCCGTGTTGCTAGGACACGGCGCTACCCCGATCTGTGTAAAGAGCCGCATCTGCGGCTCTTTAACCATGTGATCGGCTGTGTGCAATCACAGACAGTCACATGTAAACAAGGAGATGCCGGTAATCGGCTCTCCTCTCCTCACACTGACAGAGTGTGAGGAGAGGACAGTCGATCAGCATCTTCTCCTCACAGGGGGACATCTAGGGATGTAATCAGGGCACTGATGATCAGTGCCCTGATTACAATAAATAAATACAGTGTCACAAACAGCGCCCACCATTGCCCACCAATGCCGGCATATAGTGCCCACCAGTGGCAGCAATCAGTGCCCACCACTACCCACAAGTGCCACCAATAAGTGCCCATTAGCAATGCCAGTCAGTGCTGGCACTCAGTTCCGCCTATCAGTGCTGCCCATCAGTGCCCATCACTGCTGTCGATCAATGCCCATCAGTGTCGCCCATCAGTGCCACCCATTAATGCCCATCATTGCCCATCTGTACCACCTATCGGTACCACCTATCCGTGCCCACCAGTGCCGCCTATCAGTGCCCACCAGTGCTGCCTATAAGTGCCCCTCAGTGCCACCCAACAGTGCCCATCAGTGCCACCCAACAGTTCGCATCAGTGCCACATATCTGTGCCAACTATCAGTGCCCATAAGTGCGGCATATTAGTGCCTCCTCATCAGTGCCACTTCATCAGTGCCCATAAGTGCCACCTCATCAATGCCCACCAGTTCAGCCTATCAGTGCCCATCAGTGCTGCCTCATCAGCACACACCAGTGAAGGCGAAAAATTACTTAGTTACAAAATTTACAGAAAAAAACTGACAGAAAAAAAGTAAAAAACATTTTTTTTTCGAAATTTTTGGTCTTTTTTTTTTGTAAAAAATAAAAAACCCTGCAGTGAATAAATACCGCCAAAAGAAAGCTCTATTTGTGTGAAGAAAATGATAAGAAATTTGTTTGGTTACAGTGTAGCATGACCGCGCAATTGTCTTTCAAAGTGCGACAGCACTGAAAGCTGAAAAATGGCTTGGGCAGGAAGGGGGAGTAAGTGCCTGGTAGGCAAGTGGTTAAAGGGGTTGTAAACCCTCGCAGTTTTTCACCTCAATGCATTCTATGCATTGAGGTGTAAAAACACAAGTGTGGACATCTTTAAAGGGGTTGTAAACCCTCACGGTTTTTCACCTCAATGCATTCTATGCATTGAGGTGAAAAAAATCGAACGTTTACATATCCTTTAACTTGACTGTGAACTAGTATCAAAAAATAGCCACAAGTTTAGGGGTAAATCAACCTAATGTATTGGTATGGATTAGAGTAAACAGCAGTTTAACCCTTTCATGACTAAGCCTATTTCTGACATTTGGTATTTACAAGTTAAAATCAGTATTTTTTGCTAGAAAATTACTTAGAACCCCCAAATATTATGTATATTTTTTTTAGCAGAGAATCTAGAGAATAAAATGGCGATTGTTGCAATATTTTATGTCACACAGTATTTGTGCAGCGGTCTTTTAAACGCAACTTTTTGGGGAAAAAGACACTTTCATGAATTTAAAAAAAAACAAAACAGTAAAGTTAACCAAATTTTTTTTATATAATGTGAAAGATGATGTTACGCCAAGTAAATAGATACCAAACATGTCACGCTTTAAAATTGCACACACTCGTGGAATGGCGACAAACTACAGTATCTAAAAATCTCCATAGGCGACGTTTTAAAAAAAGATAACAGTTACCAGGTTAGAGTTACAGAGGAGGTCTAGTGCTAGAATTATTACTCTCGCTCTGACGATCGCGACAATATCTTACATGTGTGATTTGAACACCATTTACATATGCGGGCACGACTTCCGTATGCGTTTTCTTTGCTGCGCAAGCTCGCGGGGACGGGGGCGCTTTAAAAATTTTTTATTTTTTTTATTTCCATTCATTTTTATTTTTTTACATTGTGTTTTTTAAAAAAAAATTTTGATCACTTTTATTGCTGTCACAAGGAATGTAGACATCCCTTGTGACAGTAATAGGTGGTGACAGGTACTCTTTATGGAGGGATCGGGGGGTCTAAAAGACCCCAAATCCCTCCTTTACACTTCAAAGTAATCAGATCGCCAAAAACGGTGATTCTGAATACTGTATATTTTTTGAAAACCGGCACCATTGGAAGCCGAGTAAACCGGAAGTGACGTTGTGACATCATTTCCGTGTTTACAGAGAGAAGACTAGAACGAAGCCATATCCAGCTTCGTGCCAGTCTGCCTCTAGCCGCTGGAAGTGGCGGATCGAGGATCGGGTCTTTCGGTGGGACGGGAGGCCCGGTAAGAGCGGCGGAAGGCGATGGGAGGGGGGTATGTCCCCTCCCGCTCCTCTGGGATAACAACCGAGCAGCTTTTAGATGCATCGGTTGTTATCCCTGGAAAGCCGATCGCCCGCTCTAAAAAACAGTACCGGGATAATGCCTGCAGCTGTAGGCATAATCCTGGTATAACCCCCTAAAGCCGCAGCCGTATATATGCGTACGCTCGGCGGGAAGGAGTTAAGTATAAATGAGCACACAGAGGAAGGGTTAAGACAGTCTGCTAAGCAATGTTATTTCTAGGCTGAAGTGGCTTAGGTTAAAGTTCTGTACCACTAGACTGAAATCAACTAATAAATGCAAGATCAGCAATAAGCAGTGTATATAAACATTAAAGTGGTTATAAACCCTTTACTACCACTTTTACCTAAAGGTAAGCCTATAATAGGGCTTGCCTGTAGGTACCGGGAATATCTCCTAAACTTGCACCGTTTAGGAGATATTCACGTCATCGGCACATACGCACCGTTGTGGAAATTTGTATTAATGTATGTTGTCAGATGCCCCCCAGTGTCTGTTTTGCTGTAATACACTCATGCGAGGGTATTCACACATACAGACGCTGGTGGAAGACCATTGGCTGCGGAAACCTTCCCGTGGACACCGGAGATCTGTTTGCTCTTTTAAGGATGTTTGTTTATGCCTCATCAAGGGACTGGCCACTCCATGGCAATCGCATTTAAACTCCTAAGTAAGCAGATCTGCGTACATGGGAAACATAGCAGAACCATACAAAATTAATCCCCACTGAGCCATGACAGAGTATGGCTAGCATCATTGGTAGCAGTGGGAATGTGCACATGGTGGTGTTTAGAACCATGTGCTTGCCGCATGGGTTTGCACACAACCATCTGCCACGTCACTACTGCATTTCTATTTGAATATATACAGTATATATATACGTAGCGGTACCCCCGTGAGGGCTGCTAATAGACTCTGTACCCCACTGATTACCTTAACTCTGCGAATCCTCCATTACCTCTGACACCCTGGGTTCAGTCATCTTGCCAACTGTATTAGTAAATAGAGACTCACACAGTATTAAAGAAACAGTTTAAGTATGTTTACTGTAGTAACGAGAACACAAAAATAGGGCTATCTCAACTTTGTCAAATAGTAAGAAAACTCTTACATACGGATATTTTATCTATACTTATCAAAAAGGCAATATAATGGTGCAAAGTTCCTTTAACTATAAATGAACATAAATATTAACCCAATCACAAAACCTATGGGAACAGGTTCACAGGAGAGTAGACAACTGGCACTATATCTTCTGTCAGTTTCTTCCTTCTGCCTCCTCAACTCACAGGCCATTAAATCTTGCACAATAAAAAGAAACAATATACAGACTATTATGTTCGAATTGGCTGGCTCCCTCTAGATGAAGTCCAATGCAACTAAAGCAGATGAAGGAAAAGGATAACAAAAGGGTAAAAGGGTATTGCTTTAAAATCCAGATGTCTTCAGCTAGCCTCTTTGTGTTGCAACTAAAGTAATCCTTGATAACAGGGTATAGCAAATTTGGCAAAACTTTAGGTTATCCTGGTTGTATTGTAATTTCCTTTGATATGATTCTAATGGTGTTATCCAGTATAGCTACTAGAATCAATAATGTGAACTGGGCATAGATGTCTGCTTTCAGTGTTCGTAATAAAGTAAGATCAAAAAGAAAATCTGCGCTAATCTATAATTAACTGATGAAAACAAGCAGCCAGCATGGTCTGTTGATATCCAAACGTTAAAATTCAAAATGTATATAATGCAGCGCTGAAAATAACGACAGGTAAAAAGTCCCAAAGAACTGGAAAGCAGGAGAAATCCGATCACCAGCTATAGTGCATATATATATAGGAGCACTCGACACCACGTGATAAGGTAGTCTGCTTACCAGATGGCTGTGAAAGATAGGCATGTATAAATATTCTCAGAAACATCCAGCAAGTTCAGCTCTCTGGAACCCCTCATCAATACAGACAGCAATATCCGGATAGTATTCTCCATCAATCAATTTCTCCCAGAAATCACACCAGAAGCAGGACTTTCAAGTTATATATTTCATTGTTTCCTAAATCAAGCTCTTCAAGTCTATGAAGCTGGGAAAGAGACTCTGGTAAATAGGTCAGTAAATTTTCTCTCAGCTCTAATGAAGCCAGGTTTGTTAGGTTCCCAATGTTTTCTGGAGGCGCCTGCAGCGAGATATCATTAATGGACAGACATGCTAGGCTTTCCAGGTCTGAAAAACTTTCAGGCAATCTTGTGAGTGGATTTCCACTGAAATCAGCCACTTGGAGTGCTTTACAAAATGAGATGCTTTCTGGTATCTCTGGAATATCGTTCCACGATACATCAAGTTCTACCAGCTGCATGAAATTTGCTATCTCTGGAGGAAGTCGCTGGATTTCATTATCACTAAGGCCAAGTTTCCTTAATTTCACAAGCTGAAAAAATTGCTAGAGAGAGCAAGAGGCGAGGTTAAACCCTTCAATGGTGAGCAAAGTAATGAATTAATGAATGATGTATTTATAGTAGCCGGCTGACGCCACCAATCATCCTGGATGTCGGATGGAGACTGTTCCCTAGTGGCAGGGTTCATGTCCACTGTGGTCATCTGAAGCCCTCTGTTATCTATTTTCAGGACTAGGTGAAGGTGGCTACCCAGCATGCACTTCCTGATCTCACGCCTGCGCAGTAATGTCACCGCGTGGCGCTCCTTCCTCCTGACACATTTCCGTAGCAACGGTCTGGAAATAATGCGAGATTTTGTCACTAGGCATTTCGCAAGGACTCCTGAGATACATGACGCCGCCATCCCAGGAGCCCTTGCGAATCGCCTGGTGACGTAATCGCCTAGGCAGTTACTGCTGGAAATGCAGGAGAGAGAAGAATATAAAAGGTATTTCAATTTAAAGAAAAAGAAAAAAAAAGAATTTGCATTGGGAAAAGGATGCTCAGAGGGGATACCATAAAGAGCAAGTACATAAAATCGGTGGAACTCCGCTTTAAGGTTGCCAGCTACTACCGGTGTTAAATTACCACAGGATTTCACTACTAAAATACCGTATGACTTCATAAAATAGCGCATGCTATGTGCCTGTTTTTAATGCATGCTGTTAGACAGGACAATTCGATCGGTTAGCAGGCTGGTCGGTAAGTTGAGCTTGGAATTTCTTTGGCGTGGCTTACCTGTACTATTTGTGTCTATGGATGTACACAGCACCACTCCTTTAATGTCCTGGTCTCATAGGAGGCAGGAGAGCAGCAGGAGCTATAGGCTCACAAATCCTGCGAGAGAACGGGGGCGTGGCTTACCTGCACTGTGTGTGTCTATGGGTGTACACAGTCCCGCTCCTCTCATTTCCTGGTCTCACAGGAGACACTGAGAGCAGCAGGAGCCATAGGCTCACAAATCCTGTGAGAGAACGGGGGCATGGGTTACCTGCACTGTTTGTGTCTATGGATGTACACAGCCCCGCAGCTCTCACGTCCTGGTCTCACAGGAGACACTGAGAGCAGCAGGAGCTATAGGCTCACAAATCCTTTAAAGGGAGTGAGGGCGTGGCTTATCTGTACTATGTGTCTTTTTATGTACACAGCCCCACTCCTCTCACTTCCTGGTCTCACAGAACACACTAAGAGCAGCAGGAGCCATAGGCTCACAAACCCTGTGAGGGGGCAGGGGCATGTACTGTACCTGTACTGTGTGTGTCTATTTATGTACACAGCCCCATTCCTCTCATTTCCTGGTGTCACTGGATACACTTAGGCCCCTTTCACACTGGAGCGGTTTTCAGGCGGTATTGCACTAAAAATACCACCTGAAAACCGCCCCTAAACAGCCTCCGCTGTTTGTTCAGTGTGAAAGCCCGAGGGCTTTCACACTGAAGCGGTGCGCAGGCAGGGCGGTGAAAAAAGTCCTGTAAACTGCTTTTTTGGAGCGGTGAAGGAGCGGTGTATTCACCGCTCCTTCACCGCTCCTGCCCATTGAAATCAATTGAAAGCAATACCGCGGCTATAGCCGCGCTGTACGAGGGATTTTAACCCTTTTTCGGCCGCCAGCGGGGGTTAAAACCGCACCGCTAGCGGCCGAATACCGCTGCAAGAACGACGGTACAGCAACGCTAAAAATAGTGCTGTTGTACTGCCGACGCCCCCACCGCCCCAGTGTGAAAGGGGCCTTAGAGCAGTGGAAGCCATAGGCTCACAAATCCTGTGAGGGAGCGAGGGCGTGGCTTACCTAAACTGTGTGTGTCTATAGATGTACATAGCCCTGCTCCTCTCACATCCTGGTCTCACAGGAAACACTGAGAGCAGTGGAAGCCATAGGCTCACAAATCCTGTGAGGGAGTGAGGTTGTGGCTTACCTAAACTGTGTGTGTCTATTTACTTACACAGTCAGGCTCGTGAGAGAGCGTGTGCGTGGGTATCCCCTTGCTAAAGAGGCACCTGGAGGAGGGAAAAGTGCACAGAGTCTGCGGGGTGCCGCCAAAGGGGAGGTAAGGTGCACAGGGTAGGAAAGTATAACTCTTTTTTTTATTTTAAGAAGTAAATGCTAGAACATCTATTCTATTTTAAGATAGAAAACAGTTTTATTATGACTTGAAATCCTGTAGAAATGTTCCTTATTTGGAGGCAGGCAATGATGTAGTTATGAGAAGAGTCCAGACATGAGGGAAGGGGCACCTTGGGGATGAATAGCACTGCTGTCTGCTTCCCTGACAACACCTGAAGCTCCACTAATAGGGTGGAACATTCCCAGTCTGGCAGTCAGAATGGAGCTGTGTGTATACAAGGAGCATTCCTGAGGTGGAATCCAGTGACCACACAGGGAAGGTGGGAAGGAGGGAGGATGGGGGGAAGGAATGGCCCCCATGCTGGGAGAAGGAGGTGGGCAGGTGGCCTGGTGAGTGACAGGCACAGTCACGTGGTCCTCTCCTGTCCAGCACAGATCTCTGAGCTCCATCTGGGGGGGATCAGACTGGGACCTGCACTACACAATGGCAGAGAGTTCGGAAAAAGTTCCTATAGCCCTAGCTGGACCTGAGGATGTGGAGCAGTGCCTTCCCCCAGTGAGTACCAACTTACACTGCCAGCCTGACAACTTTTAGCCTATGGGGATATGAATTCACTTGGAGTTTGTCTGTGTACTTTGCTATTGATTTGTGCCAAGCAAGATCTATATTACCTATGTTTCTACTTTTCTATTTAGAATAGTGATGTCTTCGTTATTGTCAACAATACTATCTGTATTCTTTTCCCACCCATAGATCAGAGCAGAGTGGAACTACAAGTCCCAGTGAGCTGGATTTGCGAAGTGGTCGGGGGGTGCCAGGCTGTGTAGGTGGCACCTTATCTAGAACATGAAGCCGGCAGCAGTGAGAGGAATAAAATGGGATTATATGGAGAAGGGATGATGCTGTCATCTCCCTTCTCCCATAGGTACAGGGAGATGGGGATTAGGCGGAGGAGACGTGGGATTCTGGAAGGTGTTTGATTTGTGTTTACTTCCAGAAAAAAAGGTTAATTAGATCATTTCCCTGCATACCTGCAAAGCTGGAGATTAGTGCGGCACACTGCTCTTATTAATATATGAACAGGCGGTGCTGGCAGTCCTAATGTGAGCTGCATTATCACAATGTGACAAACATGCCATGGTGTCGGCTGATTATGGTCATAGAATTGAAAATCCACACGTAAGCTTGCAGGCGTACTGCCAAGACCGCACAAAGTCCATTAAATGCAGGCTTCCTGCTGGTGGGGGCTTCACAGGAAAACTAGGAACGTAGAGGATGGGGGACTACAAGTCCCAGCTTTGACGTACTGCAAAGACCGCACAAAGTTCATTATAGCGCAGGTTTCCTGCTGGTGGGGGCTTCACAGGAGAACTAGGAACATAGAGGATGGGGGACTACAAGTCCCAGCTATGATGTACTGCCAAGACCGCACAAAGTCCATTATAGCGCATGTTCCTTGCTAGTGGGGGCTTCACAGGAGAACTAGGAACGTAGAGGAAGGGGGACTACAAGTCCCAGCTATGATGTACTGCCAAGACCGCACAAAGTCCATTATAGCGCATGTTCCTTGCTGGTGGGGGCTTCACAGGAGAGCTAGGAATGTAGAGGATGGGGGACTACAAGTCCCAGCTTTGACGTACTGCCAAGACCGCACAAAGTCCATTATAGCGCATGTTCCTTGCTAGTGGGGGCTTCACAGGAGAACTAGGAACGTAGAGGAAGGGGGACTACAAGTCCCAGCTATGATGTACTGCCAAGACCACACAAAGTCCATTATAGAGCAGGTTCCCTGCTGGTGGGATCCAAGTCCCAGCTAGCCTTCCCTGTTACATGCTGACACTACAGTCTGTGATGAGTCAAGTCTTGTATGTTTTATGTAAAGTATAATCAATCTCTATACAATCAGGCATATCCTTGCACTACATAGTTGATTGTAGATCTAAAGGAAATTGTACATTCAGATTTTATAGTATATGGTGAGCTTTAGATCCACCAAGAGGTGCCTGCCTAAAAGGATACAGATTGATTGGTTTAGGTATGTCTGTATTGCATAGTTTTGGTAAATCTGAAGGTGATTGTAACGTGTATGGTGACCCTGGGATTGTTGGATTATGTGGTCCTGTGTGTACAAGAAGTTAGACCAGTAGTGGTCTCTGACCGCTCAGGATCTATAGTGGTGTTGATTTTCCAATTGTTTCCAATTGTCAGTCCTCAATATGTCCATCAGGTTGATAAAAGAACGGGGTCCAAACGGGTTACTTGCTCTGGGAAGTTTCATTAATGGCATACACCACTTTGTACAGGGGGAACCATAAATGGGTTTAAGCCCTTGCTGAAATCCTCTTATCATTGAGTATTGATGCTTTAAAAAAGATGTTTTTTTGTTTTTTTTCACGTATAGCTTGTAATTCTATGTTTACATGGGGATGGCTGTATTTGCTCTGTACCGTGTCTGTCTGATGATGATGATTATTATTATTATTATTATTAATATTGGTACTTAAATAAAAACAATATACTCGCTGCAGTCTCTTATGATGTGAAACATCCACAATGCATTGTATAGCAAGAAAGGATGTGAGCTTTGCCTAGACTTTAGGGCTCTAAAACAGCAGTTTTTATTCATGGCAAGAAGACAAGAAGAAGGTTCCTGGCACGCCGATAGTAATGTGATTTTTTAAGTATATCTAAATTCAAAACTTTTTTTTTTCATTTAGGATTAAGTACAGAAGGGTTATAACTGCAGATGTTTTTTTTTTTTTAATTTTTGTTTATTTTTTTATTTATTTATTTTTTTGCCATCTGTGTCTTATTAGGAAGATTTCCCTTCACTTCCTGTCCTGTAAACTCAACAGGAAGTGAGACTAGATCCTTCAAATGTGAAGGAAATTCCTGCAAATGGTGGCCACACTTGCATTTGATTTCTAATGTTTTGTCGGTTGAATTTATTATCTGGGAGAAAAATACATTCGGAAGACCAAAAAGATTTTTTTACATGCCCTATAATTAGTTTCCTATGAATGGGTTTTTGTCTGGATTGATCAGAATAATTTTGATAAAATTAATCAGTTTTGCTTAAAATCGATTGATTTTTAATAATTCATAAATTAGATGATATTGTCAGATTCTGTGAAGAATCATTTAATTAGATTGCTACCTGTATGGCATGGGAAAAAGTGCCCCCATTGGAGGATTTCCCCTGTATTCCCATTCTGGTGGCCCTTTAAAATGTTGGCTTTACCCTCACTTTCATTCCCAGTGACATTGATGACCAGGACCATTAGAGTGGGTGAATGTCCCTAATGGGGACACAGACAGCTATATAAAGTGGTCCTAAACCCTCCCTACTGTTTGCAAAAGTAAAAGAGTTTTGCTTTTAGTTTAGTTTAATGCTGCTTTTGATTCATGTGAGGTTTAAATTTTCATAATAGAGCGACTTTCATATATGTAAACTATACAATAAATGAGATTTATTTTCTCCGTTAAATATACCATTTAGCCCTGGTCCACACTGATGTGATTCGGATCACACTGAATCGAATGACTGGGGAAATAACATTGGTCCCTATGTAGCCCGTTCACATAATGCAGCGCAGATGCAATCCGACTGTGGGAAAGGATCCTGTGCTTCTTTGGTGCGATGCAGTGCGATTCTGTGGTCCATAGACTTAAATGGAAACACTTTCACATTGCTTATCTGTCCTATTGTCATACGATTCCAGCAGGTTGTCTTCCCCACCACAGAAATCGCAGCTGAATCCAAATCACATCAAAATCACTTCAAGGCGAACTGCAACTGCACTCATATCAAAATTGCACTGTATCAGTGTGTACCTAGAAAGTGTTGTAAAATGTGTTGCAGCACAGTGGCCAAGAGGTTAGTACTTCTGCCTAACGAAAACTAGGATCACTGGTTCAAATCCCAACCACAGCACTCCCTGCATGGAGTCTGCATGTGGGTTTCCTCCTATGACCAAAGACATGCTGGTAGGTTAATTGTCTCCTATCTAAATTTGCCCTAGTATGTATTAATGTGAGTTAGGGACCTTAGATTGTAAGCTCTTCAGGGCGGGGGCTGATGTGAATGTGCAATATATGTGTAAAGTGCTGCGTAAATTGAAGGTGCTATATGCGTGCCTGTAATAAATAAATACATCTGTGCATAAAAAAGGTAGCTTTTCACCCATTCAAACATCTTGTGTCCTTTCTGCCTCTGGACTGTAATCAGTTAGCATTGCTTCCTGCTATCTCGGTGGACTACAAAACACCTCCCTCTGTTATGTAGAAGAAAGGGAGGTGTTAGTAGTCTCACAAGAAAAGAAAATCTTACATGGGCAGCACTCTCAGCTTCACCCACTCTTCTTTATTTAATCCATAGCAATGTTCTGTAGTCCTAATACACACAGGGCTTGATTTACTAAAGGCAAGTAGACTGTGCACTTTGCAAGTGCAGTAGTTCCGGAGCTTGGTAAATTAGGTAAAGCTTCGCTTTGCAAAGAACAACCAATCACATGCAAGGTAAATAAAAAAAAAAAAAACAGGATTTTTGCTTGCACATGATTGGATGATGAAAGTCAGTAGAGTTTCTGCTCATTTACTAAGCTCTGGAGCAACTGTTCTTAGACCCCTTTCACACTGAAGGCGCTTTTCAGGCATTTTATTGCGAAAAATAGCACCTGTAAAGCGCCTGAAAAGCGCCTCTCATGCCTCCCCAGTGTGAAAGCTCGAGTGCCTTCACACTGGGGCGGTACGCTTGCAGGACCGAAAAAAAAAAAGTCCTGCAAGCAGCGTCTTTGGGGCAGTGCGGGCGCTTTTAACCCCTTGTTAACCTCTTCTTTGGGATTAAAAGCGCCCCGCTCCCATCCACGCATCGCTGGTAAAGAGCCGCTAAAACTTTACCGTTGACGTGGCCAGTGCCCCAGAGTGGAAGAGCTCTTACAGAGTGTAACTGCACTTTGCAAAGTGCACAGTCTATTTGCCTTTAGTAAATCAACCCCATACTGTCCTAGGCTGACAACGTTGCTCAGTACGGTAGTCACTCTAGGACAGGAAGTGTGTTAATGGCAGGATTACCAGGTTAAAATAAATGAAAAAAAATGAAAACAAAACAAATGCAGCCACCACATCTAGGGACGGTAAGATGCAATACTATCAATTTTTGTTCTTGGGTTTAGATATGTTTTTAAAGTGTATTTTTCGATGTAGTGATCTTACTTCGGACTAGCAATGTACATTGTGATAATTCCTAGCATTATAATTATATTATAATATGGCATCTAGTTAATGATGATTGTGTCTTCTCTGACTCCAGGCATACACAGCAGTGACAATGAAAGCAGCCAACAATGGGCGTCTACTGCGAATCGGGGCCGTGGTGCTGATCTCAGGGGCTCTTCTGCTGCTCTTTGGAGCCATCGGTGCCTTCTATTTCTGGAAAGTTAATGACAAGCACGTAAGTGACCATGAAAGCAACAAGCACAATGAGCATCTGTCCTTTCCTCTCCCCGTGCCTGCTCCTGAAGAGCAGATGTGAGAATCAGGAGGTCATAAGGTTTCTGCTGTAAAAGGAGCCTATTCACTTCACTTCCCAAATATCCGTTTCTAAACGTACAAGACATCCTTCTATTTCAAACAAGGGATCCATCCTTGGAACACATCAGCCATAGTCAGCCACAGATCATTCTACCGTTAATAGGGAGATAAAAGATATCCGCCATATAAAATGGATGTCGAATGACTCTTTAACACATAACTGTTTTCTAGCTAATCCGGCAATATTGGATAAATAAAATGTGGTTTTATGCACTTAGACAAAAACGACACATTAGAGTTTATTATTTCTGGATTGTTTGAAAAGCAGATATAAATAAGATCATAATAATTTGCCTGACTATTTAACCTGCGTACAGATGGCTGTCTTAATTGGCGGAAATATAAATACATAAATTATTAAAATGGACCATTATGGCTGCAGTGGGGAAAGACGTGTAACTTGTCACGATAATTGGCTTTGGAGGAATAATTAGCGTCAAGTAAAAAGCTGCCACTTTCCCTTTCCGTATGAAAAATTTGGTATTTAAAAGGATTTTTTTTTTCCCACTGATTGTGTTGTCCCATATAAAATGTGAACACTCTTGATGTGCCTTGAAGGGAGTTGTACAGGGATGGCCTGTGCAGGCTCCGCTGCTTATGGTCTTGTAGGCTGAGCTGGGGTCAGTGGTGACTGCTTGCAGACAAAAGCCCCTTTATGTCGGACTCAATCAGCTCTTGTATATCAGCCAGCTACTTCCCCCAGCACTACTTCCAACAGCAGCATGTCATGAATGCAGTCCAGTATTTGTAGACCAGCCAAACGAATGTACGTTTTATCATTTCCGCATAGAGCTGCATTGACATAACTTATAATATCATACAGGGCTTGTTGTTAAACTTATGTGGCTATTTATCAGCTGGCAGTACTAATTCATATGTCTGCTTAATTGGAAACGTTCACATTCAAGGACCTCATGGTATATTATTGTCGCTGATATAAGATGGATCAGCAGCATTAATGGCAATGTATTAGGTGTGAGTGCCATAGATCCATGCAGTTTGTACCATACATGTAATTGGTTACATAGTTACATAGTAGGTGAGGTTGAAAAAAAGACACAAGTCCATCAAGTCCAACCTATAGACTTTTAATATTTATATTTGGTGTTTGATCCAATTAGTCACAGTAGCAAATGTAATGTGTTGCATTGGTAAAATCAGCATGGATAACAGCAACTATATGCTAATTAATTTACAACAATTCTTTATTTAATTTAAAGAATAGGTCATTGATTTGCATATCCTACATTATCATCTGAGATGTGTTTAGTCATCTAAATGTGGAAAAAACACAACAAAGCTCCCCACAATGCTCCCAGGGAATTTCTCCTTAGTGGCTCTACCCCCTACAGCGATTCCAGAGGACCCTGCTCCACTGTAACCTTAGGCTTCTGGCCCAGAAGGTCCCTTGACTCCACCCCCGACATAGGATCCTCCGGGACTGGAGCGTTGCATGCTGGCAGGGCTGGTGCAAGGATTTTTGACACCCTAGGCAAAACCTCATTTCTTTGCCCCTCCTTGGCCCCACTCCTGACTCCACCCCCTTTGCCCTGCCCATGTATACCCTACCTTTTTAATGAAGTGCCCATCAAATTCAGCCTTACCAGCGCCCATCAAATGCAGCCTCACCTGCGCCCATTAAATGCAGCCTCACCAGCGCCCATCAAATGCAGCCTCACCAGCGCCCATCAATGCAGCCTACCAGTGCCCATCAATTAATGTTTGCTTATTTCCATTCATTCAGGAGTCAGGACACAGACACAGTCCTCCGCCGCAGCTGCGCCTCTGACACTATGTGTGTCTGCTGATGCTGAGACTTAGTTGTTTGCTGCAGAGAGAAGAGAGTAGGAACACCAGTGGCCGGGTGCCCTAGGCAGCAGTGCCTAGTTTTCCTAGCGGTAGCACCAGCCCTATGCACTGGGGTATCAGTCCTCCTCTTATAAACCCCATACTTGCACAGGGCAAACCACTTCCTCTCAGTCTGGTATCTACAGTCTCTCCATCGTAGACGGGCACCGTCAACGAGGCTGAATCCCCTCGTCAGAAGTGAAATTAAATATCACTCTGTCCTTATTCACACACACTAAACAACCACAGCCAAACACAGACCACTCCTTCCTCAGCTCTGCTTCCCGCATTGCTCCAACTGGCAAGGCCGACACATCTTCTCCAGGCAGTGATGTACTCTATCCTGCCGACTAGGCCAAGGGTAAGTAGTCCTGATTTTCTGCCAGCTTCTGCCAAGGTTGCCTTTTTCCATCTCCTTCAGGCTCAGAGATTAGTTAGGGTACGCACACACCCTTACAAGGAAAAACCTCCTCTATCTTAGTTACTTACATACTTCTGTCCTGAGGCCCACCTCTGTAAGAAAGGATTGTCCACATGAATAGCCTTTTAACACAATTTTACTGTGGTAGTAACACAACAGTAGATCTATACATCCAATCTTTACATTTACAGATTAAATCCTAGTACACACACTAGTAGTTTTTTTTTCGTTCAACCCTGCAGGGCTGAACAAAAAAAGATTGACCGCTCAGGAGGAGCCATCGTACTATCTATCCAACGTTAGTACAGAGATCTCCCCTGCTGTGCTATTGTGTTCTGACAGGGGAGTGGCCTCCCCACCAGAAGACTCCGGTCAGCGTAATTGGCCGAGAGTGCTGATTGGGAGCCGATCACCAGACCTTTATCGGTCATGCCCCTTCGACAGAAGCCAGCTGAATGGCTGGCTTCTGTCCGACCGACTGCTGTAAACACAAGTTTCTACTGAACCGGCCAAAGCCGCCGACATTCAGGCCATGTGCACTAGGCTTTAGTCCAGCATCAAACTTCCCCACAGCATAAATACATATGCATACCTCCCAACTGTCCTGGATTTCGAGGGACTGTCCCTGATTTGGAGCAAAGTCCCTCTGTCCCTCTTTCCTCCTCATTTGTCCCTCATTTTGGTCTGATCTATATAGTTGTATATAAAATGCACTATTTATCTCTCAAAAAGTGTTTCAGGGTGCTAAACCTTTCATCTGATTTCTAAATAGTTGAATTTGTAAACTTCAAAAGCCAATATAAAGGAATAATAGTAGTTAAAAAAAAAGTATTTGTGGTTTTAACTAATATTTTTTGGTACAATTCTCCTTTAAGGGGGCGTGGCAAGGGGTGTGTCCTATGCCTACATGTGCCTGCTAATAGGTGTCCCTCGTTCCCATCTCAAAAAGTTGGGAGGTATGCATATGTACACAGAATGTCCAGCCATCTCTTTTGCACTCCTCAATACAGGTCCCCACTTATGTTGGTTCTCCCTCAGAGTCTCCATGGCCTACCCCAAAGGGTGCTCTGCTTCACAGGCTACAGACTTACATAGTGTATATCAGGGGAAGCCTCTTTCCATCACTCTTTTCTCCAAAATATGTAGAGACTTGGCTGTCCAGGACTCTTCCTCCTCATTGAAGTACCATTGGCTCCCACTGCTGTCAATCAAATTCAGTGAGCCAATGAGGAGAGAGAGGGGGCAGGGCAGCCCAGAGGAGTATCTGGGGTGCTCTGTGCAAAACCACTACACAGAGCAGGTAAGTATAGACATGTTTGTTATTTTTAACAAAAAAAACGAGACTTTATTATCACTTTGGAGGTACGCCCACACCTAGAAAAATTAAAAGTCAGCAACTACAAATACTGCAGCTGCTGACTTTTAATATTTGGACACTTACCTGTCCAGGCAGCCTGCAATGTCGGCACCGTAGCCGATCTTCCGATCGACTGTCGGGCCGGGTGCAGCCTCCTTCATTGATGGTAAGGGAAGCCGGCAGTGAAGCCCTTTGGCTTCACAGCCGGTTCCCTACTGCGCATGAGTTAAGCACGCTGCACTTTCTATTTGGCCAGGCGGTGAAGGAAGGAGGAGGGGGGCCGAACTTTCGAGAGATGGCGCTGCGGCCCAGTCTCCCAGAAGTGGGGAAGGGAACTTCTCAAAAACAGGTCCCTGTTCCCCCCTCCCCCCTGAAAGGTGCCAAATGTGAGGAGAGGAGACAAACAAGCAGAAGTTCCACTTTTGGGTGGAACTCTACTTTAAGTAGCATATTGTGTCTTCCCTTCCCCAGCTTGTGACTTGGCAGTGAAAGGAGAAGCAGCAGGCTAATGAGCTCATCCCTCTCTGACTTATCTCCACTAAGCCGGGACTGGGACAGACAAAAAAGGCCTGGCATTTGAGACTAAGCAGCCAATTTTTCAAGGGACCGGAGGGGAAAGGGGAGCAAGCATTCACGGGGGGGGTTGGAGGGTTGTTGATGGGAGTGTGTCCTCCATACTGTAGTGCAAAGAGGCACTGTGATATAAAGGGGACTGAACTGTAAAGGACCACTGTCATAATTACAGTGTCCCTTTACAGTGCAGTTCCCTTTATGCCACAGTGCCCCTTTACATTACAGTCCTCCTAGCAATCACAGCCCCCCATCACAATGGCCCTTGCAGTCATGTCCCCCCCCCATTTTCTCTCTAATCACAGTGCCCCTTTTTACTCTCTGCCTCCCCTGCACAGGGCAGAGGCAGGATTCAGCCTGTGTGTCCTCTCCAGGGTCTCCCACCCCACCCTACAATGTCATCCTATCAGCAGGGCAGGGGGCAAAAGGAGCTGCAGATCTGGATCATATTAACAAGCGAGTGATTACCCGCTTGTTAATATGAACAGACTCCCGCTCTCGGTGCAGATCTCCAGCTCCTCCTGCCCTCTGCTCTGCTAATAGGATGACATCGTTGGTGGGGCAGGGGAGCCAGGAAAGGAGACACAGGCTCTGGCCACATAGTTAAAGGTGAGCGATGACCGCATTCTGTGCTAGCCATGTTCGGACCACAGTCGCCGCTTACCTCCTGTTGTGCAGCCTGGTCATCAACGGCCATGGTCTGGGAGTTGTGGACTCCTGAATTAGCCAGCTCTTGTTAGGACATGCAGCCCCGGCTCACTGGACAAATGCCTGGTGTGCCTTTTGGCCAGTCCGGGCCTGATATCCCCCTATCAATGGGCTTTTTTACACCCTAGAAGGCGATAATGATTGTTTTGGTCTTGTTATAAAATCTTTATTTGACCTGGCCTAAAAAAGAAAAGAGGTAAGAAAGGTGTTAATTGCAGGTTTGCCTCTTCTATCAGTTGGTAAAGTCGAAAGGAATCAGTAGTGGTCCCTAAAACACACACAACTCACCAGTTTTTGCCTCTCTTTCTCCTAGTAACTAGCTTTCCATTGTTTAAAACAAAAACATAACCCCCCCCCCCCCCAAAAAAAAAAAAAAGACGTAATAATTATAATATTTTTGTGCCCTTTGTACTCTTGTGCCTATTGCTTGGGTAACCTGCTGGTCACCAATAGTTTGTTGCTAGTAGTGGAAACAACCTGCAGGCTTAAAGAGCCTCTGCACTGTTGTCACCACACAGTGCATGCTACTTTTCTTCTAAGTAAGCCGTGTCTACACATTGCTTACTGTGGGGTACATCCCCAAGCTAACTGATCTTACTACAGCCTGGCCTGGGGGCTGGGCTAAACCAGAGCCAATCACATGTCCTGTGACATCCCTCATCTTTTTAAGGCCGTGCAAAGTGTATTGGAGCTGTCAGTCAAGGATCTGATCCCTCCCAAGGAATTGGTGGGAGGATCAGATGCGTGACTGACAGCTCCACTCTGATTTGCATGGCTTAGGGGGAGGGCCTGAAAAACCTGAGTTGACGTCACAGGACACATGACCCACTCTTGCTTAGCCCTGCCCACAGCCGAGACTGAGCTGCAGAGAAAATAGTCATGTGACCCACATTACACATAAGCTAATTTATTGCTGGATACCTAAAGCTCTTTACATGTGAATCAGTGGCTACTGGTGTGCTCCGTCTTTTAGATGTGGCAGTACTGTCAGGGTTTGAAGTCACTTTAACCCTGAAAATGCTTGAACGTACAAACGCACATAAAAAAAAAAAAAACTCCAAAAAAGCTTGAAGAAGCTCATGCTCGGGTGTGAACCTAAGGGTGGGCACGAGCATCAATAGAGTGGGCACGAGCATCAATAGAGTGGGCACGAGCATCAATCAGACTTCCAATCTGACACCTGATACTACTCAAATAGTAGAAATTACTCAATCCCTGTTCACACTATTGTGTTCCTGTACATGTTACCGTAATGCCAGGCACTGCATGCTGCTTGTGATGCACAGCAACACAACGCACGCCAAAGCAGTGACATGCATACAGTAGGGTGCACTGTCATTGCTGATCTGTCTATTCTGACACAGCATGGTCTCCCAGCTGTCAGAATACAATTCTGGCAGCAGGGAGGATAACCCCATCCACCTCAAATGAGTGGATGGGATACCCAGGTAAATTTTTGCGCTCACCCACTCGTTAAACAAAAAAAAAAAAATGACGCATGTATGGCCAGCTTTAGGCAGAAAACATAAACGTGTGGTGGATTTTTTTTCTGTTAATGTTGCTTTTCACTCAGAATTGCTTGTTTTTGGTTAAATATTACTCATAGATGTAACCTATAGATTACCTGTTGATAAGCAATGTCATTATAGAGTGTTATATATGTGAAAATGCAGAAAACATTGACATTATCTATATTCCCAACGCAGTTCATGTTATGATTTGATCAACATATTTTTTAGCTAGAACAAATGAGTCAGAGACATGTTTCATTAGAATAAATATTTCGTACAGCAGGAATGTTCCAAATAAAACAGAAGTTTTAGAGTCGGTGAGCAGTTCTTACACTTTTTTATGTACGATATCTCACAAAAGTGAGTACACCCTCACATTTTTGTAAATATTTTATTCTATCTTTTCATGTGACAACACTGAAGAAATGACACTTTGCTACAATGTAAAGTAGTGAGTGTACAGCTTGTATAACAGTGTAAATTTGCTGTCCCCTCAAAATACCTCAACACACAGCCATTAATGTCTAAACCGCTGGCAACAAAAGTGAGTACACCCCTAAGTGAAAATGTCCAAATTGGGCCCAAAGTGTCAATGTTTTGTGTGGCCACCATTATTTTCCAGCATTGCCTTAATGCTCTTGGGCATGGAGTTCACCAGAGCTTTACAGGTTGCCACTGGAGTCCTCTTCCACTCCTCCATGATGACATCACAGAGCTAGTGGATGTTAGAGACCTTGCGCTCCTCCACCTTCCGTTTGAGGATGCCCCACAGATGCTCAATGGGATTTAGGTCTGGAGACATGCTTGGCCAGTCCATCTCTTTTACCCTCAGCTTCTTTAGCAAGGCAGTGGTCGTCTTGGAGGTGTATTTGGGGTCGTTATCATGTTGGAATACTGCCCTGCAGCCCAGTCTCCCAAGGGAGGGGATCATGCTCTGCTTCAGTATGTCACAGTACATGTTGGCATTCATGGTTTCCTCAATGCACTGTAGCTCCCAAGTGTCGGCAGCACTCATGCAGCCCCAGACCATGACACTCCCACCACCATGCTTGACTGTAGGCAAGACACACTTGTCTTTGTACTCCTCACCTGGTTGCCGTCTCACATGCTTGACACCATCTGAACCAAATAAGTTTATCTTGGTCTCATCAGACCACAGGACATGGTTCCAGTAATCCATGTCCTTAGTCTGCTTGTCTTCGGCAAACTGTTTTACATTGTTTACACTGTTATACAAGCTGTACACTTACTACTTTACATTGTAGCAAGGGATGCAGACCCTGCATTTTCCTCATTAGAGCCCTGCAAGTACAGCAGCTGATGAATAATGAAAAAGTCACTCCCATTCGGATTCACTCTGCAGACAACAAGCAGCTTTTTTTCAGAGCAGAAACAGGTAGGGAAACGTTTGATAAAATCCTTGCAATGTACATAGATCACCCAGAGGGGGTTGTTTTCTTCTCAACAAAAGTGGAGGCACTCTTTAAAGCAGCATACTGAAACCAAGGTGTATATTTAAATATAGACATGGAAGTAAGCTCTGACAATTTTGAGGTTTGTCAGTGTAAATTATAATCTTTAAAACATGATTGTTTTGATCTCTTGTTCAGGTTTACAATGTCCACTACACCATGAGCATCAATGGCAAAATACAAGAAGGTTCAATGGAAATTGATGCTGGGAACAATCTTGAAACATTCAAGACCGGCTCTGGTAGTGATGAAGCCGTTGAAGTGCATGACTTCCAGATTGTAAGTATAGAGTACTTGTGTTTTGGTGTCTTTGGGTCACAACTGTCTGTAGGCACAGTGTACAGGTACTAGAAATGTGTCCACATCAGCCATTTTAAGACCCCTTTCACACTGGGGCGGTTTTTAGGCGCTTTAGCGCTGGAAATAGCCTCTGCTAAGTGCCTGAAAACCCATTCATTCCAGTGTGACTTTTCACACTCGGGTAGTGCGCTTGCGGGACGTTCTGAAAAGTCCTGCAAGCAGCATCTTTGGGGTGGGTTGGGAGCGCTGCATTTAGCACTCCCAAAACGCCCTGCCTATTGGAATGAATGGACAGTGCTTTTCAAGCGCCTTGAAAGCGCCGCAAAAGCGGTGCTTGTTTTAGTGGCGCTTTAGTGCTGTTTAGGTGGTGCTTTAGCGCTAACGGCCGGCACTTTCACTGTGAAAGCAGTCTTAAGCCTCTAGAGCTTCAAAACAATTAAACTTCTTAGTAAAGACAGCTGGAGGTGCAAATACCTGACAACATTTACATATACTCAGCCATGGTAATGATTATTAAAGTCCTGTTTGTTGTATTTGTCTGTGTAATGATCAGGCAAACTGCTTTATAAGTAGATAGAGAAGGAAAGGTTGGGCAGGATAAGCAGTGCTTACATGTCATTCCCTATCACGTTGACAACACTGATCGACTACCCACTCACACACTTAGGTAATCCAAGTGGCTACAGCTACAGTAATGTCACCCTCCTAAAGGAGATGGCAATTTAACTGGTCAATTGGCAGTATCAACAGGTAATAAACTATGTTACAAAGTGTACTGTGGAAAATAAAAATTGCATTTTACTAATGACAGACTACAGCATAGATTTCCTCTTTTCTCTGGACCATAGTTCCACTTCGAACAAGACTAAAGCTAGACATACACATATACATTAACTTTGTTTAGCCTGTGGACTGAACAAGAGAATTTTGATAGATCTCTCTATTTATGCTAAACCGCATAGATGAGAGAATCTCTCAAGCTGTCAGAATGCCTAAACAGTGACTGAATCTGATTGGATGTAATCAGTGGCTTAAACCAACATTTTTCCACCCAGTTCCTTTGACAAAAGTCGCTTGAAAAATCAGCTTTTGTCCAGTTGGGTGGTACTGAGAGGGCAGCCTTCGGCTCTAATTTCATCAAGAATCAGCTGACTTGGACAACATTTGAACCATCTATGGTTAGTGACACTCCAGCCCAAACTTGGTTTTGGATAAAGAGTGGGAGGGTTAAATCTTTTGCTGTTCTTTTGTTGCTGCCTATGGCCTTATGAGGGGAGATTTCCTCTTACTTCATTTCATAGTGATATCCAAAACATAGATGTGAACTGAACTCTGGAGTGTATTATTTCAATAAAGTTCTTTTAGAGACTCCACCATATGTATATTTGAGCTCCATCATTTAACATTTATAGTCTGTGCACTGGTGAAATACATCCAGTTAGAAATCTCAATATATCAAGATGCAGGCAGCCTTTTCTTCAACCTGCGGAGGAAATATTAAACTAGTAAAGTAACATAACTAACATCAGCTGTCTGAAAATACCTCGTAGTTTGTAGGATCTGTCATTCTCTCACATCTCAGAGTGCTCCGCAAGCAGTTATGCAAATACTGACTTTCCAAAAATTGCCTGTAGGCTCTGTGTCTATTCCCGCTATAAAGAATCTGAGATAGTATGGAGGGGGCTGTAAGCTCTGGACGAATAGGAGAAACACAAGTATGGGCTGACAGCAACCCACTAAACAATTTACATTGCTATGTTATCGTTTTCAACAGGGTCATTGCATATAGAAATCTAAGGCAGCAAGTGAAATTGGTGATTGAACTGATATCTACTAGCATGGCCACCATGTCAGAAAGTCCTTTCTACTATCATACCTTTACATTTATCATGTAACCCACTGGAGCCCTAATTCTTGAATCTTCCCACGTGTCACAGGAGTTTGTTTACTTCCTGAAACCTTCCTGAATGCTGAGTGAGCTCATTTGTTTCTGCTTGATTTGGGACCGGTGATATTCAGATTTCTATGGCAGGTTTGAATCTGACTGGTGGCTGTGAGGATGGTTTTCGGTATGGAAGAAACACCACAGAACTTTCAGTGGGTGTGTTTGGGAATGTCTGTTAGCATCCCAAGCAGGTTTTCCCAAAAGAGTTTCCCAAACAACCTACCAAAGGCACTGATGTGGACTGGTGTATTGCAGCAATGCTTAATGAAAACTTAAGCAATGCAAAGATGGTATGCGCTCCCCATATGCATTTGAAGGTACAGCAAATCTAAATATGGTCCAATGTCAAGTATTAATTAATTTATTTATTTATTTAAGGTACTTATATAGCGCTGTCAATTTATGCAGCGCTTTACATATACATTGTACATTCACATCAGTCCCTACCCTCAAGGAGCTTACACTCTAAGGTCCCTAACTCACATTCATATACTAGGGCCAATTTAGACAGAAGCCAATTAACCTACCAACATATCTTTGGCGTATGAATTGTATTGTAATTGTACTGTCTGCCCTACTGTTGTAAAGCGATGCGCAAACTATCGGCACTATATAAATTCTGTAAATTAATAATAATAATCTAAATTTTTGTGCGTATAGGGGTATCTACTTAGCAATATGGGAATGGTTTTACTAGCCCCTATTTTAAAGACTAACGTCCTCCTTTGCACCATGTTACATGGTGACAGCAGCTGTCACTTTTGAAATCGTTGTGGCTGTGCGAGACTCCACCCACACAGCTGTGTCATTTATTTAACTATCTGTACATAAATGAACCACAGTGGGTATAGAAAAGAATCACCCCCTTTATAGTAGTCATATTTTGTTGCTTTACAGCCTGAAATGAAGGCAGACACAGTTTGTTTTATCCAGCTGTCTTTACCCAGTGCAATATTACAAAATCCAAGTGAAGGATAAAACACCAACATGTCCAAAAAAAAAAAAACAATCACTGATTTGGAAAAAGGATCACCCCCTCCTAAAAATGACTTGTAAACTTAATCAGGTGTAGCTAATCACCTTCTCAATGGCACGCAAAGCCATTTGACTTTCAACTATGATCAGCTGTGATCATTTAGATTAGCTCAGCATGAAAAGAGCTTTCCTGGGGAATTTCAGTCCCTGATAGTGCAACTGAAGCAAACAATCAACTATGGGTTTCAGGGAACTGCTATCTGGATCTCCGGGATAAAGTTGCTGACAGGCACAAGTCAAAAGATGGATACAAAAAAAATTTCAAAGGCTTTATCAATGCCTAGAAGCACAGTGAAGTCTATTATTAAGAAGTGGAAGGCATTTGGTACAACAAGATTCTCTCTGGATCAGAACGTCGCTCCAAACTGGATAAAGGGGCCAGGAGGAAACTGGTCAGAGAGGCTACCAAGAGGCCTACAGCAACGCTGAAGCAGTTGCAGTAATTTATAAAAAAAAATTGGTCATTGTGTGCATGAAGACAACAATATCACAAATTCTCCAGAAATGTGGCTCTTATGGGGGGGTTGCAAAAAAAATCCACTTCTCAAGAAAAGGCCACATGCAGTTACGACTGAGGAGTTCTGATCAGATTCAGGGTCTAAAAGTGAATTATTTGGCCTCAACACCAAACAATATGTCTGGTGGAAATCCAATACAGCTCACCATCCAAATAACACTATTCGTACAGTAAAGCATGGAGGTTGTTATATCCTATTATGGGGTGTTTCTCTGCAGCAAGGACTGGAGCACTTGTCAGGATAGAAGGAAAAAATAATGGGGCAAAATATCGTGAAATTCTTGAGGAAAATCTGCTGCCCTCTGCCATAAAATTGTCAATGGGAAGAAGGTTTACCTTCCAACATGACAATGACTCAAAGCCCACAGCAAAAATGACCACACGGTGGTTGAAGGGGAAAAGGCTGAATGTCCTTGCATGGCCTAGTCAGAGCCCAGACTTAAACCTCATTGAAAATCTGTGGAATGACTTGAAGACTGCAGTCCACAAATGGTCATCATCAAATGTAACTGAACTTGAGCAGTTCTGCAAAGAAGAGTGAGCAAATTTTACAAAGTCTAGATGTGCAAAGTTAGTAGAGACATATCTGAACAGACTAAAGGTTGTAATTAAAGAAAAAGGTGGTTCAACAAAATACTGGCATAAGGGGGTGATTCTTTTTCCAACTCAGTGATTCTGTTTTTGAATGTTTTACTTTTTTTCTGAAATGTTGGTGTTATATCTTTCACTTGGATGTTATAAAGCCGTGTACACACGAGCGGACTTTACAGCAGACTTTGTCCTGCGGACTTTTCGACTGACTTTCCGAATGAACGGACTTGCCTACACACAATCAACCAAAGTCTGACGGATTTGTACGTGATGACGTACGACCGGACTAAAACAAGGAAGTTCATAGCCAGTAGCCAATAGCTGCCCTAGTGTCGTTTTTTGTCCGTCGGACTAGCATACAGACGAGCGGACTTTTCTCGAGTCCGTCATAAAGATTTGAAACATGTTTAATTTCTAGGTCCGTCAAACTTTTCGGGAAAAAAAGTCTGCTGGAGCCCACACACGATCGAATTGTGCGACGGATTCCGGTCCGCCGAACCAAGCATGCCGTAAAGTCTGGTCGTGTGTACGTGGCATAAGTTGCACTAGTAAATACAGCGGGATAAAACAATAACTGTGTCTATTTTCATTTCAGGTCACAAAGCAACAAAATGTTATTATTTTAACGGGCATGATTCTTTTCTATACTCACTGTATAAGTCCCATCTGCCAGCACAGCAGACAGACTTATAGTTTTCAGTAGAACACCGGTGCAGTAATCACTGCACTTGGAGACCTTGACATTTCCTCCAGCTCTCTAACTGAAAATCTGTACCTCTATATCAGTGGTTCTGGCATTGCACCCATGATCCACCAATTGCAGGTGTAATGCTTTGAAGGCATAGAAAAAAAAGAAAAATAAATGCACCTTTTTTTCCTGCAAACATATGTGCCTTTATTTTCTTTTTTCCTTTTTTTTTTATTTATTTTTTTATTTTTTATATATTTTTTGCAAGAGGTGGACTAACCCTTTACAAAATGTAACAGCATGGAACATCTAAACGGGCTGTTTGTTGCCCCTTAGTTAAGTCTTTTAAGAAACCCCTTCTGAGGAATTTACATTTCCAGAGTGATTTTGTCAGGGTCTGAACTTTCCAGTTGTTTACTACAAATATAGTGCTTTGTAGCTATAAATATTAATAACTCAGCATGGGCCATCAGGATATTGGGATATTACAGCATGTGACATTTTGTGTATGTGCAGATGCCTGATTTTCCATGAGCCTAAGGAGCATATATGCCACTTGAATAAGGCAGGACATGTGATTTGTGCAATGTTATGTCAGAGCTTGGGGTGACTCGCTGGGCAGATTAAGAATATATTACTTCTACATGTAGCTTTATTATTAAATCCTGTATCCTCTTCTTTCTGTGCTGGTTTTCAGTTTGCTATGTTATGGTGAATTATTACATTAGCTTTTTAACTCTATGCTGTCTTTTATGATCATTTATCTGTAGGAAGCCTTGGCTTTATCCGAGACAATAAATATGAATATGACATTTGTTAATTCTTTTCAGAGAGGGAAGAATTCCCTCTTCACTGCAGTAACGGCATATTTACATGGATCAATAATCTAGCCATTTAAGAATGTGTTCAATAAGCTCCAGTAGAAGGTTTTATAAGGATGTATCTTCCGGGGTTGCTATCTGCATTTGCGTTCATATTTCTTTACAGTAAACTGATTTTATGGCTTGATATATGGCCAAGGACGTGGAATGGAAAAAAAATTAAAGTATCATCAAGACAAACAGAGTTGATTTTGGGGCCCATTTTGTTGGGCGCATAGATAAATTTAGTGGCCACCAAGCGTAACACATTCAAAGCTAATTGACAGCTGATGCTACATATGTTTTTTTTTATCATCCAGAACTTGCTGCTCATGGTTACCATAGAGAGCAATTGGTGAGAACTCTATGGCAGACCCTTGTACACAGTTTGAGTGGAAGGCTGGAAGTATATCCATTTAGACCTGACATCTAAAAATAAGTTTGTACTCATTACAGCCAAAGTAGAATGATATCAGCCATTAAAAAAGGCCATGTCACTTTTAGTAGTATTTGACAATTTTTATTTTTAACACCCCTAAATGCCCCTTAGTGTTAGCCTATCTGTCCATGCACATATACTCAGGTCCATAAATATTGGGACATGGACACAATTCTAATCTTTTTGGCTTTATACACCACCACAGTGGATTTGAAATGAAACAAACAAGATGTGCTTTAACTACAGACTTTCAGCTTCAATTTGAGGGTATTTACATCCAAAACAGGTGAATGCTGTAGGAATTACAACAGTTTGTATATGTGCCTCCCACTTTTTAAGGGACCAAAAGTAATGGGACAATTGACTGCTCAGCTGTTCGATGGCCAGGTGTGTGTTATTCCCTCATTATCCCATTTACAAGGAGCAGATAAAAGGTCCAGAGTTAATTTCAAGTGTGCTATTTGCATTTGGAATCTGTTGCTGTCAACTCTCAATATGAGGTCCAAAGAGCTGTCACTATCAGTGAAGCAAGCCATCATTATCCTGAATAAACAAAATAAACCCATCAGAGAGATAGCAAAAACATTAGGTCTGGCCAAACCAACTGTTTGGAACATCCTTAAAAAGAAAGAACGCACCGGTGAGCTCAGCAACACCAAAAGACAGGGAAGACCACGGAAAACAACTGTGGTGGATGACCGAAGAATTCTTTCCCTGGTGAAGAAAACACCCTTCACAACAGTTGGCCAGATCAAGAACACTCTCCAGGAGGTAGGTGTATGTGTGACAAAGTCAACAATCAAGAGAAGACTTCACCAGAGTGAATACAGAGGGTTCACCACAAGATGTAAACCATTGGTGAGCCTCAAAAACAGGAAGGCCAGATTAGAGTTTGCCAAACAACATCTAAAAAAGCCTTCACAGTTCTGGAACAACATCCTATGGACAGATGAGACCAAGATCAACTTGTACCAGAGTGATGGAAAGAGAAGAGTATGGAGAAGGAAAGGAACTGCTCATGATCCAAAGCATACCACCTCATCGGTGAAGCATGGTGGTGGTAGTGTCATGGCGTGGGCATGTATGGCTGCCAGTGGAACTGGTTCTCTTGTATTTATTGATGATGTGACTGCTGACAAAAGCAGCAGAATGAATTCTGAAGTGTTTTGGGCAATATTATCTGCTCATATTCAGCAAAATGCTTCAGAACTCATTGGACGGCACTTCACAGTGCAGATGGACAATGACCCGAAGCATACTGCGAAAGCAACCAAAGAGTTTAAGGGAAAGAAGTGGAATGTTATGCAATGGCCAAGTCAATCACCTGACCTGAATCCGATTGAGCATGCATTTCAATTGCTGAAGACAAAACTGAAGGGAAAATGCCCCAAGAACAAGCAGGAGCTGAAGACAGTTGCTGTAGAGGCCTGGCAGAGCATCACCAGGGATGAAACCCAGCGTCTGGTGATCTCTATGCGTTCCAGACTTCAGGCTGTAATTGACTGCAAAGGATTTACAACCAAGTATTAAAAAGTGAAAGTTTGATGGATGATTGTTAATCTGTCCCATTACTTTTGATCCCTTAAAAAGTGGGAGGCACATATACAAACTGTTGTATTTCCTACACCGTTCACCTGATTTGGATGTGAATGCCCTCAAATTAAAGCTGAAAGTCTGCAGTTCTCCTGCCAGGACATGGTTCCAGTAATCCATGTCCCTAGTCTGCTTGTCTTCAGCAAACCATTTGCAGGCTTTCTTGTGCATCATTTTTAGCAGAGGCTTCCTTCTGGGACGACAGCCATGCAGACCAATTTGATGCAGTGTGTGGCGTATGATCTGAGCACTGACAGACTGACCCCCCCACCCCTTCAATCTCTACAGCAATACTGGCAGCACTCATACATCTATTTCCCAGACAATCTCTGGATAAGATGCTGAGCACGTGCACTTAACTTCTTTGGTTGACCATGGCAAGGCCTGTTCTGAGTGGAACCTGTCCTGTTAAACTACTGTATGATCTCTGCCACCATGCTGCATCTCAGTTTAATGGCTGTGTGTTGGGTTATTTTGAGGGGACAGCAAATTTACACTGTTATACAAGCTGTACACTCACTACTTTACATTGTAGCAAAGTGTCATTTCTTCAGTGTTGTCACATGAAAAGATATAATAAAATATTTACAAAAATGTGAGGGGTGTACTCACTTTTGTGAGATACTGTGTGTGTTTGTGTATATATATATATATATATATATATATATATATATATATATATATACATAATTTTAAACCAGAGTTTATCTCTTCAAACTAGGAAGCCAAAACTTGCCCCTGTTTGCTTAACTGCATATCGGTCCAGCAGTGTCTCCGACATCCCCACTTATGAGTAAGGAGTGTAAGAAGTGGTAAGGCCTAGTACAGGTGTCCTACCTAAGGTTGCACATTAGAATATCATGGGTTTAGAAACTTCTTAAAGTTAACAAGGAATCTGTATGCATTACCCTGGTGATTGCACAGACATTCTTATGTCCCTACACACACTAGGCGGTTGCCCAGCTCTCCTGAACACCTTTCTCCTGGCAGGAGAACAGCAGTGTCAAAAAACCCATCTAAAGCTACACTACTTTACATTGTAGCAAAGTGTCATTTCTTCAGTGTTGTCACATAAAAAGATATAATAATAAAATATTTGCAAAATTGTGGAAGGGTGTACTCACTTTTGTGAGATACTATATATATATATATATATATATATATATATATATATATATATATATATATATATATATATATATATATATATTCTTAAAGCGTTAGTTACCCCAACACGTCATATTTCAGATATGTGTCTGCTGTACCATGTACTTGTATGAGAAAGTATCATGTTCTCTTTGTATTGCCTTCTTTGTGTGAAATCCCTGGCGTTCCTGCCAGTCCCTCTGCTTTTCTATTAAACACTGACCACACTAAGCAGGAGAGCATTTCTTGGTCAGTTCTCTAGCTATGCTGGGAAATCAGTGTGCTCTCCTCCAATGATTAGACTTGTCCTGACATGCCCCCCCCCCCCTGCACAGCCTCTCACTGGGAAGTTCAGTGTGCTGCAGCGTCTCTTCCCCCCAGTCCTTATGCAGTTGAGAACAGAGAGAATATGATTACTTATAAAAAAGGGAAATAAGATATTTATAATGTATTTTAATATCTATACAAAAATATTTAGCCTTTCATTTCTATTTTAAACTAAATGGGTTGTTTTACAAGGTGATCGTTTACAATCACATTAACTCAGAGAAGTACTGTTGTGATCTCACTTTCTGTCAGAGGGTAGCTACATTTGTTCTCCACGGTCTTTGTGTAAGAATGTAGCCACCCTCTCTTGCTCACTCTTGAGTTGGACTATGGACTATGAGATGTGTAGTGTTCATAGAACAGTGCACATGACTGCAACTAACCGGCACTACCCCTTCTAAACAAACAGAAGTGAGGGGTAAAGGAGAGGTTCACGGTGGACATTACAAGGAGGCAGAAAAACACAGTAAGAAATTATTTCATGATACAGGGATGGATTATTTTTGGAGCATAAGGCCTCATTCACACCGGAAATACCGCGATTCTGCCCACGATTCCAAATTTTGTGTCAATCAGTGCAAAATGTGCTTCAATCGCAGCAAAATGCGACCTTAAAAAGCATGGGAAGCCTGTCCCCCAATAAGAAGCAGGAGCTTCTTTTAGGTGACATAAATGCATAGGGCAGCTTATTGAAGTGAATTGACCTGCATGCAGAATCGCATGAAAATCACTCACATAAAACTGCGAGAGCAGGAACATTTGTGAGTGGGGTCCAAGGATTATTATTATTATTATACAGGATTTATATAGCGCCGACAGTTTACGCAGCGCTTTACAACATTAGGGCAGACAGTACAATTACAATACAATTCAATACAGGAGGAATCAGAGAGCCTTGCTCGTTAGAGCTTACAATCTAGGAGGGAGGGTCAAGTTATACAAAAGGGTAACAGCTGTGGGGGATGAGCTAATGGAGAAAATAGTGCAGTTGTTACATAGAGGCAGGATAGGCTTCTCTGAAGAGGAAAGTTTTCAGGGATCGCCTAAAGGTGGATAAATTTGGAGACAGTCTGACAGATTGGGGTAGGGAATTCCAGAGGATTGGCGAGGCTCGGGAGAAGTCCTGGAGGCGGATATGGGAGGAGGTGATGAGGGAGCTAGAGAGCAGGAGGTCTTGGGAGGAACGGAGAGGGAGATTAGGTTGGTATTTTGAGACTAGGTTAGTGATGTAGCTGGGGGCAGAGTTGTGGATGGCTTTGTAACTTATTGTTAGTATTTTGAATTTAAGGATATTCAAGGATATTGTTTAGTGTCACTTTAAAGAAAAAAATAGGTTCTTATGGAGTTACACTCTAATTTATTAAGTGTATTTGGTTCTTGGACTATGGCAGAACCTTTGTGAATTGAAAAAAAAAATCCATTATTTGAACAGTTGTTCCAATGTCTGATGTATTCTGCTGATGGCGGGTAGCTGGACATGTCCCTTTGCATGTTTTTCAACTAGCTGCTCCTTTCCAGGGACGTGCAGGATTTCAGAGCTGGCTATGTTTACCTCTGAACATATGTTTCAAATGATGTTGTCACCTATTTATTATAAGTGTCAGAAGAGGTATGCCATATAAGTGGTTTCAGCGCCTTCTTGGCAATATGGTGGCAAGCTCTGAATGTGTTAATGGACTGATACACCCTGAAAGAACTTGGGTAGAGTACAAGATAACAAACTGATAATTCACTTGTATCAGCCATGAGGGAGGGCCTACAGCTTCTGTGTGATTTATGAGCCCCGGGATTAAACTTCCACTTCAATTACACATCACAAACAAGATGCACTTGGAGCTATATTTGTGAGATGTCAGCTAAAATGGAATTATATTTTTCTGATGACAACCAGAAGCACTCAGCATCCCATTTTTGCTTCTGTTGCTGTTTATCAAGTGTGAATATAAAATCCAGTTTCTACTTGTGTTGTTTAGGCTACAGGATATGCCCTTATGGGTATAGCAAATGCGAGAGGAAGCACGGCATAAATATGGGATTACCTAGCAGCACATCATTGTAATGTACAGCTTTTTAAATAGGACTCTCACCATCCTTTGCTGGGCTGTCACTTCAATGTGCAAGATGAGAGCAATCTGAAGAAATGACAGTTATAATTCTGGAGTCTCATTTTTCTTCATTCCGGTCACACAAGCAATATAGACACCGTAATAATAAGCCACCAAGCTGATAATTCTGTGGCAGAGTAAATGGCCTATTTTGACTCATTTACAGAAAAGTGACATTCCAGATTGTACCTTTGCTCCATTAGGCCCTGGAAAAAGCAGTGTTATTGGCTTCTATATTTAGTATAGAATGTTAGAACATGGCTGTAAGCCGTAGTTAAAATTGCCCCCTGTGGCCCCCCAAATTCTCCTTAGTATAAGGGGGATGGATAGCTGCTAAGATATCTTTTAACTCCTGAGGCATATGTTCCCATGTACCGTCTCAACACGCGGTTTCAGCACTTATGACAGGTAATACTTTTAAAACTGCCAGTCTCTTACTACATTGCATAGGCCTGAAATAATAGGAATTACTGGTTTATGTATCACCAATGTTTTAGAAGTATAAAGGCATGAATGATTCTATAGAGTTTAAACGTTATGACGTACAGTAGGGTGCTTGTAAATCAGCATAAACTTCAGCAACAGACACAGATCAATTAGGTGTATTCAGTAAGCGAGGTAGTGTGTTGTTTCAAAGTATAGGGCCTCATTCACATGGGGGTACTAAAGCATAGGCCCATGGAAAGCCATGTTTACCCGCAGGGATTGCAGATTGGGAACAGCGTCTGTGTCTGTGCAGCCGCTGCATCCCAATTGACATCAATAGAATTGCCTGCACGGGGAAGCACAGATGACACAAAGATAAGCAGGGCAAAAACTTCACATCAGGATATAGAAATTTTACAGAATGACCTCAACAAAATAATGGAGTGGGCAGACAAATGGCAAATGAGGTTTAATGTGGAGAAATGTAAAGTAATGCACTTGGGGGCAAAAAACATAAATGCAAACTACTCACTAGGCGGAGAACCGCTGGGAGAATCAAGGATGGAGAAGGATCTAGGGCAGCCTCTCTCAACCTTTTAACCCTGGAGGAACCCCAAAACCAATTTATCAGGGGTCAATAAGAACAATGCCCCTTATACTGGTGGCCAATAGGAATAATGTCCTCCTTAAAGTGGTGTTCAGAATGCCACCCTTAAAGACAGCTAAAAAGATATTTGGTGTCATGCTGCTGGCTTTGCTAAGTGATGCTGAACCTCGAAGTCTGTAGGCACCATCAAAAAGGTGGTTCATCAGCCACAGCTCAAGGAACACCTAGCAACCTCTGGAGGAACCCCAGGGTTCCACGGAACCCTGGTTGAGAATGGCTGATCTAGGGGTCCTAGTAAATGAGCAAAAGCATGCAATGTCAAGCTGCAGCTACCAAAGCCGGCAGAATATTAGCGTGCATAAAAAAGGGATATACGCCAGGGATAAAACGATAATCCTGCCACTTTATAAAACTCTGGTTAGACCATATCTGCAGTATTCTGTCCTGTTCTGGTCACCAGTCCTCAGAAGGGATGTGCTGGAGCTGGAGAGAGTCCAGAGAAGGGCAACAAAATGAATAATGGGACTGGAGGACCTCAATTATGAGGAACGACTGCAAACACTAAATTTATTCTCGCTGGAGAAGAGACGCTTGAGAGGGGACATGTGATCGATCTACAAACACCTCAATGGGGATCCCAACATAGGAAAGAAAGTGTTCAGTCTCAGGGAGGGTAAGAGGACACGGGGCCACACAATGAGACTGGAGGAGAAGCAGTTGAACCTTAAACTGCGCAGGGGGTTTTTCACTGTCAAGGCAATAAGGATGTGGAACTCTTTTCCACAATTGGTGGTGGCTGCGGGGAGTATGGATATTTTTAAAAGACTCTTGGATGTATATCTTAAAGAACATAACATACAGGGATATGAGGAAATAATTATAGACAGTGACACACGTACACCAACACAGGTTGAACTGGATGGACTATTGTCTTTTTTCAGCTTTACCTACTATGTAACTATGTAACCTGTGCTTCCCCATGTGCTTTAGTGCTAAATGGAGGTGCTAGTGCTAGTGGTAAATGGAGGTATCCCCTTCACATTGCATCCTGCTTTAAACTTCTCCACAATTATAACCCTGACCTGTCTTGTGTGTTCCTCGGCGTTCATTATGCTGTTTGTTCACTAAGGTTCTCTATCAAACCTCTAAGGGCTTCACAGAACAGCTGTATTTATAGTGAGATTAAAGTACACACAGGTGGACTCTATTTACTAATTAGTTGACTTCTGAAGGCAATTGGTTCCACTAGATTTTAGTTAGGGGTATCAGAGTAAAGGGGGCTGAATACAAATGCACGCCACACTTTTCAGATATTTATTTGTATAAAATTTTTAAAACCATTTATCATTTTCCTTCCACTTCACAATTATTTGCCATTTTGTGTTGGTCTGTCACATAAAATTCCATTAAAATACATTTACGTTTTTGGTTGTAACATGACAAAATGCGGAAAATTTCAAGGGGTATGAATACTTTTTCAAGGCACTGTAGATTGTGTATGGCCTAACCCACAGGATGGATTGGAATTGATTGATTTGCAGTCAGATCAATAAAGCGATTATTTGTGAATGGTTGCTAAGGGCTATTACAGGTTGCATATCGGTATTGATTTTTGCATTGCCTTGGTAAAGCAGAATTAAACGTTTTGGGCTTTTTTCCCTTTATTTTCACTGGTGATCCAGCCAGTAAATATGTTATTTTTCAATTTACTTTAACAGACAAAAGCTGTCTAGCGAAAGTAACAGAGGGTTGAGACAAATCATCTAAAGCCTCGTACACACGATTGGATTTTCCGAAGGTCGTTGGCCAGGAACTTGTCTTGCATACAAACGGCAAGGAATTGTCAGCCAACAAACACGAACATAGTGACGTAGTACGTGGTTTTTCAGCTCTTTAGCGCCACCCTTTGGGCTCCTTCTGCTAATTTTGTGTTAGTAGAAGTTTGGTGAGTTTTAATTCGCTCTTTTTTAATTTCACGCTTTTCATTTTGCGCTTTTCAGTTAGTTTCTGAACGGCCATTCATCAACCAACCATGTTGCTGAAGCAGAGGAGATAACGTGTTATTTATTTTGGCTTTGGACTTATTGCTTTGACCCAAGTCCAGTCCAGGAACAGGAGGAGGAGGGTTTCTTGCACCAAAAATTGGTTGCTTTATTAATCGCGACCAACTATGTCATATGCCTTTGCTGCGGGAGCTCCAGGAGAATAATCCAGAGGATTTTCGGAATTATCTCCGGATGACCCCCTATATTAAGAAACAGGATACATGCATGAGGCTTTTATTTTATTTTTTAGTTGAATAATGATTTGATTTGGTATATATTTTCTATATTTTTGGATGCATAGAATGCACCTTTTGGTTAAGTTCTATTGGCAGATAGCATGTCTAATTTTATGTGTTTTCTTTTTTTAATGCACAATAAAAAAATTGTGGAGAATAATACTTGGCTATGTGTTTTACTTCAATTGACAGTTTGGGAGTAGGCAGTTACATTTTAAAAAATACAATGTAAAATTAACAAGGGACACCAACATAGTTGTACCTTTGATCTTAAAAAGTACGGGATAATTGTGTTGTGGTAACTTGCCCAAATAAAAAAAAAACAAAAAGCATAATAATATTATTCTTGATATCACTAGAAAAAAAAAGCCTTTGAAAATGTGTTTGCAATAACTCCATCAGTATCACCAGCAAAACAGCTTCATTATTATCCCATTAAAGAAGAAGAGAATGTGCGCTGCATTTCAAGATTTCATAATTTGCCAGGTCACGAATGTTAATTCTCCATTATGCCGCATACACGTGGTCGGAATTTCCGACATCAAATGTTCGATGTGAGCTTGTTGTAGGAAATTCCGACCGTGTACGAGCATGCGTGAAATTTTGTGCGTTGGAATTGTGTACACACGATCGGAATTTCCGACAACAAAATCCGTTGTCGGAAATTCCGATCGTGTGTACACAATTCCAACGCACAAAATTTCACGCATGCTCGTAATCAAGCAGAAGAGCCGCACTAGCTATTGAACTTCATTTTTCTCGGCTCCTCGTACGTGTTGTACGTCACCGTGTTCTTGGCGATCGGAATTTCCGACAACATTTGTGCGACCGTGAGTATGCAAGACAAGTTTGAGCCAATATCTGTCGGAAATAAATCCTAGGATTTCGTTGTTGGAATGTCCGATTGTGTGTACGCGGCATTAGAAACACTAGTTTACAAGACCGATCGTTTCTGGCTCGTCCTTGCTTCCGAGCATGCGTGTTTCTACTTTGGACTTTTGTCTGACGGACTTGTGTACACAAACTCGGAAAATCTGACAGCGGACATTTGTCCGTGGAAAATTTTAAAGCCTGCCATCCAACATTTGTCCGTGGAAAATCTGACAATAATTGTCTGATGGAGCGTACAAATGATCGGATTTTCCGCCAACAGCCTGTCATCACACAATTCCCATCGGAAAATCCAATCGTGTGTACGAGGCTTAAAACTACATTCACACAGGTATTTTTTCCCAATGCAAATGGCAGCAGCAGCAGCAGCAATCCACTGATTCCTGCTGGTATTTTTGACACCAGTGAGCAGCTATTTGTAGCTGTATGCACAGCCAGTGATTGCCTGAGTTGATCACTGCTGGACACACTTTGTTGAAGAAAACCTTTCTTTATAGAAACATGGGCTGTCTTCTCATTATTTGAATGCTAGTTACCTTCAGTATATTAAAGAGTAACCCCACTTTTGTTGAGAAGAAAATGATCCCCGCTGGGTGACTAATGTAGATTTTATTTGCAAATACAAACCACAACACGTCTCATTAACTTTGTTTAACGGTCTCAGAAAATTTTGTGACAGGTTTTTTTGGTCAAGTTTTTCCCATTTAAAGCAGAACTAAACTTTTCATCATTGGCGCCAGCATCTTCTCCTGTGTACTGGGTTTCAGTCAACATTATTGGCCAATGGAAGATGACATCACTCCTTCGCATGCACAGGAGCTAGTCATCCCTTCACACCAGATCAGCCTGGTCACTGTAAGCTGAGCTGTGGTGGTTACTGGACTGTACTGTGTATGTAAAAACGTGTATTGAAAAACGGAAAATGCACCCGGAATATGCAAACTGCAACCTGCATAGGTGTGAACCAGGCCTCAGCTCAGCAAACTTGCAGGCAATGAGAGTAGTATGGCAGTCCAGCACAGACACATAGCCAGCACTGATTTGTCCTGGGTGGGTCAGGATATTGACCTGCCTAGTGAATCCAAGAAATGTTCTTTATGAAACCACTGGTGTCACTGGCAAAGCCTCACTCGAAGCGTCATGGTGCTTTTCCACAGACTTGAAATCAGTTGTTGCATTGACTGGAGTAAAGGTAGTAGCCACCATACCTGGCTTCAGGATACCAGTTTCAACATGACCAACTGGCACTGTACCAATACCACAAATCCTGTATATGTCTTGCAGAGGCAGATGAAGAGGCTTGCCAGTAGGGCATCTAGGTGACAGAATGAAGTCAAGAGCTTTCAGAGTGGTTCCACTGATTTTTCCCTCCTTGATGCTTCATCCCTTGAACCACATGGCATGTTGGCACTGTTCCAACCAGAGATGGGCACAAAGGCAATGGTATTTGTGTTGTGACCAATTTTCTTGATGTAAGTGCTGGCTTCCTTAGCAGTTTCCTCGTAGCTCTTCTGGCTGTATGGTAGCTCAGAGGAATCAATTTTGTTAAAGGAATAGTAAAGTCTCATGGTTATTCACTTTAATGCATTCTATGCATTAAGGTGAAAAACCTTTGCTGCAGCTGCCCCCAGAGCCCCCCCCCCCCTTTTTCTTACCTGAGCACGATCCAATACAACGATGTGCACGAGCCCAGTGACTCCTAGGCTCTGAGCAAGAAGGTACTCCTTCAAAACGCGTCAGCTAGCAGTGGCCCTGATATCCTCTCTGTCACCATCTGGAGATTGTTAGTTTCAGGACTGATCGCCACGATCAGGTGACTTTTACAAGCGATATTTCTTCACATGTTTGTGAGTAGTTTTTCTCAATAAATTTGCTTGGGATGATGGTGCGCCCACTTTTCTTTACTCTTTCTGCTCCAGCCGCTGTCTCTGTCCTCAATGGATAGATTAATAGCAGCAGGAGGAAAAGAAAAGTCCTGGACGGCCGCACACTGCTAAGGGCGTCTTTATTGATATGATAAAATCCAATACAGTCTCTTCATATGCAAAGGAAACAGGGAGAAGCAGCTAACACTTTCACGCAGTGTGGTGGTGCTTAATCATAGCCACTGGCTCCCACTGCTGTCAATCAAATTCAGTGACACGGGAGCGGGGGCGGGGCAGAGTCCCGCTGTCTGTGTCAAGGGCTCTCCGTGGGGGAACCCGATGGGGGGGGGGAGCTAGGAGTGCCATCGGGGCTGCTCTGTGCAAAACCCTTGCACAGAGCAGATAAGTATAACATGTTTGTTATTTTTATTTTAAAAAATTTGAACCTTTACAACCCCTTTAACACCAACAAAAAGCTGTTTCACACCCAGAGTGTAGGCCAAAAGAGCATGTCCACAAGTTTGTCCATTATTGGGAATACCGGCCTCAGACTCACCAGCAGTACCAATAATCACAGCGCAGTCAGCCAACCAAGTGCCAATAATCATGTTCTTGATGAAGCCAGGGGCATCAATAATTGTGCCATAGTACTTGCTGGTCTCAAATTTCCACAGGGAAATGTTGAGGGTAATACCATGTTCATGCTGTATATTCAGTTTGTCCAAGTCCCAAGCATATTTGAAGGAGCCCTTTCCCATCTTAGCAACTTCCTTCTCAAATTTTTCAGTGGTATCTTTGTCGATAACACCACATTTGTAGATGAGATGTCCAGTTGCTTTGGACTCGCCAGAATCTATGTGTCCAATGAAGAGGATGTTGATGTGTTCCTCTTCCTTCCCCATTGTGGAATTTTAGATATTGGTGATGGACACCTTGTAAAATAGCTGCAGACTCGGTGAGGAAGAGCGCATTGCATTGATTTTGACAAACTTTGTTGCCAATTCTGACTTTGTTCCTGTGAAGAAATATCTGTTTGCTTCAGCAGACGGATCACATACTATTCATTCTGAATGGGAGTGACCTTTTGATTAATAATTAGCTGATGCACTTGTGTACTAATGAGGAAGCTTGCTGTGTCAGCATTCTTTTAGAAGTGATTATACCCTTTGGGAGCATATCACCAATAATCAAAATTTTACTGCAGAGTATGCCTATAATCTGACTTGTATTAGAGAAGACCTCTGTGAAAATTATTGAGCCAATCACACAAGCAGGAAATTACATTCCTGGGGGTGTTCCGTACAACATTGATGTACGGAACGCCTCAAGGTTGCCATATTGCAGTGAATTTTACAGAAAATTACAGCACTGCAGATTGAAAAGGAAAAGTAATTTATACTAACATTCAATGACAATATGGCTCATGTAGCAATTATATATGCAATATTATTTTTTTGATTATTTTTTTCTCAAGAAAGTGGAGTTACTCTTCAAATTTTGAATACCAAAAAAGTATGCAGATATCAACTTCTGACTTTTTTCTCTGATTTTTCTGATCTGCATAGCTGTTTCAGGTCAATGACTTAGAAATTATTGAAGTCAGTGAGTGGACATAATAGCCAGGCAACTAGCATCTACAGAAATAGGTCAGCAATAACAGCCCCTTTACAGCACAGCCGAGCAGGACGCTAGCAATTATGTCTGTCATCCTTCTTATACAGTATAGTTACAAACTTTACACACATACAGTAGTTCATAGTTTAAACATTGTTAGTGTGTATTGATAAACTAGGGTTTAGTTGTTAGGATCATGGTAAAACAGAGCCAGGTTTTCATCATTAGGCTGCATTCACACCTGAGAGGAGCGATTTTTAGGCAATTTTGCAAGCGTATAAGAACGTTTTTGTTGTTCCCAATGGAAAGCACTAGGGAGAAGGGAGAAGACCAGTTCTTGCAGGCTAACAAACGCCTGAATGTGTGAAACAATGCTCTAAAGTGTTTACAGGCATCCCAGAGGGAGAGAGGCTGCTTCATTGCCCCCAGCCTAGAGAGAGAGACTGCTCCACTGCTCCCAGACTGAGAGAGAAAGGCTGCTCCATTGCCTCGGGACTGGAGACTACTCTATTCCCATATACTAAGAGAGACACTGCTCCATTGCCCCTAGACCAGACTGAGAGAGAGAGACTTCTCCATTGCCCCAGACAGAGAGAGAGACTGCTCCATTGCCCCCAGACTGAGAGAGAGAGACTGCTCCATTGCCCCCAGACTGAGAAAGAGAGACTGTTCCATTGCCCCAGACAGAGAGAGAGAGAGAGACTGCTCCATTGCCCCCATACTGAGAGAGATAGACTGCTCCATTGCCCCCAGACTGAGAGAGAGACTGCTCCATTGCCCCCAGACTGAGAGAGAGAGACTGCTCCATTGCCCCCAGACTGAGAGAGAGAGACTGCTCCATTGCCCCCAGACTGAGAGAGAGAGAGACTGCTCCATTGCCTCCAGACTGGGAGAGAGACTGCTCCATTGCCCCCAGACTGAGGGAGACAGACTGCTCCATTGCCCCCAGACTGAGTGAGAGAGAGACTGCTCCATTGCCCCCAGACTGAGAGAGAGACTGCTCCATTGCCTCCAGACTGAGAGAGAGAGACTGTTCCATTGCCTCCAGACTGAGAGAGAGATTGCTCCATTGCCTCCAGACTGAGAGAGAGACTGCTCCATTGCCCCCAGACTGAGGGAGAGAGACTGCTCCATTGCCCCCAGACTGAGAGAGAGACTGCTCCATTGCCCCCAGACTGAGAGAGAGACTGCTCCATTGCCCCCAGACTGAGAGAGACTGCTCCATTGCCTCCAGACTGAGAGAGAGACTGCTCCATTGCCTCCAGACTGAGAGAGAGACTGCTCCATTGCCCCCAGACTGAGGGAGAGAGACTGCTCCATTGCCCCCAGACTGAGAGAGAGAGAGAGACTGCTCCATTGCCCCCAGACTGAGAGAGAGACTGCTCCATTGCCCCCAGACTGAGAGAGAGAGACTGCTCCATTGCCTCCAGACTGAGAGAGAGACTGCTCCATTGCCCCCAGACTGAGAGAGAGAGACTGCTCCATTGCCTCCAGACTGAGAGAGAGACTGCTCTATTGCCCCCAGACTAAGAGAGAGAGAGAGAGACTGCTCCATTGCCCCCAGACTGAGAGAGAGAGACTGCTCCATTGCCTCCAGACTGAGAGAGAGAGACTGCTCCATTGCCCCCAGACTGAGAGAGAGAGACTGCTCCATTGCCTCCAGACTGAGAGAGAGACTGCTCCATTGCCCCCAGACTGAGAGAGAGAGAGAGACTGCTCCATTGCCCCCAGACTGAGAGAGAGAGACTGCTCCATTGCCTCCAGACTGAGAGAGAGAGACTGCTCCATTGCCCCCAGACTGAGAGAGAGAGACTGCTCCATTGCCCCCAGACTGAGAGAGAGAGAGACTGCTCCATTGCCCCCAGACTGAGAGAGAGAGACTGCTCCATTGCCCCCAGACTGAGAGAGAGACTGCTCCATTGCCTCCAGACTGAGAGAGAGACTGCTCTATTGCCCCCAGACTGAGAGAGAGAGACTGCTCCATTGCCCCCAGACTGAGAGAGAGAGACTGCTCCATTGCCTCCAGACTGAGAGAGAGACTGCTCCATTGCCCCCAGACTGAGGGAGAGAGACTGCTCCATTGCCCCCAGACTGAGAGAGAGAGAGACTGCTCCATTGCCCCCAGACTGAGAGAGAGACTGCTCCATTGCCCCCAGACTGAGAGAGAGAGACTGCTCCATTGCCTCCAGACTGAGAGAGAGACTGCTCCATTGCCTCCAGACTGAGAGAGAGACTGCTCCATTGCCCCCAGACTGAGGGAGAGAGACTGCTCCATTGCCCCCAGACTGAGAGAGAGAGAGACTGCTCCATTGCCCCCAGACTGAGAGAGAGACTGCTCCATTGCCCCCAGACTGAGAGAGAGAGACTGCTCCATTGCCTCCAGACTGAGAGAGAGACTGCTCCATTGCCCCCAGACTGAGAGAGAGAGACTGCTCCATTGCCTCCAGACTGAGAGAGAGACTGCTCTATTGCCCCCAGACTGAGAGAGAGAGAGAGAGAGAGAGACTGCTCCATTGCCCCCAGACTGAGAGAGAGAGACTGCTCCATTGCCTCCAGACTGAGAGAGAGAGACTGCTCCATTGCCTCCAGACTGAGAGAGAGACTGCTCCATTGCCCCCAGACTGAGAGAGAGAGACTGCTCCATTGCCTCCAGACTGAGAGAGAGACTGCTCCATTCCCCCCAGACTGAGAGAGAGAGACTGCTCCATTCCCCCCAGACTGAGAGAGAGAGACTGCTCCATTGCCCCCAGACTGAGAGAGAGAGACTGCTCCATTGCCTCCAGACTGAGAGAGAGACTCCTCCATTGCCCCCAGACTGAGAGAGAGAGACTGCTCCATTGCCCCCAGACTGAGAGAGAGAGAGAGAGAGAGAGACTGCTCCATTGCCTCCAGACTGAGAGAGAGACTCCTCCATTGCCCCCAGACTGAGAGAGAGAGACTGCTCCATTGCCCCCAGACTGAGAGAGAGAGAGAGAGAGAGAGAGACTGCTCCATTGCCCCCAGACTGAGAGAGAGAGACTGCTCCATTGCCTCCAGACTGAGAGAGAGAGACTGCTCCATTGCCCCCCAGACTGAGAGAGAGACTGCTCCATTGCCTCCAGACTGAGAGAGAGACTGCTCCATTGTCCCCAGACTGAGAGAGAGAGACTGCTCCATTGCCCCCAGACTGAGAGAGAGAGAGACTGCTCCATTGCCCCCAGACTGAGGGAGAGAGAGACTGCTCCATTGCCCCCAGACTGAGGGAGAGAGAGAGACTGCTCCATTGCCCCCAGACTAAGGGAGAGAGGGACTGCTCCATTGCCTCCAGCCAAGAGAGAAAGAGAGACAGCTAAATTGCCTCCAGCCAAGAGCGAGAGAGACTGCTTCATTACCCCAGACCAGAGAATGAGTGAGACTGCACCATTGCCCCCAGACTGAGAGGGAGAGACCTCTCCATTGCCCCAGCCCAGAGAGAGAGACTGCTCAGTTGCCTCGAGACTGAGAGACACTGCTCCATTGCCCCCAGCGCAGAGAAAGAGACTGCTGCATTGCCTCACGACTGAGAAAAACTGCTAAATTGCCCTCAGTCCAGAGAGAGCGAGAGAGAGAGAGGCTGCTCCATTGCCCCCAGAGAGAGACTTCTCTATTCCTTGCCCCCAGACTGAGAGGGACTGCTCCATTTATTGCCTGCAGCAGGCAGAGACTAAGAGACTGCTTCGTTTATTGCCTGCAGCAAGCAGAGGCTGCTCCATTTATTGCCCGCAGCAGGCAGAGACTGAGAGAAATTGCTCCATTTATTGCCCACAGCAGGTCAGAGTCTGCTCCATGTATTGCCCTCGTTTCAACTTGTCACAGTCAGTCAGACACATCACAGACTGCTCCACAAACAAACATTGCCTCGATGATGAGAGAGATCTGGGCAAGTGGGCACACTGGGCAGCAGCAGGCAGGCTGGCAGTGGTTTCAATCCATGAATTCCATGGGGCCAAAAATGCCTGCCTCAGAAGTAGCTCATGTTGCTTTGTTTTGCATCAGGTGTTGAGCCATAGAGGCCTGAACGTTCCGTTTATTTGTGAATAGCCACAGTTTTATCACATGGGATTTTGTTGGTTTTGAAACATTACAGTGTTACTAAATCCACAACTGTAAAATCAGTCTGTATATGCAGTAAAGCATGCTTGGTATACTCACCGTGGAACTGTGGAAGGGGTTATTCCTCCACATTGTGTAAAAAGGCTGTTTGATCTTGTATGCACAGATCCTCCCCTCCTGCACTGTCCCCCTGGACAAGTCTGGATAAGAAAGAGCCTTTGGAGTCAAAGTGCACATGCTCTGTTTGGTGTGTATTGCTCGAGAGGTTTTTTTTTTTTCTTGGGAGAGCGCATGTGATCAGCACCTGGCCAATCAGCACTGTCCAGACATGTCACTACAGAGGGCCAAGAGCCCTACAGCCTCATAGGACAGCTCAGTGCAGTATGAAAACTTCTCCTACAAGCTTCACCAGGAACTGATAGAAATCACAAGACTGCTATATACTACTGATGAGAAAAGGTATTTAGCAGTTTATATTTACCAAAATAATTGCATTTCCATGTTCTGTGTACTGTGGGAGACCAGATATGGTGAATGAAGTGTCCTGGGTTTAGTAACACTTTAAGCATCAAGCTACAAAATGCATAGGCCGGCCATACACTGTTCAAATCTCATTTTCAGCAGGAACTGGGTGAGATTCGAACCGTGTATGGGCAGGCTGAATGTACCAAGTTGGTTGATTAATCAACTTGGGTACAACCAGCCAGATTTACTTGCGATTATTGCTAGCGGCTGCTATAGCTACTACCAATAATCACGGTCCGCTCCCAGTGGGGACGGCGTCATCCGCGACACCCCCACCCCCCCACCCCCCTGCTGGGAGAACACAATGTCTCGGCAGGGATTCCCCTGTCAGCACTGTCTGTGTTGATAGGGGAATTGTACAAATTTCTTTACAGCAACCCTTGGTTCCCTTAAATAAATTTGTACCATCTATGGCCTTAGGTGTCTATGGCTCCCTAAGAGGTCTGATTATAAATGCTTTGACACAACTTTCACCCAAATTTTCCCAACTCAATGCAATTAGAAAAATGTGTGAATACTGGGTGAAATTTATAGTAGAACCCTGTGATAATTAAGTTGTTCTTCCTCCAAGCAAAGGTAGCATAATGAAGTTTTTAAAGGCTTTTTAGAAGTTAACTATACCGATCAGCCATAACATTATGGGAACCCACCATAACCTGTCAAGGCATGGACTCCCCTACACCTCTAAAGGTATGCTGCGGTATTTGGCACCAAGCCATCAGTAGCAGATTCTTTAAGTTCTGTAAGTTGCAAGGTGGGATCTCCATGGATTGGACCTGTTTTTCTAGCACATCCCACAGATACTCGATTGGATTGAGATCTGATAAATTTAGATGTCATGTTAACACCTCAAACCTGTTGTTGTGTTCCTCAAACCATTCTTGAAATATTCAGGCCAGGCCACCTTCTTCCATTACTCCGTGGTCCAGTTCTGATGCTCACAGCCCATTGTAGGTGCTTTTGGCTGTGGACACGGGTCAGCATGGGCACCCTGACCAGTCTTTGGCTACAAAGCCTCATACACAACAAACTGCGGTACACTGGGATTGATTTACTAAAATTGGAGAGTGCAAAATCTGGTGCAGCGCGGCATAAAAAACAATCAGCTTCCAGGGTTTTTTTTGGGGTTTTTTTTATCAAAGCTTAATTGAACAAGAAGATGAAGTTAGAAGCTGAATGGCTCCAAGGCAAACACAGACCTAATATATTTTAATGTTCCTGGCAGCCAAAATTGCTATTGCAACCACCTAGAAAAGTCCAGTTATAGACATAGCCCTAATGAAGCGTAAACTAACTTGGATAATGCTAAATGAAAAAATGGTTAGTGTCTTGCGAGACAAACAACGTAATTTTAGTCTCTTTGGCTTGCCTACTTGCAGGTCCCAGGCATAAAGTGCTGATTCCAGGAATGTTTGGCATTAGACTCCCGGACAGATTTACCTCCTTTCCTTCTCTACTTTTCTCACTTATTTTATTTTTTCCACTCTCCCCCCATTTTACCCCCTACTATACTAAGGCCATGTACACACGATAGGATTTTCTGACAACAAATGTTCGATGGGAGCTTGTTGTTGGAAATTCCGACTGTGTGTAGGCTCCATCGGACATTTTCCGCTGGAATTTCCGTCAAACAAAATTTGAGATCTGGATCTCAAATTTTCCGACAACAAAATCCGTTGTTGGAAATTCCAATCGTGCGTACACAGTTCCGACGCACAAAATTCCACGCATGCTCGGAATCAAGCAGAAGAGCCGCACTGGCTATTGAACTTCATTTTTCTCAGCTCGTCATACGTCACCGCGTTCTTGACGTTTGGAATTTCCGACAACATTTATGTGACCGTGTGTATGCAAGACAATTTTGAGCCAACATCCATCGGAAATAAATCCAGGATTTTGTTGTCGGAAAAAATCCTATCGTGTGTACAGGGCATTATTGTCCACAAACGATTGGTAGTGGGAGTCACATTACCCATAAAATAATGCATTGTGATCTGACAATGGAGAAAGTAACTGCAGTCTACAACATAAGATAAAAGTTTAATTGTTTGAAGAATATTTCATGAAGGTATTGGGATATTGTTTTTTAAAACTTTTTGGATTATGGGTGTACGATGGAAGGACCTGTAGGGCCCCGTCTTCCACCCACGGCGGCCTCGTGGGTTTCCTTTATGCAACCACCCACGTAATGTTTGGTTCTCATGTTTGCTCTTGTGCCTATATCGGCCACCAAGATTGACCTGTCTTATTCGCAAGCCTCAATTACGTTTCGTTCTGCTCCCCCCCCCCCCTCCAATTCCCCTCCCTGTTGTTCCCTAATGTATTAGTATTGTTAAATGATTTGTGCATGGCAAGGAGTGTTTGCCGCTCTATTTTGTGTTGCTCATAAAAACGTTCTCAATAAAAACTACTGTAACAGAAGCTGATTGGCTATCATGCACAGTTGAACAGAGTTTGCTCTCTCCAGTTTTAGTAAATCAACCCCTGTACATAGAAGTAAAAAAAAACTGGATGGCGGTCACAAAAGCTGGATTGTAGTGGCAACCCTTCTTTACTGGCCACATGCTTGTTCTGGGTCAGCAACTCAGAAAGTACTGAAGATAGAGAGAACTAGAAAACTAGCATCTTCGTAAGGAAGTCAACAGTGACAACCTGCATATAATACTTACTTTAAGGCTGTATGTCAGTCAGTTTCTGCATATAATTGCATTAGCAAAGCTGCAGTCATACATGGATGGATAAAATATGAGATGTTATATACATACATAGTTCATGAGTCTCATACAAGTAAATGTAAAAGAAAATCACATGATGCTTTCAGCCAGTTCAAATATTCAGCGTTCACTTCTATTCCCGTGACAGTGACAAAACGCTATGCACACAGATAGATAATTGAAAAGAACATTGGATTCCTGCATTTAACAGCGTAGAAAATGTGCTCTCCTTTGTCTCTGCCCTTTCGTTTACCAAATGTGTATGAATCTGGCTTGGCCATTGCCTTGTGTCAGTGTTTCATTCAGCCTTAACACTCATCTATATTGTCAGCTTCCCTCCACGACTACAGCACTGAGACATGGAGACCGAGAGCTCATCCCAGCTGAGAACACACATACAGCAATAGGGGAAGCTACCATGTGTAAAAAAACACGCTCTTCCAATAAAAATATCCCTGGATGAGCCAGGGACCTGTACGCTTGTGAAGCAACAAAAAAATCGAAAAAGCAGAAGGGATAACCAAATTAGTAGTAGAAAGAATTAATAGCCATCAGTTTAACAAGTCCATAGCACAACTCTTATGTAATTATTAGCAAACCAAGAGCTTGTCTTGGGTTTGCTCAGAGCAAGATGTGCTTAGCAGATATCTTTAACACATTTCTTATAATTTTGTGTAAAGACTCAGACTAATGGGTTATCTAGAATTCTTGGCACTTGGGGCTTTCTAGATATGGAATGTTAATATAATTTAGAGCACTAAGAAATGCACTTAATTACATGTAAAACAATATTTGCCTTCCCCACTCTATCGTTAACATTTGCAGACCCTGTCAGGTCTCTGAAGAAATAAAGATTTCAGTTTCTTGCATAGAAGAGGTGGTATACATCTACAACAGCCGGGATGACCTACCTACTAGCACTGCAGTCTCTGGCAGTCTGTTCGGAATTTCAGCACTTCCAGGAGTCTAATTGATATAGTGCAGCCTTTCTCAACCTTTTCAACACAGAGGAACCCTTGAAATAGTTCTCCAGTCTCGGGGAACCCCTGCTAAAAATTAGAAATCTACAACTCATGATACATTAGTGTTATGGTCAGTGGGAAGAATGGTCCTTACACTTGTGGTCATTGGAAGAATTACCTCCTTACAGATAGCCAAACAGATCAATGGTGTTGGAAGGAACTTATCCGAGAGGCAGAAATGGCCCAATGCTGAAGGAACCTCTAGCAACCTCTGGAGGAACCCTGGTTGAGAATCACTGATATAGTGTGTGTGTATATACAGTACATGTATGTGTAGATAGATAGATAGATAGACTTGTCTTTATGTCCAGTTGAGTGTATTTTAAATGTTTATAATTGGCCCTGTGTTGAAGGCAAAGTGGTGGCGGAAATACTTTTTGGATCTATATTTGAATATAATTTGGGTTCTTCTTCTTTTTTAAATTTTGTAGTGTATAGACGTGCAGAATGGAAAAATTTGTTTTGTTTCGGATTCATTTATTAAAGCATAACTGCACTTTTGTGGGGAAAAATATAGCAAATAAACAAAATAATATAGCATATACCATTGCAACACAAGTCATATTGTAATTGAATGTTATTAAAAATGACCTTTCCTTTTCAATCTGCAGCGCTGTAATTTTCTGTAAAATGCAATACAATATGGCTACCTGGAGGTGTTCTGTACACAGAATGTGTACAGAATGCCCCCTCAGATATGTCATTTCCTGCTTTTGTGATTGGCTCACTGATTTTCCCAGAAGTCTGCACTAAGATACAAGTCAGATTTCAGGCATCCCCTGCAACAAAAATGTAACTTTTGGTGTGATACTCCCAAAAGGAAATCACGTCTAAAGGGATGCAGACCCTGCAATTTTCCTCATTAGAGCCCCGCAGGTGCAGCAGCTGGTTGATAATTATGAAACCACTCCCATTATACTCCATACCAGGCCTATTCTGGCACTCCTCTCTTACATGTAAAAATCATAATTTCTTTTGCTGGAAAATTACTGCCAAATGTTATATATGTTTTTTTTAGCAAAGACTCTAGGGAATAAAATGGCAGTCATTGCAACTTTTTATGTCACGTGGTATTTGCGCAGCAATTTTTCAAACTCTTTTTTTTTTAGAAAAAAAGCTTTCGTGAATTGAAAAAAAAAAACAAAAAACAGTAAAGTTAGCCCAATTTTTTTGTATAATGTGAAAGCAGTTGTTACGTTGAGTAAATAGATACCTAACATGTCACTCTTTAACCACTTCTCGTCCAGCCTATAGCAAAATGATGGCTGGGCAGTGGTTCAATTATCCTGACTGGACGTCATGACGTCCAGTCAGGATAACAACTGCGACGCGCCCGTGGGGGCGAGCATCGCGCCGATCGGTGGTGCGGTGTGTCAGTATGACACACCTCTACACCAATCTCGGTAAAGAGCCTCTGACGGAGGCTCTTTACTACGTGATCAGCCGTGTCCAATCACGGCAGATCACAATGTAAACAGGAAGAGCTTTCTCTCACTCGTGTCTGACAGACGCGAGTAGAGGAGAGTCGGTCAGTGGCTCTCCTGACAGGGGGGGTCTGCGCTGATTATTTATCAGCGCAGCCCCCCTGCGGATGCCCACACTGGACCACCAGGGAAGCCACCAGGACCACCAGGGAAGCCCCCAGCATGTGGATGGCCAGGTATATACCCCATGGCCATCCACATATAAAAGAATATGCCCAATACATGCCAATCAGTGCCCACAAATGGGCACTGACTGGCAACATTATGGATCAGTACAGACAAGTGATGCCCAGTAATACCACCCATCAGTGTCACCAGTGCCACCCATCAGTGTACATCAGTGCCACCTCTCAGTGCTCACCTATCAGTGACCATCAGTGCCACCTATCAGTGCCACCCATAAGTACCCATCAGTGCCACCCATAACTACCCATCAGTGCCGCCTATGAGTGCCCAACAGTGCCGTCTATGAGTGCCCATCAGTGCCGCATACCAGTGTCACCTATCAGTGCCCATCAGTGCCGCCTATCAGTGCCCATCAGTGCCGCCTCATTGGTGCCACCTCATCAGTGCCACCTTATCCGTGCCCGTCATTGAAGAAGAAAACTTACTCATTTACAAAAAAAACAAAAAAAAACAAAGAAAAACTTTATTTTTTTCTAAATTTTCGGTCTTTTATTTGTTGAGCAAAAAATAAAAATCACAGAGGTGATCAAATACCACCAAAAGTAGCTCTATTTGTGGGAACAAAATGATAAAAAATTTGTTTGGGTACAGTGTTGCATGACCGCACAAATGTCATTCAAAGTGCAACAGCAAAAGGGGGGTCCTAGTATTAAAGTACCTGATATACAGGGTGACTCTGTAGGTACTTAAAAGTCACTTGTGCCAACGTCCCCAATACTGAGTTAGGGATATCAAAAAACTAAAAAACTTTTGGGACTTTAAAGGCACAACTGTAGTAGACTACACAAGATATATAAAAAAGAGTTAAATTTTATTGGTAACATACAAAAAACAAAGAGAATAGACAAAACATTATTTAAAAACACATCAAGTCTAGACATACAACGCATATCATGACACCATTGAGGATCCTATCCTGCAGTTTTGTGTGTATTCCTATATATTCATATACAATTGAGTCATAGACATACAAGAGGCAGCAACCCAGCAGAGCGGTGCACTCCCAGATTTTCCTCCTGTCTCCTATGGTGGGAATTGTAGCCTATATGAGCTCCCCTTTTCTACAACGACTTGATGTGATATATCTGGGAGGCCCTGGTGTCTGTTTGCTGCCCGCTTGATTTTTTTCCAAATACATTTCTACCTCGATCGCTTTCTGCGTTTACTGACCAAATCCACCTATGTGAACATTTTTCCTTTTACACATTTATTTGAACCTCTAGCTCCTGAAGAAGCGTTCTCTGTCAACGTGAAACATGTAGAGCAATTGGAGAATACACCATTTTGGAAATACCAGACCTGCAGTGCTCCCCCAATTTCAACTCTTTAGGGGAAGTTTACCTTTTTCCTTTATTTGGATTATGACTCAATTGTATATGAATATATAGGAATACACACAAAACTGCAGGATAGGATCCTCAATGGTGTCATGATATGCGTTGTATGTCTAGACTTGATGTGTTTTTAAATAATGTTTTGTCTATTCTCTTTGTTTTTTGTATGTTACCAATAAAATTTAACTCTTTTTTATATATCTTGTGTAGTCTACTACAGTTGTGCCTTTAAAGTCCCAAAAGTTTTTTAGTTTTTTGATATCCCTAACAAAGTGCAACAGCGCTGAAAGCTGAAAATTGGCTTGGGCAGGAAGGTGTATAAGTGCCTGGTATTGAAGTGGTTAAAAATGCGCACAGTTGTGGAATGGCGCCAAACTTTGGTATGTAAAACTCTCCATAGGCGACGGTTTAAAGTTTTTTGCAGGTTACCAGTTTAGAGTTAGAGTTACAGAAGAGGACTTGGGCTAGAATTGTTGCTCTTGCTCTAACGCACATGGCGATACCTCACATGTGTGATTTGAATGCTGTTTACATATGTGGGAGCTACTTACGTATGCGTTCGCTTCGGTGCGCAAGCACGCAGGGAAGGGATGGCTTAAAAAAAATTTATTATTGTTTTACTTTTTTTTTTATGTTTACACTTTCTCTTTAAATTTTGTTATTGTTTTTTTTATCACTTTTATTCCTAATACATCCCTTGTAATAGAAATAGTGCGTGACGGGTCCTCTTTCTGGAGAGACCTGGGGACAATAAGGACCCATGTCTCTCCTTCAGGCTGGAAAGACCGAGATAAAAAAATAAATAGTCTCAGCCTTTCCAACCACGTCCCTGGCAATGTTTACTTCCACCGGCCCGGACGGTCGGCCTCGAGGGTCATAGAGGTGACTGGGGACCATCTGGTCACCAGAAATCTCTATGCTCAACTTCCGGTGGCGGCTGATTCATTCTCCAGTTCGACGATCACCCGGGCAGTGGTAGAAGTAGAAGTAACGTAGAGGTAGAGGGCAATGGGAGGGGGGGATGTCCCCTCCCACTGCTTGTAAGAACGATCAAGCGGCTGAACTGCCGCTATGTTTGTTCTTACGGTGCAGAGAATCCGACCAAAAAAGATGATATCTGAATGATGCCTGCAGCTGCAGATATCCCCACTCATAGTCCAGGTCGTAATATGATATCCTTGGGCTGGAAGTGGTTAAAAAGGTTAATGCAACATAAATTCGGATCATTTGTTCTGTTGTTACATTAGTTTGGATTTGAATGAATATGAATGAATTCATTGTTTCGTCATAATTTATTTTGGATTAGTTATAATTCGTTACTAATGTGATTCCGATACATCCGCATTTCCGAATAATGAAAATTTTGTCTGAATTTCGATTTGTAACGAAACAAATCGCACATGTCTAGTTGTGACCTAATAAGCTTTCCTATTCATATCCCCTTATATGGATTGTTAACCGCTGATGACGGGTGCAGTGCTTTACAGGCTCCTAATAAAAAGCTCCTAAAAAAAAAAAAAAAAAAAAATGCTAATTTTTTTAACGTGCATTTATTTATTTATTTTTACAATAGTGAACTTATCCTTTAAATTGAGCAATGCTATGTGCACAGGATCCCCTGGGGGGTTTACAAGCTTTTTTACATCTGGGAATCCTTTTTCTTTAAGTGACAGCTGTCGAAGAGGATGATTTTTTTTCCCCCTATTTTTGAGACATTTGTCCCTGCTTCCTGTTGTGTCTTCAGGATAGAAAGTTAAGGAAGATCTCCCCGATAGGACAGGGACAAACCTGCCAGGGACTTTAACCATGTCCTGTCCTATATGCAAGATATACTTGAAGGAAACCTGTGTTTCTGATCTTATTCCCTAGTGCCAGTCAACAGTTTACCCTCATGCTTCATTCTTCTTATTTCCTTTTTCTACTTGGCTTACATTTTTCTATTCTTATATAAGAAGCATTGTACATTTATGTGCAGGTTGAAGAGATAAGGCATACAGTGTCAGTTAGTATGAGCATCTGTGGCGTGCGGGCGTATGGCCATTGTGTATAACTGTGTCTATCTTTTTAGGGTATTACCGGAATTCGTTTTGCTGGAGGAGAAAAATGCTACATTAAAGCTCAAGCCAAGGCTCACGTTCCGGATGTTGACAGCGTGACAAAGGAAAGCCTCTCGTTTGAATTGGTAAGCACCAGACAAAAGAATGTGAATATGTGACAATTTAAACCCATTGTGACCCAAAAGTTGCAGTATCAGATTATATTTTCTGCATGATTTCTGGACGCTTCTCTGAGAAGAACAACAAACTTCTATATAGACATTAGACCGGGGTCCAGCCATACAGTCAAGCAGTACACATCTTTCTTTAAGCAGAATAAGGAGAACAATTTATCATTGTGTCAAACAAGCAAAAGCATGTAACTCTTCTTCAGACCCCTAATGTGCTGTTAACTTCCCAAAGCAGTTCCCATGAGTCGCAAAATTCAATCATTTTGAATGAAGACTTGTCCTTGCAATCTGTCACAATGGTTTACTGCTCTGGGTAGAAGGCGTATGCACGATTCCCCCAGCCACTAATGGGGTTGGTATCACTCAGTGGCAATTGGTCTGCCAGTTGCTTATATTTGATCCATCTTTCCACGTTAGAAGACAAGCATTGATGTGAAATGAAAAGTCTCTTTGACAGAAACAGGGCCAGGACTAAGGGTGGATAGGCGGAGCGGCTGCCCTGGGCACTGTGCTATTATGTGAGGTGGAGGGGCACCATGAGGAGATTGGGGGGAGGGGGAGAGAATTGTTCTAGGAGGGGAAATTTGGGGAGGTGTGCTAGGAGTGATGATTTCGGGGGATGTGTGTGTGGGGGGGGGGTTGTGCTAGGAGGGAGGATTTGGAGGGTTTGTGCTAGAAAAGGTGGTGGGGGGGGATTTTTGCTAGGAGGGGAAATTGGGGGGGGGGGGATTTGTGCTAGGATGGGGGATTGGAGGAGAGAAATTTATGGATTTGTGCTTGGAGGGGTAATTTGTGGGATGAAGGACATGTACTAGGATGGGGAGATTTTTGTTTGGGGGGTTGTGCTGGGGGGCATATGGGGATAGAGGATTTGAGCTGGGGGGGGGGGGGGCAAAGATTTTTGCTGGGATGGGGGCATTTCAGTAGGGGGCGGATTTTACTTAGAGGAGGGGGAATTTATTTTTAGGGGTAGGCATGCAGATTAGTGTTCAATTTTTCTTTTTGCAGAGAGATTTTTGCTGACACATAATGCTCATACATGTTGGGGGGGGCAGCTCGACCCTAAAATGTATATTACTAGAGTTACATAAAAAAATCAAATTGATGAGCTGGTTTGCTTCCTATCCCCTTTAAGTTTCAGGCATATACAGTGGGGCAAAAATGTATTTAGTCAGCCACCAGTTGTGCAAGTTCTCCCACTTAAAAAGATGAGAGAGGCCTGTAATTGTCATCATAGGTATACCTCAACTATGAGAGACAAAATGTGGAAACAAATCCAGACAATCACATTGTCTGATTTTTGAAAGAATTTATTTGCAAATTATGGTGGAAAATAAGTATTTGGTCACCTACAAACAAGTAAGATTTCTGGCTCTCACAGACCTGTATCTTCTTCTTTAAGAGGCTCCTCTGTCCTCCACTCATTACCTGTATTAATGGCACCTGTTTGAACTTGTTATCAGTATAAAAGACATCTGTCCACAACCTCAAACAGTCACACTCCAAACTCCACTATGGTGAAGACCAAAGAGCTGTTGAAGGACACCAGAAACAAAATTGTAGACCTGCACCAGGCTGGGAAGACTGAATCTGCAATAGGCAAGCAGCTTGGTGTGAAGAAATCAACTGTGGGAGCAATAATTAGAAAATGGAAGACAATACAAGACCACTGATAATCTCCCTCGATCTGGGGCTCCACGCAAGATCTCACCCACTGGGGTCAAAATGATCACAAGAACGATGAGCAAAAATCCCAGAACCACATGGGGGGGACCTAGTGAATGACTTGCAGAGAGCTGGGACCAATGTAACAAAGGCTACCATCAGTAACACACTACGCCGCCAGGGACTCAGAACCTGCAGTGCCAGACGTGTCCCCCTGCTTAAGTCAGTACATGTCCAGGCCCGTCTGAGGTTTGCTAGAGAGCATTTGGATGATCCAGAAGAGGATTGGGAGAATGTCATATGGTCAGATGAAACCAAAGGAGAACTGTTTGGTAGAAATACAACTCGTCGTGTTTGGAGGAGAGAAAATGCTGAGTTGCAACCAAAGAACACCATACCTACTGTGAAGCATGGGGGTGGCAACATCATGCTTTGGGGCTGTTTCTCTGCAAAGGGAACAGGATGACTGATCTGTGTACATGAAAGAATGAATGGGGCTATGTATCGTGAGATTTTGAGTGCAAACCTCCTCCCATCAGAAAGGGCATTGAAGATGAAACGTGGCTGGGTCTTTCAGCATGACAATGATCCCAAACACACCACCTGGGTAACGAAGGAGTGGCTTCGTAAGAAACATTTCAAGGTCCTGGAGTGGCCTAGCCAGTCTCCAGATCTCAACCCCATCGAAAAACTTTGGAGGGAGTTGAAAGTCCGTGTTGCCCAGCGACAGCCCCAAAACATCACTGCTCTAGAGGAGATCTACATGGAGGAATGGGCCAACATACCAGCAATAGTGTGTGACAACCTTGTAAAGACTTACAGAAAACGTTTGACCTCTGTCATTGCCAACAAAGGATATATAACAAGGTTTTGAGATGAACTTTTGATATTGACCAAATACTTATTTTCCACCATAATTTGCAAATAAATTCTTTCAAAAATCAGACAATGTGATTGTCTGGATTTGTTTCCACATTTTGTCTCTCATAGTTGAGGTATACCTATGATGACAATTACAGGCTTCTCTCATCTTTTTAAGTGGGAGAACTTGCACAATCGGTGGCTGACTAAATACTTTTTTGCCCCACTGTAATTCTTGTTAAAAGTTTCCCCTTTGAAGTCAGCATTGCTCAACACATGTTTCTATCAGTGAAAATGTTGTCTTATCATATGTGTCCCCAGTCATAGGTATAGTATACATGTGCTCCCATGTATCTAACATGGGAGCAGGAGGTGACGGCTCAGCCTGTCAGGGCCACCTAATGTCCTTTGTGGTACTCCATCTGCATTTAAAGAGAATATTTGCTTTTCTTATGTTCAGCCCCCCCACATAATTTAGTATGATATCCACTTATCATGGCATATGGTGCAGTTCCTTACTGCATTAGTTTTTTCTATGAGCCCAATACATCTACACTAATATATGTACACCTTGCAGACATACCCAGGGCTCCAACAAGGGGGGTAAAAAGCGATTCTTTTTATTGCTCGCCACCTGTTCATAGTTCATTACATTATAAACCCAGTTTGTATACAGTGTCCTTATTATCCTGCTAGTTAAAGTAGTTTTTTGTGTGTCCCAGTTTTAGAGTGGTACATTATACAACATGATGTATAACTAACTGAAGAAGAGTCGTTGTAACAAGCAAAAGGGTAAATGAATTTGTTGTCAGTCAGAACTAACACTAGATTGTAGTATAGTAAACTCAATTAGCACTTGTTAAAAGTAAATGTAATGTTAATTTAGTGATTTTAGGATTTATAATAATGATTGGTCATAAAGCATATAACTAGTGGTATAATAATAAAAAACACCATGATATTATGTGAGGCTTTGGAAACCTAGTTCTGTGTACATCTAAATACATTGTAGAGTAGATGATTAGAGATAATGAATCTGCTGATGTGTATATGGAAAAGACGACTGGGTGGGAGTGTACTGGATCCAGGCTCTCCAGTGTGTATAAGTGCCGGCTCCTCCATTACTCTGTCCTGTAGATTTATTGCTTGTAAGCGGTCCGCTGTCACCTACCATCAATTTGAAGATAAACCACTCTTAATGCTGTCATGTCATCCATACTCCTGGGCTGTGACCTGTTTATATGCTTTCTGGGATAAGGGAGGCTTGAAAGAAATTTATGTATGAAAATCAGGATTTTAAGAATTGTACATTATGTTTATCCATATACAAGTTCATTTACAGTAAAGGTTTGCTTGACAACCAGAATACACTGCACTGAAACAAAGTAATAATAAAATTATTTTTTATAAACTGCAGTCGAGAAGGTTAGGCAGAAATACTTCAGTTACATAAAAAGATGACATTAAAAATCTAGGTGCTGAATAGATACCCAATATACTATATAAATGCCTCTCTTCCCAGCGGGATTTGCTGAAGTTATGGTGCCCATGGAGTGAAAAAAAAAGTTGCAATAGATAAGTATAGTCTATGAGAAGTTTATACGGCAGAATAGGCAAATCTGTCACTGAGGTCAATGGATGGTGAAAGATTAGGCCATGTACATCCTCCTCTGAGCCTCCTGTGAACTTCTCTTAACAATGTTTTACTGCAGTACATGTGTCTACAAATAATAGTCAGTCCTTTCATAATGTTGTGTTATGAGCTTTCATTCAATCCATCCAGTACTGCTACACATATGCTTTGTCTTTTTCCAAGTCTGGATTTGTGGAAAACCCACTGACTTGAGCTACCCCATTTTTTTAACAATTATTCACAGAGTAAGCAAGCATGCATTATGTATATACGTGTTAACTGTATAGCTTTTAAGACTTGTAGGGGCTTTCTAGGTTGTTTCACAAGGGATTAGTGTGTGGACCAGTGCTGTGATTTGTGCTTCGCTATTACAGCAGAAAGATAGATGTGCATTTTAATGTATATATGTAGCAAACAAATCCGATGTTCACCCATAGTTGTAGAATTGTAAGAAGTGCAGTGTTCACTGCTTGTTGTGGTCATTTATTATACCTCCTATTTAAGGCACCTGCGTGGCAGTTTTACACCTGCTAGGAAGCTGGGCTACACAGTAGAAACGCCTGTATCACTGGGCTATGTAATAGAAGCGCCTGTATCACTGGGCTATGTAGTAGAAGCGCCTGTATCACTGGGCTATGTAGTAGAAGCGCCTGTATCAATGGGCTATGTAGTAGAAGGGCCTGTATCACCGGGCTATGTAGTAGAAGCCCCTTTATCACCGGGCTATGTAGTAGAAGCGCCTGTATCACCGGGCTATGTAGTAGAAGCGCCTGTATCACTGGGCTATGTAGTAGAAGGGCCTGTATCACTGGGCTATGTAGTAGAATTACCTGTATCACTGGGCTATGTAGTAGAAGCACTTGTATCACTTGGCTATGTAGTAGAAGCGCCTGTATCACTGGGCCAGGTAGTAGAAGCGCCTGTATCACTGGGATATGTAGTAGAATCACCTGTATCACTTGGCTATGTAGTAGAATTACCTGTATTACTGGGCTATGTAGTAGAAGCACTTGTACCACTTGGCTATGTAGCAGAAGTGCCTGTATCAGTGGGCCAGGTTGTAGAAGCTCCTGTATCACCGGGCTATGTAGTAGAAGTGCCTGTATCACTGGGCTATATAGTAGAAGCACCTTTATCCATGGGCTATGTAGTAGAAGCACTTGTATCACTGGACTATGTTGTAGAAGCGCCTGTATCACTGGACTATGTAGTAGAAGCACTTGTATCACTGGACTATGTAGTAGAAGCACCATATTCATGGGCTATGTAGTAGAAGCGCCTGTATCACTGGGCTATGTAGTAGAAGCGCCTGCATCACTGGACTATGTAGTAGAAGCACCTTTATCCATGGGCTATGTAGTAGAAGCGGATGTATCACGGGGATATGTAGTAGAAGCGCCTGTATCACTGGGCTATGTAGTAGAAGTGCCTGTATCAATGGACTATGTAGTAGAAGCGCCTGCATCACTGGACTATGTAGTAGAAGCACCTTTATCCATGGGCTATGTAGTAGAAGCGGATGTATCACGGGGATATGCAGTAGAAGCGCCTGTATCACTGGGCTATGTAGTAGAAGTGCCTGTATCAATGGACTATGTAGTAGAAGCGCCTGCATCACTGGACTATGTAGTAGAAGCACCTTTATCCATGGGCTATGTAGTAGAAGCGGATGTATCACGGGGATATGTAGTAGAAGCGCCTGTATCACTGGGCTATGTAGTAGAAGTGCCTGTATCAATGGACTATGTAGTAGAAGCGCCTGTATCACTGGACTATGTGGTAGAAGCGCCAGTATCGCTGGGCTATGTAGTAGAAGCGACTTTATCCATGGGCTATGTAGTAGAAGTGCCTGTATCACTGGGCTATGTAGTAGAAGCGCCTGTATCACCAGCAGGGGCGGACTGATAACTCATGGGGCCCCCGGGCAATAGTAGATTATGGGGCCCCCGGGCAATAGTAGATTATGGGGCCACACAGTATACAATCACACAGTATACACATACATGTACACACAGTATACACAGACAGATGTAAAAAAAACACAGATTTATACATACTGTCCCTGGTTTTACTAAGGCTGGCAACCCTGATGGGCCCCCCTAGTGGCCCAGGGCCCTCGGGCAGTGCCCGAGTGGCTCAATAGTAGAAGCGCCTGTATCACTGGGCTATGTAGTAGAAGTGCCTGTATCACCGGGCTATATAGTAGAAGTGCCTGTATCACCGGGCTATGTAGTAGAAGCGCCTGTATCAGTGGGCTATGTAGTAGAAGCACTTGTATCACTGGGCTATGTAGTAGAAGCGCCTGTATCACTGGGCTATGTAGTAGAAGCGCCTGTATCACTGGGCTATGTAGTAGAAGGGCCTGTATCACTGGGCTATGTAGTAGAAGCGCCTGTATCACTGGGCTATGTAGTAGAAGCGCCTGTATCACTGGGCTATGTAGTAGAAGCGCCTGTATCACTGGGCTATGTAGTAGAAGCGCCTGTATCACTGGGCTATGTAGTAGAAGCGCCTGTATCACTGGGCTATGTAGTAGAAGCGCCTGTATCACTGGGCTATGTAGTAGAAGCGCCTGTATCACTGGGCTATGTAGTAGAAGGGCCTGTATCACCGGGCTATGTAGTAGAAGCGCCTGTATCACCGGGCTATGTAGTAGAAGGGCCTGTATCACCGGGCTATGTAGTAGAAGGGCCTCTATCACTGGGCTATGTAGTAGAAGGGCCTGTATCACTGGGCTATGTAGTAGAAGCGCCTGTATCACTGGGCTATGTAGTAGAAGGGCCTGTATCACTGGGCTATGTAGTAGAAGCGCCTGTATCACTGGGCTATGTAGTAGAAGGGCCTGTATCACTGGGCTATGTAGTAGAAGCGCCTGTATCACTGGGCTATGTAGTAGAAGGGCCTGTATCACTGGGCTATGTAGTAGAAGCGCCTGTATCACTGGGCTATGTAGTAGAAGAGCCTGTATCACTGGGCTATGTAGTAGAAGGGCCTGTATCACTGGGCTATGTAGTAGAAGGGCCTCTATCACTGGGCTATGTAGTAGAAGGGCCTCTATCACTGGGCTATGTAGTAGAAGGGCCTCTATCACTGGGCTATGTAGTAGAAGGGCCTCTATCACTGGGCTATGTAGTAGAAGGGCCTCTATCACTGGGCTATGTAGTAGAAGGGCCTCTATCACTGGGCTATGTAGTAGAAGGGCCTGTATCACTGGGCTATGTAGTAGAAGGGCCTCTATCACTGGGCTATGTAGTAGAAGGGCCTGTATCTCTGGGCTATGTAGTAGAAGCGCCTGTATCACTGGGCTATGTAGTAGAAGGGCCTGTATCACTGGGCTATGTAGTAGAAGCGCCTGTATCACTGGGCTATGTAGTAGAAGGGCCCGTATCACTGGCCTTTAATGCTGTGACTTTACTGCAGACTCATTTGGCAGAAGAAGGCTTTAACAAAATTCTGAAGATTATAGGAGAAAGGATGTTTCTTTAAATTGGTAAACCTTATGCCCCACGCACACTGGACAGTTAGTCCTGGAGCATGGAGCTCTGGTGTTTAGTTGTGGGCAGAGGGCACAGATGTCCTGTCTAACCCCCCTGCCAGCAAGGCGGATAACGTAATCACTATATTAATCTTTAGATTACTCCTCAAATTTTCCTGTTGTGTTAAAGATATTTTTAACCCTGTTTTGTTAAAAATATAATTTCTGCATGATACAATAACAACGCCAGAGGGTACTTAAAGTTACAGAACATTATATTCTGTGCTAGAGACTTCACCTGTTCTAAATAAAACCCTCTTTTGGAATTAGAAAAGAGACAAATTTGTCATTACAGTTACATATAGAGCACCCCTCCCATAGAAACAAATTCTCTTTGAGAAACGCTGAACAAATACCATGCAAAGGGGGGGATTTACTTACTCATACTATTCCTTTATATACTTTTTTGGGGGGAAACACTTTTTGAAAGATAAAAAGTGAATTTTACATACAACTATACAGATCAGACCAAAATGAGGGGGAAAGAGGGACATTGCTCCAAATCAGGGACAGTCCCTCGAAATCAGGGACAGTTGGGAGCTATGCTTCCCACTGATGGTGGGGATAGGTCTGGCTGTTGGACATCTCTCAGGCCGGTATGGGTGGTGCACAGGTAAGCCCCCAATATTTTCTCAAATCAGAAGAAGGATGTGACATGTGAGGGAACAATTCACCTGCAGACTCTGGGAGGTAAGCAGCTACTAGGGGGTTGTTGCATACTTTCCTTTAGTAAATCACCCTGTATATCAATATACATTTAGCTGAAAATGCCAGTTTTATTAGCTGGTGGCTTCCAGTTATTGCAAGGACAAGATTTCCAGGATCCTTAAGCCATCTCTAGAGGGTTATTTCAAGCTTAGTTACATCAAAGATAATTATGTTCATTAGGCAGTATTCTGCAGTAGTAATAGCTGATTCCACTTGATGTGTACCCCTGATAGAAATTTTGTACAGAGATGCTCCACTTTGTATCACATGGCCGCTTCACGGACGGTGAACTAGGTGAATTCTGAAATAGCTATAATTAGTCCGACTTCATACTAGTACAGTGTACAGCAGAATCAGTCAATTTCTATCTAGACAGGCCACTGCCTTCCTGATCTTTCAAGGATATTCATATGCACTTGATGTACTGGCGTAATATATCATTTAAATTGCTGCCTTTAGGTCATATCACTTCTTTGCAGGATATATTATCTCACAAATGTTCCTGCCGAGACAGCTGTAGTCAGTAAAATTAGACAGCATTACGCATGTTAGTGCTCACATAATTGTGTTTATTACCTTATTTTCAGATTTTTTTTTTTTTTCTCTCAAGATATGTACTCCCTGTGCATCATTCATATCCCGGACACGTGTCATGGTTGGTACAGATCAAAACCAATTACTAGGTGATATTCTCAATCATAATTACACTGAGAAACCTTTGCAAGCATTTTTTTGTTAGAGATTGCTTTTCATAGCTGTTGTGTACTGCAGGAGAGATATGTTTAAAATAATTGATTCTCCCAGAAACATGCATAAAATGTACTGTATTACCCTTTAATGAAATGCAAAGAAGTGAATGGGAAAACATTTAAGGAACTCTTCCACCTAAAATGAATATGTTCTGGGTGGAGTGGATTAGGGTTTTATCCCCCCCCCCTAGACTCCAGCAGACTCCAGCAATTTCCCCCTCCCCCCTCTTAAAAACAGGGGCCAAGCGGAGTTTATTTTCAGCTGAGCTACTGTTGTCACAGTATTTAAATAACTGAGAGAAAAACTTTTTAGGGCAACCCTAAGGCCTTCTCTACACTGCTATTTACATACAGGCACCGGATTCCAGGGGCAAGAATCTGTGCCTAACTACAGATAATTGCTCTACATGCAAAGAGCTACCCTCTTCACTGGAACTAAGGGGCCAAGCCCAAACCTTGAAAAACAACCCCACACCATAATCTCCCCTCCACCAAATGATTTGGACCAGTGCTTAAAGCAAGGTCCATAAAGACATGGATGGGCGAGTTTAGGGTGGAGGATCTTGACTGGCCTGCACTGTCCTGACCTCAACCCCATAGAACACCTTTGGGATGAATAAGAGCGGAAACTGTGAGCCAGGCCTTCTCATCCACATCAGTGCCTGACCTCACAAATGCACTTTTGTGAGGAAGAATGGTCAAACATCCTCAAAGAAACACTCCTAAACCTTGTAGACAGCCTTCCCAGAAGAGTATAGCTGCAAAGGATGGGCCAACTCAATATTGAACCCTACGGACTAAGACTGGGATGCCATTAAGGTTCATGTGCGTGTAAAGGCATGTGTCCCAATACTTTTGGTAATACAGTTTACATTTAAATAATTTTGGCCCTTCCTCACTCCTTGGTTAGGAAGTGCTCTATATAATTAGTCCTACCCTTTTCCTTCATGCCTTCGCTTCCATTCATCACATGTACTATATCCCGCTGGAGCTAGAAATATTATGATTTTTGGAGCTATCTGATTTTCATCTGTTATGATCTGCACAAGTTATTGGATTAAAGCTTTTTTATGATTTGCAAGATGTCATTTGGACCGAGTCGCTGTTTGCCAAGCTCCTGAGACTGTAAGTTAAAGCCATCTCATTACAACTGGGTCAGTTAGAGATCACACTTTCAGTGCTTAGATGGGGAGGCAGAACAGTAATCTTATTTCAAAACAGCAAAAAAGCAACAAATAATACTTACCTGTACCACTACCATAGCAACAGACTCTACTGAGTTGAAGGTGAAACTTATTCAAAGATCTTCTGCATTCACACTTCAGTGTTCCCCGCTGCACTTAATGGTTGGCACCTCAAGCCCCTATAGCCCTATAGAATGGCCTATAAGTGTGCCAAATGCTGGGGGTCTTTAACCAGAACAGCCTGGTGCAGTCAGGTGTACAGGTGGGCATGGCTTGTTTGCTTTGCTGGGATGCTTTTTCAACATGTTTTAACCACTAGCTGACCAGCGCACGATGATGTACGTCGGCACAATGGTATGGCTGGGCAAATGGTAGTACAGGTACATCCCCTTTAAATCGCGGCATTGTGGGCGCGCTCGCCTGCCGCGTACTCCGTGATCATGCCCGCAGGTCCCACAGATTCAATGTCCGCCAGGGGACCGCGCTCGTGTCACAGAGCGGAAGAATGGAGAGATGCCTTTGTAAACAAGGCATTTCCCCATTCTGCCTAGTGACATGACAGGGAACTACGGCTCCCTGTGATCAGGAGCAGTGATCGCTGTCATGTCAGTGGTAGCCCAACCCCCCCAGTGTTAGTACACCTCTCTAGGACAACACTTAACCCCTTGATCGCCCCCTAGTGTTTAACCCCTTCCCTGCCAGTGTCATTTACACAGTAATCAGTGCATTTCTATAGCACTGTTCGCTGTATAAATGACAGTGGTCCCAAAATGGTGTCAAAAGCGTCCAATCTGTCCACCATAATGTCGCAGTCATGAGATAAAAAACGCAGATCACCGCCATTACTAATAAAAAAAAAATAATAATAAAAATGCCATAAATCTATCCCCTATTTTGTAGATGCTATAACTTTTGCGCAAACCAATCAATATTACGGTTATTGCGATTTTTTTTTACCAAAAATATGTAGAAGAATACATATCGGCCTAAACTGAAAAATACATTTTTTTTAAATGTATTTTTTGGGGATATTTATTATAGTAAAAAAGGAAAAAAAATATTGCTTTTTTTTTCAAAATTGTTGCTCTTTTTTTGTTTATAGCACAAAAAATAAAAACCGCTGAGGTGATCAAATACCATATAGGAAAGCTCTATTTGTGGGAAAAAAGGACGTCAATTTTGTTTGGGTGCAACGTCGCGCAATTGACCATTAAAGCGACGCAGTGTCGTATCGCAAAAAGTGCTCTGGCCAGGAAGGGGGTAAATCCTTCTGGGGCTGAAGTGGTTAAAGGATGCTTTCACCTAAAATTGATTGTTTTAAGTGGAGCAGATTAGGGTTGTATTCCATTTATGCTGTTTGATTCCTTCAACCTCTTTTCAGCTGAGCTACTTTTTTCACTGCTCCAGATGAGTTTCCGTTATATGCAATTGGGCGCTGATTTACTCAACCAACTGCCCCTTAATGGCTTTCTAATGGTTTGCATAAAGCACTCACAGGCAGGGGACAATGGTAGCATTCAGTTGTTCTCTTGTATTTCCATATTCATACCAAAGGTGCAGATATCCCACACAGGAAAGCTTGCCTTTCTGGATTGATAAACAGCATTCTTATGAATGTTAGCTTAGCCCTCAAATTAGTCATCACCCATAGATATAATTGACACACAGAGAAAGTTTTGTGCTATGTAAAATATAGAAAATTGAAAGCAGCTCATTGTTTAAAATGAGCACCACTAATACAGTATGTATACTGAACACTCCTAGGAGCCTCACGGAAATAAAAAATGTTTTACGGATTATTCAGTAATGTACTGATCTGCAGTGAAGAAAGTCTGTAGGAAAAGGCGCTCACAATAGCAGACAGAGCTGTCCTAGTCTTCACGCACTTACATATGCTGTCTGTTGCTCACTTATCTGCAGTAGATCGCAGGAGTCAATGATAGTGACAGATCTGACAATTGAGTGAATGAGTGACAGTAAAAGGGGGCAGGGGTTCTGAATGGGTACTCTACAAGTACTGAGCATACACATACATGAGAACTGAGGAGAGATCAGACCCTTAAACAAAATTGTTTTATTCCACATATTCATCCACAATCAGTGGATAGGGGATGTCTGTTATGCAGCGAAACAGTGGTGGTTTTTCTATATTTAATCAGCAGCTGCACAGGGATTTTTGCAGTACAATGATAATAACACTACCTGCCAGAGCTCATCTGGCCAATCATTTTTACTAGAGCTTAGCATCTTACTGGAACAGTCCTATTCAGTGGACACAGTCAATGAATTTTTAAAGATTGTCGTAGACACGCTTTAGAATCCTGTCACTCATCTGCACGACAAATATTGGTGCGGATGGAAAACCATTCATATATCTGTCAGGAACAGGTACATGAATCTGTTGCATGGTGAGGTGCAGCGCCAGCGCTGGAGTGTCCATAACACAGAGCCTACATCCTTATCCCTGGCCCCATTCAGAGATTTCACAGATGATAGCTAAAACTAAACAAAGGGGCTGGGATACGGACTGACTGACAAACTTCCCAGAATATGGCCATCGCCATATACAGTATAAGTAATGTGCAAACTGTTGGCGCTATAAAAATCCTGCATTATATTAATTGTATATATCAGCCAGTATCCCCACCCATTTATTTACTTTCAGCTGTTTGAATGGGAATCTCCTATCCTGCAGCTGAATGGGGCCAGGGATAAGTCATCAGTTGTTATGATGATGGCAGACGTCCAGCTCTAGCCATAGCATATCTAATTTCGCAGCCCCCCCCCCCCCCCAAAAAAAAAAAAAAAACGTTGAGGATGCTGGTAATATCAGTGACCTAATATAGCCACAATGATATTGACCAAATATAGCCATGTGGTGATAAATAGGTCAATGATGTCACCAGAAGCTGGGCTGACAGCCTGCTAGGATGTGACAATTCACCACAGCTTATCTTTAGCTTGTTCTCAAGCCCCGTACACATGGGCCGAATGTCGAGAAACAACGCCTGGTTCAAAATAAAAAGCAGACATTCGGCCCATGTGTATGTCAGTCTGCTTCTGTCGGACGTGCATGCTGGAAAACCAGCAGCTGACCGACTCCCGGTCATCACTCTCAGCCAATGGCAGAGAGTGCTGATCGGAGTGTTCTGGTGGGGGGACCTCCCCCTGTCAGAACACAACATCTCAGCTGGGGAGATCGCTAAACCATCCTCGTATTGTTAGTACAGCGACTCCGACCAGAGCCAATAATTTTTTTTTTTTTTCGTTCAACCCGTGGGGGTTAAAAAAAAAAAAACGGAAAATTGTATATTTACCCGACAGTAATTTTTCTTTCCTTTGCATGACAGCATACAGGAATGGGATAGGCTCCGCCCCTCGCCCAATCGGGACAGATTATACTATTTATAAATGAGTCGGCCCCCCCCCCCCCCCCCCCAGGCGGCATTCTCGTAACTATACTCAAATGCGAAACCCACAAGGGAGGGACCTGTATGCCGTCATGCTTTGCATCAGGAAAGGAAAATTACCGTCAGGTAAGTATACAGTTTTCAGTTTTCCTGACACAAGCATGACGGCATAAACGAATGGGATGTAGCACGCCAACAGAACCTATAAGGGAGGGCCATGCTGAAGGGTTTGAATCAACAGAACTGAAGTCAACTCACCTGCTTCCAATGTTGCTTAATTGACTTTGCAATAGGCAAAAAAAAAGGGTTTGTAGTATATGAACCTGGTTGGTATCCTGTAAAATTCTGGACCTCTGAATCTTGCCCATGAGCACGCCACCCATCTGATAAAGTGAGCTCTGCACTAGATTGATGAATTTATCTTCATCCTATAAGCCCCTTAAGCTACTCTGACCCGAGATAATGCCATTGTCCTAGTGGACAATGAAAAGTCTTCTTCTGATACTGCCAGGCCTGAACAGGCCACTGTCTGACCTTCTAGAGAAGGACCACTTACATGTATTTCTTCCACATAGAGTCCATTACTCCAGCTTGTGGTGACGCAGATATTTCAGTTTGGACATGCCCGAAGGGTGATGTCTCGACCCAGAAGCAAGGATGCAGACCCTCGTCTGGTGCTGGAGAGGAAGAAACCAGAGCTATTTTGTTTGATTATGGTAGCAATAAGGTAGTTTAAGGCTTGAAAATACTAGTTAAGAACAAACCGCGCTAGAAAACCTGGATAGAAAACAGGATGATAGCTGCACCAATAAAACACCAATATCCGTGTAAAATGTTCAATTAATTTAGTGAAAGGTGCGCTTACAATCTGTATGCACAAGTGACATAATTAGGTGAAAAACTATATGAAACATAAAAAAACTTGCATGAAGCAAATTATAAAATTAAAATTGAAATAAAAATAAGAGTAAAAAAACTCCTCTATAAAATGGTGTGTGGAGTGTGCACTGATGTGCCAAACACACACGTGGAAAACACAAATATGGATGATGATCACAACAATAAAACATCAATCAAAAATAAATGTGACACATGAAAGTATCTGTGAATTGTGAAAAAAATATAATGAAATAAAATCATGTAATCCAAAAAAGTGTGAGCATAGTCCGTAAAGTGAAACAGCAAGAAAAAGTTCATGAGCATAGGAAAACCCATCCACCTTCCATCAAACAGTCATCCATATGATTGAAGGAGGAAAAGAAGGATAAATAGATGTGACTTCCAATAGCAGTAAATCCAAAGGAAAAATGATAAAGGTGGACCCTTACCCTCGATGGTGGACCCCCCTATTAGTGAGGTCTAACGAGCACGCAGATTTTGCCCTCTGCAGGGACAGTGTGATGAAAGCGTCCGCAGCAGCTGACATGTCCAGCGTCTCCAATCCGGACTGATCCAAGTCCTGTGCCTGGAGGGGGGAAAGGCGCTCGCTTGCTCCCAGGTGGTGGATAAAAAAACAAAAGGAGCTCCAATGGTGTAGTAAGTAATTATTGGGTTTATTAAAAAATGCAACAAAAACGGAGAAAACACACTGCGTGAAGACACTCATAAAAGTCATAAAAATAAGCCGGCATAAAATAAACAAACACCCGTGCAGGTCATGGGGCGGACAATGTGAAGGCTTACGACGCATAGCCACGCCCTACATGTTTCGTCACAACTGACGTCTTCAAAGGGGCCTCTTTGAAGACGTCAGTTACTACACCATTGGAGCTCCTTTTGTTTTTTTATCCACCACCTGGGAGCAAGCGAGCGCCTTTCCCCCCTCCAGGCACAGGACTTGGATCAGTCCGGATTGGAGACGCTGGACGTGTCAGCTGCTGCGGACGCTATCACACTGTCCCTGCAGAGGGCGAAATCTGCGTGCTCGTTAGACCTCGCTAATAGGGGGGTCCACCATCGAGGGTAAGGGTCCAACTTTATCATTTTTCCTTTGGATTTACTGCTATTGGAAGTCACATCTATTTATCCTTCTTTTCCTCCTTCAATCATATGGATGACGGTTTGATGGAAGGTGGATGGGTTTTCCTATGCTCATGAACTTTTTCTTGCTGTTTCACTTTACGGACTATGCTCACACTTTTTTGGATTACATGATTTTATTTCATTATATTTTTTTCACAATTCACAGATACTTTCATGTGTCACATTTATTTTTGATTGATGTTTTATTGTTGTGATCATCATCCATATTTGTGTTTTCCACGTGTGTGTTTGGCACATCAGTGCACACTCCACACGCCATTTTATAGAGGAGTTTTTTTACTCTTATTTTTATTTCAATTTTAATTTTATAATTTGCTTCATGCAAGTTTTTTTTATGTTCATATAGTTTTTCACCTAATTATGTCACTTGTGCATACAGATTGTAAGCGCACCTTTCACGAAATTAGTTTAACGCTTGACACTTGGATCTCTGAAATAATTCACCCAGACGCGATATCCTTAAGAAATACTGCTTTAGTGTCACTGAACCTATTGAGGTAGTCTTGTTCAGAAGAATGGAGGAGTGGAACAACCTTCCCAACACTAGCTGTACTGCAAGTTTTAAGGGGAAAGAACGATCTGTACCGGCCTTTCGGAATTGGTTTCCCCAGATGTGCGGCGGTCACTGGATCTCAGGAATTGAGGACCTGACCAAGACTTGACTACTGTTTAATCCCTTATCTTATATTATTTGCAGACATCTTAATCTTTGCAGCCAGGAGCAGAGGTCTCTATCCTTAAATTCTGTGAGATTTCCCATGTTCTAGTATACCTGGAGTTTGCCGCAGGTTCCCCTGGTTTCCATAAGGTTTCAAATAGTGGTGAGACCCCTCTATGAGCCTTCCTGACCCAGTCTCCCAGTTGCTAGATCCAACGTGGCTAAATTTGGATACACTTGGCTCCACTGTGTAAGGTCTGAGATCTCAGGAAGAATAGAATAGGAGGTTCATGGGCCAAAGACTGTACTTTGAGGATGCCACAGCCTGTAAGACCACCGGATCATTTTTGCCCTTATCCCAGCTGTATGACTATGGATCCTGGTTGAACTAGATGGACTTGTGTCTTTTCTCAACCTGCCTAACTATGTACTATGATCCTGATGAGGAGCTTGGAGATCACCGAGTCTGGTGGCTATATAGGCTAACCTGCCGACCCAGCTGGATGTTAGCAGATCCACTGCTTCCACTTCTGGAAAGCTCCTCTTGCAGGAATAACTGCCCTTCCTGACCATTAAGTTTACTACCAAGTTGAGATTCATTGAACTGCTTGTTGGTCTAGGGACCCCTGACATCCAAGGCTTCGTATTTTACCGTATCTGACAGGAAGTTCTGGGAAGCCAGAATACAGAGTGATGAGATGAGACAGATTTTACTGTTGGAAAACCTGAATGGGAGATACCTATTGCCGTCTGTTTGGAGCATAACTGAGGCCTCCTGCGTTGCCCAAACAAATTCCCCACTTGGGAATCACTGTACCCCTGATGTTAGACACTTCATCCTCTATTGGCCTATGTCATTGACCTTGAGCTAGGAGGTCACTGAGGTGAATACCAAGAAAGTGAATAGACTTTGATGATTGGTATGCCTGGACGTTGATAAGATTAACTATCCTTAGCCACGATCAATGGGACTAGTCCCATAAGTGGGGTAATCTTCCCCGGAATAGGAAGCAAATCTTTCATTACCTTAGAAGGCCAGTTTATGATGTTCTCAATGTTCCAGTGCGTCCAACCAACTGCATGGATTACTGCAGACTACTTCTCGACCATTTAAGACCATGGGATACAAACAGATAGGACAGAGCTAGGACTTGCCTCTACATAATACTGTTACCCTCCGTGAGGACAACTCTACAGTATTCTCCTGAACTTCTAAAATGTCATTATTATAATGAGATTAGTTGGCCTTCCCTCTGAATCAGGGCCACCCGCAGCTGTTGTTCGCATAAGGAACCTGCAGCCCTTGCTTCTGCAAGATGGCCACTACTGGAAGCAACATTTTGGAAAAATATGTCTTGAGTATGTGGAAAGGTCAAAAGGTTGTTGAACGAACCCAAAGTGAAACTCTCAGAAGCCTGGGTGTACCGAAGTGCGTTTATACACATCAGCTAGATCTAGAGAAACTGTAGCTGTTTTATCTGATGGTTTGAGTGATTGTTCTCAATGACTCCATATGACTTTTTTTTTATCCCCCATTCCATATCTTGCCTAAATCTGCTTTCCGACTAAGAACAATGGATCAATGATTCCTGTTGGACAAGATTTGGTAACATTTGCTTAAAGTCTTGATATCTCTAAAGAACCATAGTGGTAATTAGAGGAGTTGAAAGAGTGGAAATAAATTTCTATTGACTTTCTTACTGCACAAAGTACAACTCGCCAGCACAACAGGAATCTTCCGTTGTCCCAAGGTTTTGTTGCAGACAGGTCACATCACAAAGACAATTGCTGTACAGGCCCCATTGATGCTGAGCCTCCTGCCCAAATTTGCATTAATTTCTGCAATATAACACCTACTGGGCACATTTGAGTGAAAAGGACCTTTGCTGCTCCTCGAGTGGTGCAGACTTGGGCTTAGGCGATCAAAGACGATTATGGATCTTCCAATCTCTTCTCTAGCTCTTCTCAGGCCTTGTCACCACTCTTTGTTCTGGGTCTAGGTGACTAGCCTAAGGGATTAGTCCCTGATCTGAACATCACTGATTCCATCTTAAATCACATTCCATTCGACTTAGAAGAACTATACGCAGGCATTGGGTTAAACCATAGGGCTTGACTACCCTCACAGAATAGGAGGAGGAACAGCCTACTGCCTCCATAGTGGTTGTACAGCTTTGCTGGTCACTCCAATTTCACTCATGGATCAAGCACCACGGAGGCGTAATACTGGCCAAGTTTGCCTTCAACTCGTCTGCTGAGAACTAAATAGCCTTGGCTACTGAAATGAATCCCAAAGCAGGCCACAACATATTCCCTAATGGTAGTATAAGCCTTCATTTCCAAATCCATATTGCTGTTCCCATGCCTCTGCGAAGGCTATCATCCGCTGGCAGACTGGCACTTCTGGCTAGTATGATGAAGATTATTTGGCTTGGCTAACTGCCTCTGCAGTAAAAGTTAGGCTTTACAGAAGGGATCTTGTATCCTCTGTTAGCATGAAGACACATCTGGCCAACCTGATAAATACTCATTGGCCTGCTGTTTATGAGGCAGAAAGTACCCTTTAAACAAACTCAGCTGTTTGATTAGCTTAGTACCTAAACGTTATGACTAGAGATCCACCCAGTCAGTTTGCACTTGAGTGAACACATCTGTCTTTGTGTTTACTGCTGCCTGATATGCAACTTGGCATAGTATATTGGCAGGCATGTCAGTTAACCACACTTCCCATTCTGCCCAGGATGGTCCTTATTGTGATTTCCTTTAGTCCTGCTCTTTCTGGCAGCACTTTGAATGTATGGCAGATAACAGATAGGAGATAAGGGACTTTAAAGGTACATTTTGTGTGAAAAAAGTAAATATACTAAGATATAAAAAATTACATGGTTTATTACAAAAAATTGATAAAAAGTAGAGAATACAATGTAGAACACAGTCAAAGGTACATACACATTTGCCTATAAAAGACAGCGAAACAAACTGTAAATTTCGACATGTTTCACCGGTGTGGCTTAATCAGGAAAGGGGACGTGACACTTTATTTGGTAACCATAAAAACATACATTTTTCTCAGCTTTAGGTGTATAGAAAAGGAAAGAGAAATATAGTATTAATATACAGCGTTTTTGTTTTGCATATTATAAACCAACACACACATGGCTGTGAAAAGGAATTAAAAAAAACACAAAAAAAAAAAAAAAAAAAACAGGCAGGTAAGTATTTTTTGGCCCCACTTTGGTCCAAAAGTAGCTAGATCTCCCGTAGGGAGGGATGTAGCTATTGTTCAAAATCACATAGTAATGCCTGTAACACGTAACGTGTGTTCAATATTTTTTAGGATTTGGGGAGGGGAGCACATTTTCAGAACAGGCCCCAAACAGACATGAACCGTACTCACCTTCAACAAAAGCTTTGCAAAGTATATACTGGGAGCTCAAGTGGGCGAAGCAGATAAATAGTCCTTAATTTGGTACTGGCGTATGTGAAAATTTCACTTATCTCAAAAATATTTCATAATACCGGTGTCCCCCATTGTGTAAAAAAAGCCCCCAACGGCCAACAGTCACTGAAAACCATGAGGCGGTGGAGGCACACAGGGCAGAGAGGCAAACACAGCCAATGACCAAATCAAAGGATAAAATGAAAGACATGAGTAAGCTAACATCTAAGCTTCAACAGACATTAAAGGGGATTGATATTCCATTGATCTAAAGAGTTTACCTGTAAGAACATCGCCTATGTCTCATGAGCTCCCAGGGACTCCCAGCATGGCCAACGCCATGGCGGGTTTAGATATCCCCCCCCGTTGGTGCCAAAAAGTGGCGTGTGACGTCACACCGTAATGACGCAACGCGGACGCTAGAGCTAAGGCGCGCGAGACACAGAGCGACACCTGGATGCCGGAAGTGTGTAACTACCAGTGCACGCTGCAAACCCCACCACAAGAATGCAGTGCAGACACCACCTGGGTGGAAACAATCCATCTCCGGGTACGCGTGTCTGTGAGCTGTGCTGATGGTAAATCCTCGGGATGCTGTGTCACATGCGAACACTCAGGGCGGGCATGCAGCAGAATGTGGAAACCCCAGATCTGAGGTACCCATCCCACTGCACACCCTCAGGCGTCCGTATGGGGATCTATGGCAAAAGAGAACCAGAGTGTAGGCAAGACAGCACACCTGCATGGCACAGAAAAATGAAATGAAATAAAAATAAATAAAGATGAATGTGCAAATGATAAAAATAAAGGAAAAACAAAAAAAGGGGGGAGTTACAATAGATGAATGTATGGCAGTTTTTAGCGCCAAACAGGACCTGTCACTGTTGGAAGAACAAGTTGCCACTTTTCCTTTGGGGAGTGGTGCTGGTATTTAAGGTCTGGATAGTTTTACAATCCATACTGCCCACGCATTTTTTATTTTTTTTGTATGATAGCTTACCTACCTGACCCTCACCTTATTGATCGTGGCTGGTCTCTGGGTAAGCTTATGGCTCAAGATATGAGCTGCAGGTTTGTGGTCATAATAAATACCTGGAAGTACTGGCTAGGACACAGCCTTAATACAACATCGGTGGCCATCGACACACCCATTTGCAGATAATGAAGCAAAAAATGGACCTATATGCTGTGAGCAAGGGTTAAACCCTTAGACAGGAGCAATTACAGATAGTAGTGTAATAAACCGATTACTTAAAGCACTGTAACAAGCAGAACACTGAAATGTTTCACGCTGGCATTTAGACATAATAGGTTAATGCATAGCAATCATTAAACACATTACACCCAAAAGCAGACCCTAAACGCATAGCAGCAACATAAATGCGCAATGAAGGGTTAATATACCTGGCAGGATCACCTACACTAGGCGAATGCCCTGTAAAAGGTTAAAAACAGCAAATCCAAGCATTAGAGCATTGACACAGTGATCCCAAATCTGTAAAGCCAGGCATTGCTGAGTTAATAGGAAAGACTCAACTTTGCAGCAAACACCTGTATATCAGTTCACGCATTAGCAGTCCTACAAACAGACAAGCAAAACCTGTGAAGCAAATGAAACAGACAGAACTATACACAGCAGTTTAACCTACTTTGGCAGCTTGTATATTAACAGCATAATGATTCAGACACACCATGACAGCCCATGGAAAGCTTGCCTGCTCTGTGCAGCACCCCTCCCTGACTGACTCTAAGGGGGATGGTAGAGGCTCCATTCCTGAACAGGTGGCCACCAATCCATTGCCTTGGGCTCCCGACCACTACTACAGCAGGCCAGCAGTTACCCCAACATCTTGCTGCTCCCTGCCGACTAAAAGCCCACAGTCCAGACACAGGAAGCAGACAAGGAGCCATCTTGGAACGGGGCAGCCCATTTGTGTATGCTGTCATGCTTGTGTCAGGAAAATAATAGTGTGTACCTGGCTTTAGGCCTCATGCATACTGGATGTTTTAGCAGCCTCTTTTAGAGGCATCAGGCAGTTTTTTTTTTTTTTATTCCTGCCTCTAAACTCCCCTGCATGTTGTCCATGCATACATAGTCTTTTAGCAGCGTTTAGTGGGAGGAGCTTTTAGAGGCAGGAAAAAACCCACTGCCAGTGTGTCCAGGAGCCGCAAAGTGTTGGCAGAAAAAAATGCTTGACACTGCTAAACGCGCCTAAACACTAGGCACGTTTATTCATTTAAATGGTCAGAATAAATTATTATTCTGGCCAATTAAATGAATTAAAGTGATTGATTGTAAAGTCTTGTTTAAAAAAAAAATAACAAACATGTTATACTTACCTGCCCTGTTGTAGTGGATTTGCACAGAGCAGCCCGGATCCTCCTCTTTTCGGGTCCCTCTTCGGCACTTACAGCCCCTCCTTCCTGTTGAGTACCATCACAGCAAGCAGCTTGCTATGGGGGCACCCAAGCCGAGCTGCAGCTCTGTGTGTCCATTCAGACACAGAGCTGCCTTTCAGCCCTGCCCCCCTCTCTCTCCTGATTGGCTAACTGACTTTGATTAACAGCCGCAGGAGCCAATGGTGTCGCTGCTGTTTCTCAGCCAATCAGGAGGAGAGTCCTGGGACAGCTGAGGGGCTTGTGGACTTCGCTGGAGAGAGATGGGGCTCAGGTAACTGTAATGCCGTGTACACACGGGCGGACTTTTCAGCATCAAAGGTCCGATGGTCTTTTTGACAGACTTTCAATGGACTTTTGACGGACTTCTGATGGACTTTCGAATGAACGGACTTGGCTACACACGATCACACCAAAGTCCGACGGATTCGTATGTGATGACGTACACCAGACTAAAATAAGGAAGTTGATAGCCAGTAGCCAATAGCTGCCCTAGAGTTGTTTTTTGTCCATCGGACTAACATACAGACGAGCTGATTTCTTGATAGGAACTGAGTCCGGCGGAGTTCTGGCGGAAAGATTTGAAACATGTTCCAAATCTAAAGTCCCTCTGATTTTCGACCGAAAAAGGCCGCTGCAGGTCCGATGAAGCCCACACACGGTCGGATTATCCAACGGATTTGTTCCGTCGGACCAGTCTGGTTGAAAAGTCCGCTTGTGTGTACATGGCATTAGGGGGGCTGAGGGGGCTGCTGTACACAGAAGGCTTTTTATTTTAATGTGTAGAATGCATTAATTTAAAAAAAACCTTCCACCTTTACAACTCCTTTAATGCCCAAGCTCCTGAGGCCTGTAAACGCACCTAAAAGCTTGTAAAAGCTTTAGACACTTTATCAAGTGTCAGGCTTTTTTTCTGCCAAAACATTATGTTGGCAGGACGAAAGGCTTTTGGGAGAGTTTGCAAAACATCCTGTTTAAATGAGGGCTTAGTCTTAGTTACCACTAGTTTGCTTTTATGAAAACAGTAGTAATTCTATTTGAATCTGAGTTAGTCATATTGACAAATTCAAAAGGTTACAGCTATAAAAAATATCTGAATCTGGTGCACATGTCAGAAAGCTTTGTGAAACTGCTGGAAGACTTTCCTGAATTAGGTGCAGGCCATTTTAAAGGGCCCATACTGTAGCTGCCTTAATGAGTACTCCCCAGCGAAAGCTTCATTTCCTAATTTCTGATTCCTGGTTGCTGATTTTCTCTCACTTCTGTCTAGTAAAATGTTGTCAGCAGCAGGGCAGAAAGTGAGGGTAAATCTCTCTAACAGAGCCCTGGTTAGCAGTAGAAACCTAACAGGGGTTCTATCCATTCCTCTATATCCAAAACTAAGGAAAAAAAGTTTAGCCGGAGTACTATTTTTTGGCCATGCACTGTAAAGTGGAACTTCAGTCATTTTTTCAACTTTCCATCTAATAAATCTTCTGCTCTTGTTGTTTTAATTTTGGATAGTAAAACATTTTTTTCTGACAGTAAATACCTTATACAGCCCACTTTCTCTTTGTCTGCTCATTAGCCTAGGCTTATGACATCATGCACAGCTCGCTCTCTCTCTCTCTCTCTCTCGTGAGAATTTGCCAGGAAGGGGGGGTGGGACAAAAGAAGGTCAATGAGAGCTGCAGAGCTGGAGATGTGCCTCTGTGTGTCTGTGTAAATCCAGGAAGTGAACAGGCAGCAGCTTCAGGGGCCCACAGTTAAGATGGTTGCAGCCCGACTCAGTGGAGGGAGATTTCTGCAGCATATTTGGCAAGTACTTAATCACAGTATATATAAAATAATATGCAAAGTGGTTGGAGAGAAGCTCCAGAATGGCAAAGATGTTTTTAACTAGCAGCCAAAGACTTTTCATACAAAATGTGAATAGGCACGCCCTCATATTGCATACAGAAACTTTTAACAATCCTGTTTAATTTTGGGGAACTTGATAATTCTAAATTGGCATATTGTTATTTATTTTGCTATCCAGTGCTTAATTTTATTAGAATTATTGAATTTAATTATTGAACCGTATGCACATATGAGCAAGTAAATAAAGTCATCTTCAAATTTGTATGTATTACCGTTATTTTGGGATTCTAAAGGAACAAATTGTAGATAAGAGAACAGAAAAAGCGATATGTTGTCTTCTAGTGTACAGAAAGTAGTATGAACACATAGCCACTAAATAGCTTGGGGGGGGGGGATAGATCCAATTTATCCATGGACCTGACAGTGCCATTGGCCTGGGGACAGTTGTACACCCTGCTCTTCCTTTACTCACAGTCCAGAACTCTGTGTGTCACTATTTAATGAATGTATTCTTCTCCTAAGCAGCATCCGATAGAAAATAAAATAATAGACCGGTTTGAATCAATTTCAACAATACAAGAAAGATAGTCATGTCCTGTATGTCTGCCAAACATGTTTCCTTCTAGATGAAGCACCCAAAAAAAATGTAAAAATGAAATATGTATCTGTCCAACCCGGGTGCAGTGTCAGCTCAGGCCTTGGAGGGATTTAATACGTGTAGTAAATGTTTTACAGTCAATTTATATTTCAGAAAATCAACATCAGCTAATTTCAAATGGTGTCATAAACCAAAGGGGATATGAATTATGCACTGCTCCATACGCTGAACTGGATTAGAAGTTTGTTCATCTGAAGACTGAATGCAAATCAATGCTTACGAAAAAAAAGAAAAAAGAAAAAGCCACCCAGAACATTAACTTGTTCCAGGCTCAGTTCTGGAAGCTTTATCTTTTATTTAATATAGTACCATCCATTGCTGTGTTTCCCAGCGTTATATATACAAGAGAGAGAACAATTACTGCAGTAATGCCACATTACTAATAAATAGCAGCAACGTTTAGTCACCAGGGCCTAATACCTTACTCTGTGCAATCATAATATGTATTCCTGTAGTCACCTGAATAATGAAATCTCATTTCCAACTTTGCTGTCAATTACTACTGCTGTGGCTAATATATAGAAAACACACAGCAGTGTAACATATCCATTTTGTCCCTGGAGAAGTGTGAGGTTCATATGATTTGATGATCAGTAAGTCTGCAGTGTGAAATCTGTAATAATCTGGTCTCCGTAAAACAATTCTCTGTGCGGTGATACACAGTCACGTTTATGATAATAGCTACTGGCTGTATAAATGCAATGTTTATGAAGATGTCATTAAGACAGGATAATGCAGCAGTACAAGGTAATGCTGTCTGTCTTCCGCTATTTTGTTATCACTTTCTTTTTAAATGTCATTTTCTTCCCACTAGCAGTAAGAACTATATTACTGGCCTTTCTATGCAAAAGAAGAGGTGCACAATTTGTCCCTGGAAACTTGGCTTTGTTCTCGGGATCTGCATTTAGGTTTCTTAGATTGCCACATTTACAATACACTGGGGACCCTAACAATGGCAGTACTCACAGTGTGGTGCCAGAACATAAACCATTTTATCTTCAAAATAGTAAAGGGCCATTTAAAGTTAGTTGTGCCCAACTTTGTCGTTTTTGGTTGTAAATATTTACACGTAATTTAGTGTTTTTATTTTTCTCCATTATCTTTATTTTATTTTATTTTCTCCTTATCATTTTGTCTTAATATGTTTTTACAGCCAAAACTTAGAATGGTTTTTATCAGGCAGGATGCAATGGCAGAACTTTTCCATGCTCTCTTAAAAAACGACATAACAAATTTAGCTTGACATAATGTATATTTTAAAGTGATTGTAAGGGTTTTTTTTTATTTTTTTTTATTTAAAATAACAAACATGTCATACTAACCAGCAGCTCATTTTGCACAGAGTGGCCCAGAACCTGCTCTTCTCGGGGCTCCCGGCGGCTCTCGTGGCTCCACCCCACATCAGATAACCCCCTAGGAGAAGCGCTTCCCCGAGGGGATTACTTTGCGGGCGCGCTCCCGAGTCCAGCATTCGGCGTCCATAGACACCGAATGCATGATTCGGGGCCTGCGTCATTGAATTTGATTGACAGCAGTGGGAGACAAAGGCTGTGCTGCTATCAGTCTATTCAATCAAGATCCGAGAACCCCGGGCAGAGAGACTGCGCATCCCCGGCGGGTCAAGTTCCAGGGCTCAGGTAAGTAAAATAGGGGGGCTGGGGGGCCGGTCACTGCCAGGTGTTTTTTCACCTTAATGCATAGGATGCATTAAGGTGAAAAAACACAAAGGTTTACAACCCCTTTAATGATGTCTGAAGTCCAATTAATACCATTGCCGTTGTGCTGTTTGGCTTGTTTTCTATGATTTCAATTCACACCACTGTGTTGTGATGGCATGGACTGAAATAAAATACTAGCCAATAAATTAAAAAAGGTGCGTGGTCTCCTTAATTAACACTCAATTGTTAAAGCGAACCAATGTGCATGTGTGTGTAGCACCCTCTACTAAGGTAGTCTGCTAGCGTTGAGATTTTTGTCAGTACAGGTAAATTTAGGCAGGCCCAGCTGAAGCTAGGCCTGTTTGTTTTGATCTGTGGGCTGGGAGTGGCTTAGAGTAGGCTGGTGACTCACAGCTAGCTTCATCTCTTGGTTACCTCCCTTCTGCTTCTAGAGGCTTCTAGAAGGAAGGTGGGGAAGAAGGGTGGAGCTGTCTGGGGTGTTCCAAGGAGCCCTGACCAATCCCCAACCTTGATTGACAGGGGGTGGGCCTCCTTAAATACCTGGAGTCAGCCCGGCTGGGGAGGAGTTGTTCGGGTGGAAGAAATGGAGATGGAGTGTTAGGCTGTCGGAGCCTTGGAGGAAGCATTTGACAGAAAACCTCGGCCGCGGTACCCTCCGATCAGCCTTGGCGTGATGACATTACAGAACCAGCTCTGCCCAGTGCGTTTCTTCGTACAAGGTGTCCTCTGGGATTAGAGACTGTTCTGGGACGTCAGTAGTCATCATTTCATAAAGAGGAAGTGGTACCGGAACTAGCATTCCATGCATTTGAATCCTGGGACACACCAAAAAATAAACTACTGCCTGAAGAACTTATTTTCAATGCAGTGTGTTGACACACAAACTACCACATCACAACATTGCTGCAGTAAATAGAAATGAATGAAAGGTCACTTGTGACATTGCAATAAAGTTCTAACAAAAAAAAGAAAATGTTAACAGTGTGATTCTCCAGGATCAGTGCATCAGAACTCTTCTTACCTGTGCACATTAGTGGTCGTGCATGCAGAGCAGCTTGCTAGTGCCATAAAACAGATAAAATAACAGAAATCAATTATTGAGCATTTAAAGGGGTTGTAAACCCTCAAGGTTTTTCACCTTAATGCATTCTATACATTAACCACTTCAAGACCGCCGCACGACGATGTACGTCCAAACTTTGAACGGGGATATCGTTGTTATGGCAGCAGCTAGCTGCCCCCCCCCTCCCGCCGCGATCCGGTGCCCTCCGCCGCTTACCGGAGCCGTCGGTAGCGGCGGAGGCGATCGCATCCTGCTCAGTGGTTTGTCTGGAGACGAGTGAGGCCAAGATGGCGCTCACTCGTCTCCATGACACTGCTGGGCGGAAGCGACGTCAAAACGTCACTTCCGTCCATGCCTCTTAAAGGCACATTTTTTCAAATGTCATTTTTCTAAATGACTTTTTTTTTTTTTTAATTGCATTTTAGTGTAAATATGAGATCTGAGGTCTTTTTGACCCCAGATCTCATATTTAAGAGGTCCTGCCATGCTTTTTTCTATTACAAGGGATGTTTACATTCCTTGTAATAGGAATAAAAGTGACACCATTTTTTTTTTTTTAAAAACAGTGTAAAATATTGTAAAATAAATAATAAAAATTAAAATTTTTTTTTTTAAAACCCCCCTGTCCCAACGAGCTCGCGCGCAGAAGCGAACGCATACGCGAGTAGCGCCCGCATATGAAAACGGTGGTCAAACCACACATGTGAGGTATCGCAGCGACCGGTGAAGTGAGAGCAATAATTCTAGCCCTAGACCTCCTCTGTACTGCAAAATATGCAACCTGTAGAATTTTTTAAACGTCGCCTATGGAGATTTTTGAGGGTAAACTTTTGACGCCATTCCATGAGCGGGCGCAATTTTCAAGCGTGACATGTTGGGTATCAATTTACTTGGCGTAACATTATATTTCACAATATAAAAAAAAATGGGCTAACTTTACTGTTGTCTTATTTTTTTATTCAAAAAAGTGAATTTTTTCCAAAAAAAGTGCGCTTTTAAGACCGCTGCGCAAATACGGTGCAAAAAAAAGTATTGCAATGACCGCCATTTTATTCTCTAGGGTGTTAGAAGAAAAACCATATATAATGTTTGGGGGTTCTAAGTAATTTTCTAGCAGAAAAACCTGTTTTAAACATGTAAACGCCTAAAATCCAAAACGAGGCTGGTCCTTAAGTGGTTAAACTCCCTGGCGGTATTTCTGAGTCTGGCTCGATGTGGATTTTCAGTACCAAAAGCGGTAACCCCGAGCCACATTTGGGATCGCATCGCAGGATCTAGATACAGCTTAAATACCTTGTCCCCAGGATCCTGCAATATCCTCCTGCTGTGTGCGGCAGCTGTGTCTCCGCTTGATTTATCAGAGTCGAGCTCCGTTCCCTGCGAAGCACGGGGACGGAGCACGGCGCCAAATTCAAAAAGTGAAACACACACTATACATACAGTACACTGTAATCTTACAGATTACATTACTGTATGAAATGATTTCACATCCCTTTTGTCCCTAGTGGTTTCTCCAGTGCCCTGCATGCAGTTTTATATTATAAAAACTGTTCTTTCTGCCTGAAAAATAGAGATTGTCCATAGCAACCAAAACCGTCCATTTACATCAAAAGCAGTTTTAGACCAGCTAGAAAACAGCGATAATAAATTAGAATCACTTGCAGAGTTGAGTGATAGTGATTTGTGGGGAAATCCATCATCAAACACTGAAAGTAACGACAGCGACAATTCTGCAACTGAGCAAATTTCAGTGTTTTTGATTTGATTACATTATTGAATAATTTTTATTATTATTATATAATTATTTCTTATAATTATTTATAGTTATTTATTATATTAAAATTTATGATTTTGTGTTTCAAACTTTATTATACCCAAGATGTCTACTAGACTCTTGTTTGGACAAATTTAAGTGTGTTATTCCTAAGAATTACAGGCCTACAATATAAAACGCCAAATTTCTATGCAAAAGAATTGTACCGCTTTGAGCATCAAAAATCTGAAATAATCATACCGCCAGGGAGGTTAAGGTGAAAAAACTCCTGTGCTGCAGCTGCCCCCCTTTTTCTTCCCTGAGCCTGATTGTTCCAGCGACAGGGACTAGCACAGCAGCTCCAGTCGCTGTCTCTGGTCCTCATTGGATAGCCGCGGCGATCTGACCGGAAGTGGAAATGTTAAAACCAGGTACCCACTCCCCCCCCCCCCCCACAAAAAAAAAGATGTGCCAAATGTTGAGGAGGGGGGGGGAGAGAAACTTCCCCTTTTGGGTGATGTTCTCCTTTAGGTGCTGTCCGCTATTCATCCCCAATTAGCTTGGCTGATTAATACGTTGCAGATCACATGGCACCTCATGGCAAGGAAATCTCTGAGGATCTGAAAAAAAGAATTGTTGCTCTACATAAAGATGGCCTAGGCTATCAGAAGATTGCCAAGACCCTGAAACTGAGCTGCAGCACGGTGGCCAAGACCATACAGTGGTTTAACAGGACAGGTCCCTCTAAGAACAGGCCCTGACCAAAGAAGTTGAGTGCACGTGCTCAGTGTCATATCTAGAGGTTGTCTTTGGGAAATAGACGTATGAGTGCTGCCAGCATTGCTGCAAAGGTTGAAGGGGTGGAGGGTCAGCCTGTCAGTGCTCAGACCATACGCCGCACACTGCATCCAATTGGTCTGCATGGCTGTTGTCCCAGAAGGAGCCCTTTTCTAAAGATGATGTATAAGAAAGCCTGCAAACAGTATGCTGAAGACAAGCAGACTACGGACATGGATTACTGGAACCATGTCCTGTGGTCTGATGAGACCAAGATAAATTTATTTGGTTCAGGTGGTGTCAAGCGTGTGTGGCGGCAACCAGGTGAGGAGTACAAAGACAAGTGTGTCTTGCCTACAGTCAAGCATGGTGGTGGGAGTGTCATGATCTGGGGAGCTACAGTTCAGTTCATTGAGGGAACCATGAATGCCAACATGTACTGTGTCATACTAAAGCAGAGCATGATCCCCTCCCTTCGGAGACTGGGCCGCAGGGCAGTATATCAACAGGATAACGACCCCAAACACACCTCCAAAAAGACCAAAGGTGATGGACTGGCCAAGCATGTTTCCAGACCTAAACCCTATTGAGCATCTGGGGGCATCCTAAAATGGAAGGTGGAGGAGTGCAAGGTCTCTAACATCCACCAGCTCCGTGATGTCGTCATGGAGGAGTGGAAGAGGACCCCAGTAGCAACCTGTGAAGCTCTGGTGAACTCCATGCCCGAGAGGGTTAAGGCAGTGCTGAAAAATAATGGTGACCACACAAAATATTGACACTTTGGGCCCAGTTTGGACATTTTCACTTAGGAGTGCACTCCCTTTTGTTGCCAGCGGATTAGACAAGAATGGCTGTGTGTTGAGTTATTTTGAGGGGGCAGCAGATTTACACTGTTATACAAGCTGTACACTCACTACTTGCCATTGTAGAAAAGTGTCATCTCTTCAGTGTTGTCACATGAAAAGATATAATAAAATATTTACAAAAATGTGAGGGGTGTACTCACTTTTGTGAAATACTGTATGCAATTGATGCAGTTTTCCAGCGTATTTAGCAGTGCGTTTTAGAATGTTTATGCGTTTTTGCATGCAGTTTTCATGCATTTTGTGTTTTTTTTTTTTTTCTGTTTAACACACCGTGAATAGCTGGTTGTTAAAGGAGTGGTCCGGGAAGCCAGCTGCCCCTTCTTTAACAAATGATGACTTACCAGCCCTTCGGGTCTGGAATGGATTTTGAGCGAAACCCCATGCCAAAATAAAAAAAAATAAAAAAATAGTGTGGAGTCAGCGTGAGGAGAAAATAAAAAAAGATTACAGAGTTTTTGTTTACACACGTGATCAGCTGTCATTGGCTGACAGCTGATCATGTGGTAAGGGGCCGGGATCGGGGAGCGCGCAAAGGGGAGGACGTCCTACGACGGCCTCCTGAAAATTCAGGTCCGCACTGTAGCCGTCATTCGGCTATAGCGCGGACGTCAAGTGGTTAAAAACTCACTTATTCAGGGAAGCCCACCCCACCTCCACCTAAGAACTGTACCCGAGTCCCCTCTATCACATCATTCCCTGCAGCTATTACATTTTGTACCACCTCCCCCTCCCTTTAGATTGTAAGAGCAGGGCCCTCCTGTATTGAACTGTATTGTAAATGTACTGTCCCCCTTTATATTGTAAAGCGCTGCGTAAACTGTTGGCGCTATATAAATCCTGTATAAAAATAATAATTCTGTTACTCGTTTAATATCTACAGTTTCATTATAATATAAGTAGATTATCTTACATTGCGTACTAATAATTGATAAAGGAAGGAGCTTTATAGAGAGTGATCACAGAAATATAGGGTATATTTTGAGCCTCTCTAGCTTAGCTCTTGCATTCTTCAACTTTTACTTTTTAAAAACCCCTGTCATAAATTTATAATAATATATATCAGTTCTTACACTTGCACACATACATACGAATTGGACACTAAGGGCCCATACACTCCTTTCCAGTGTTGTGCAAGAATGCAAATGTTTTAAAGCATGTTACTGCAAAGCACATTAGCAGTACATTAGCGCGGTGCAATTTGAATGGCACCCCAATACACAAGTGCAATACACATCCGAAGCATACACATTTACAGCACATTCATTTAGGAGGGATGCCTTAACGCAAATGCATTTCAACATGTGACCTAATGCACTTCAATGCAGTGCATGAGTATGGAATGGTCTGAATGGTCCCTAACCTTATATTTTGTAGGTGTTCTATTTTTCCGTTATCCCTGCATCATTGTGTAGTGACTGGTGTGCTTTTAAGTGTTGTTTGTTTTGCGCATAATATCTTCTCACTTTTATAATTTGCTGTCACTTTCTAGTCTGTAATTACACATACAGAGAAAAGTGAGATATACTGCGCCCCGAATAGTGACATGAATACAATCTGACAGATGGCTGCTCTGTGGTTACTGTTCATCACTCACAGAACTACATTATTACAGCTAAAACCCTATCCCTATGTTCTGGCGGTTTGTGGGGCTTGTGTATTCAGGGTGGTGTTACATGCCCATCGGTGCTCTTAGTGAGGTATAAATAATCAATATACATGCTTTTCACACTTTAGACTACAGGCCAGACTTCGTTCCCACACAGCCATATGTTGGCACCGTAGGTAATTAAAATAATAACTACAAAATAAACCAGACTTATGGATTCATTTTTGAATAAGGCTGTGATATTTAACAGAATAAAATGTACCGTTGTTGCTGAGATGGCTTTAGCATTGATGCTATATCGGATTATTCTTATATTACAAACTTTTAGGTCTCGTGCACACTGGACGATTTTGCGGCTGCTCCTGTGGTGTCAGGCGTTTTTTTTTTCCTCTCATCTAAACTCCCCTGAATTTTGGCCTATGGGGTTGATTTACTAAAGGCAAAACCACTTTGCACTATAAGTGTACTTGGAAGTACAGTCGCTGTAGATCTGAGGGGAACATGCAAGGAAAATAAAAAAACAGCTTTTTTTGCTTGTACATGATTGGATAATAAAATCAGCAGAGCTTCCCCTCATTTCAGATGTCACCCTCAGATCTACAGTGACTGTAATCAACCCCTATGCGTCCATGCACACCCATTACTAAAGGCAAATAGACAGTTTGCAAAGTACAGTTGCTCCAGAGCTTAGTAAATGAGCAGAAGCTCTACTGATTTCCATCATCCAATCATATGCTAGCAAAAAAAAATGTGTTTTTTTTTTTTTTTTTTTTTTTCCTGGCACGTGATTGGATATTTTTTGCAAAGTGAAACTTTAACTAATTTACTAAGCTCTGGAGTAACTGCATTTGCAGAGTGCAACTGCACTTTGCAAACTGCACAGTCTATTTATTTATTATTTCAGTAAATCATCCCCAGAAAACATATTCATCAGGAGCTTTACAAATAATTTCATGAAAGTTGTTTTCAGTAGCGTAGGTATCACTGTTTGCTTTAAAGTGGTTCAAAAGTTAATATTTTTCCTAGAATAAAAGAGGTTATACTTACCTGTTCTGTGCAATGGTATTGCACATAGTGGCCCTTTACCTCCTCTTTTGGGGTCCCCTGCTGGAGCTTTCTGCTCCTCCTCTTCTCCAAATACCCCCTCAGCAAGACGTGTGCTGAAAGGGGAACTCGTGCAGGTGCGCTTCTGAGCCAGGCTGTGTGCGTCCATAGACACAAACAGACCTGCTCGGCCAACCCTCACAGGATTTGACTGACAACAGACTGGCAGATAAATATATTTGAGGGATTTTGGGTAATCTTCAAGCCTAAAATGTGCTTTTTATCATGTGCAGCAAAAGAGTTTATTTATTGTACCTATATAGCGCTATCAACTTATGCAGGGCTTTACATATATATTCAGCTTACAATCTAAGGTCCCTAACTCAAATTCACACATACACATTCCAAGGCCAATTAAGATAGGAGCCAATAAACCTACCACCTACTTACCTGTCTTTGGAGTGTGGGAGGAAACCCACACAGGCACAGGGGGGACATGCAAATTCCAGGTAGGTAGTGCCATGGTTGGGATTTAAACCACCAACCCTAATGCTGCTAGGTGGACATGCTAATTATTTATCCACTGTGCTGGGTATTTGTTCACTAAAATGTATTATAGGTTAACTAAGGTGACATCGCATTTTAGGGGATATTCATGCATAAACTTGCCAAGATACAGAAACTTTTTATTTCAGGTGTGCATATATATATATATATATATATATATATATATATATATATATATAATTAATTCAAATACAAAATGTAGAACATGCTCCTTTTGATGTCACTCTATGAGAGACGAGACTCATTTGGCCTATATTCTCCTAACTCATATGTCATTTTAAAGTATGCTAGTTTTAATTTACAGATAAAACACCAAGACCTACTTTCAGCAAATGGTGTTATGCTTTAGTTTAATTCCCATTAGCATAAGTGGAAGATAAGGAATAAAATCTCTTTACTGCCTTTGATAAATGTGGGCCTTAGAGTCCTCATTATACAAAATACTAATTTAAGTACACGAACGCTTACACCAAACATTAATAAGAAAATCGAAGTGGGATGTAAACATTTCAGAACATTGTGTGTTATAGTTTGCTTGTCTTTTCTATCATGCCAGGAAGATGAGGTCATGCCGGCCAAGTTTGATGAGAATTCTCTTATCTGGGTGGCTGCAGACCAGCCCGTGAAGGATAACAGCTTCCTGAGCTCAAAGATCCTGCAACTGTGTGCCGATCTTCCCATCTTCTGGCTCCGACCTACATATCCCAAAGGTGGGTTTTCTATATATAGAAAGTGGAGAATTTAAAAGGGTTTTCAGGTACCTTGAAGTGCTGCTTATGCTAGAAATCAGCATCAATGCTTTTTAACAAGGAAATTGAAAATATATGGAAAATAAACTAATAAAAACTAACGTATTGTGTGTGTGTCATGAACATTAAAATGTAAATGGTTAACAGTGTGTGCTCACTTTTTTTATATAATAATCCTACCCAGTAGCAACTGTATAAATATCCTAATTTGGCTATTAATAAATGTGTCATGTAGATACAGTGTTTACTCTAAATCAATAACATAAATACATGATCCCCAAACCCCCCAAAAATCTCAAAATAATCAAAAACATATAAATAAGCAAATGAAAACATAGTGCAATTTCATATAAATCATACAAATTATATGCAATAATCAGTACATCACATGTATAAGTCCATAAACTGAATTAGTGTCTATTTGATAAACAGTATTTCACATAAAAAGTGAAAAATGCAGATTAGCCTGCATGATAAAATGACGATTTTTACCTGTGCAAGCTAATGTCAGTCTTTTTTTTTAAATTTATTTACTTGTCACATAGTTACACTTCATTCATGTCCCTGCACAGGAGAGCAGTACATTGTGCTGCGGTGCAAAGACACGCAGTGCCATCCAGTGCGCTGCAGAAAAATACAAACATCCTGCAATTGTTTTCTATGTGTCCTAGCAGTGACCTATGTTCATCCAGTGTATTAATCCAGGTCATAGTGTAAATGGGCCCTAAAGCAGAAAGTTCCAATTGGGCTTTATATCAATGAAAGATTCACTCTGATTGGTTCTTAAGAATTTCCTGACACATTTCACTAATAGTATGCAGGACACATTGTTGATGTCAATGCATGGTGTTAATGTATGTGCTTTTTGAGGCACATCTAATTTGCTTCACATATTTCTAGAGAGTCAAAGAGGTAAAAGAGATGTTGGAAGAAGAGCGAGACAAACTCAGAACCTTAACTTGGACCAGTTTGAAGCTGCAGCAGAGGAAAGAAACACAAGACGCCAGGGGAACCGACGAGCTCAGCCAGTCAATGAAACACAACCGCCTGCTGAAAGAGAAGCTCCCTTCAACCCTGAGAACCCATACCATGTAAGTGCACCCAGTGATGAACTGCACTAGAGATATACCTTTTTAAATACTTTGCATAGAGCAAAGCTCACAAAGTCTTACCACACATGTGATTCTAAGCACTGATCAGCTGCTCAAATTATATTTAGGTCTTCTTCCTCTGGTCTGTTATAAAAAGCCATAATAATTTTAGCCATCAGTGTTAGCGGATTCTGCCACTTAGTGTGACTATAGCAGGAGAGCCCAAGAATGTCACTTCTCAAATTCAACCTTTTCCAGAGTATAGCACTGCAATACCAGTGCCTCGTTCACACAGGCGCTGAGGCCCGTACACCACGAACAGGCTGTTTTTGTTTTCAGAGTCTCTAGTCTCTAAGTCCTGCATGCAAGCAGCCCATTCAAGCCTATTAGGACACATTGGCTGCACGGGCACAGCCTCTTGTCCTAAAGTGCTGGATGTGCGGGTGCAGATGAGTGGCCTGCAACGCACACTGTTTGCTGAAAAAAAAGCAGCCTGTTCACAGTATAACGGACCTCAGCACCTGTGTATTTAAAGCCTAACAGTTCCCCCAGTACAGACATTGATTACTTAATATGCCTTGGTAGAGACATTCTTTACCCTTCAGTGTCAACATCCCTACCACACATTGTTCTCCAAGCAAACTCCACCACACGTTTACACTCCAGCATTGCACCTTTTTTCTAGTGTCTGCAGGAACTTCTCTAACTCCTCCCAGATTATCTGCAGCAGCCCTTGGTCTGCAGTACATTCTGTGGAAACACCCCCTAATCCAGACCATGTTCTCTAGCAGCTCCCCCCAGCTCTCTAATACCTGTTCCCTCACTGCCAGAAGTAGCTAATCTTGCAACTCTCTCCACAATTTTCACACTTTAAGTGATTGTAAAGGACATTTTTTTACTTAAAAAAAAAAATAACAAACATGTCATACTTACCTGCTGTGTGCAGCAGTTTTGCACATAGCAGCCCTAAACCTCCTCTTCTCGGGTCCTCCGCAGGCACTCTGGGCACCTCCCCCTTGCTGAGTGCCCCCATAGCGAGCCGCTTGCTGTGGGGACACTCATGCGTACTCGCTCCCAAGTTGGCTCTCTGCATCCATAAGACACAGATAACGCAGCTCAGCTCTGCCACCCGCTCCCGCCTCACCATCTCAGCCAGTCAGGAGGGAGAGACCCAGGAGCCTCAGGTTTAGGTAAATATTAGCTGCAAACTTAAGGTTTATTTACCTTCATGCATAGAATACATGAAGGTTAAAAACTTTCAGCCTTTACAACCACTTAAAGCTGGTGTAAGGATTTGGCTCAGCAGGTTGTACATGTCTCCCCTTGATGAGTACAGAGCACGATGGAAAATCACAGCAGACAGCAGGAACTTGGTAAAACACCGGCCATACACTATTTTCATTCAAACGTTCATAGAAAAATCATTTGCCAGAACATACTTTCTTGCTATCAACTTGAATCAACTAATGTTGTTCAGACCTGCTATTTTGATTGAATTCCAGATGTATTAAACAGGTTTCTTTACAATATGTATGAACAAAAACCACATTTACAGTTAGAAATTAGTTTGTTCAACAATTTTTTTCCATCCTTTAAATTTTATTGTAACTAAATGTCTTATAAGACCCTACTAACCATTAGAAAATCAAATGATTGTTCAGAAAACAAAACATTTCAAACACTTTTAAGAGTGATCATGTGTTTACCGCATTACACCACTCTTCACAGTATTGTGTATTCATGACTATTAATTTTCTGATCCTTTTTACTTTGTTACAGCATCTCAACAATCCCACGTGCTTTGTTTAATGCCTCAGGTCTAAGGCTACTTTCTTTTTTTTTTTTGGTTCAACCAACTGCTCCCTGGCTGTCATTGCAGAGACAAACTCCCAAAAAGATTTTAAATGTAACCTGTCATTTCATTAATATGCAGATGCCTGTCTGTACTAAACCCCACCCCTTTCCAGCCCTTGGTATAAATGTACAGTTGTGCTCATAAGTTTACATACCCTGGCAGAATGTATGATTTCTTGGCCATTTTTCAGAGAAAATGAATGATAACACAAACTTTTGTTTCACTTGTGGTTATTGTTTGGCTGAAGCCATTTATTATCAATCAACTGTGTTTACTCTTTTTAAATCATAATCACAACACAAACTACCCAAATGACCCTGATCAAAAGTTTACATACCCCAGTTCTTAATACTGTTTATTGCCCCCTTTAACATCAATGACAGCTTGAAGTCTTTTGTGGTGTTTGTGAATGAGGCTCTTTATCTTCTCAGATGGTAAAGCTGCCCATTGATCTTGGCAAAAAGCCTCCAGTTCCTGTAAATTCTTGGGCTGTCTTGCATGAACTGCATGTTTTGATATCTCCCCAGAGTGGCTCAATGATATTGAGGTCAGGAGACTGAGATGGCCACTGCAGAACCTTTACTTTATTCTGCTATAGCCAAAGACAGATCGACTTGGCCTTGTGTTTTGGATCATTGTCATGTTGGAATGTCCAAGTACATCCCATGCGCAGCTTCTTGACTGATGAATGCAAATGTTCCTCCAGTATTTTTTGATAACATACTGCATTCATCTTGCCAACAATTTTGACCACATTTCCTGTGCCTTTGTAGCTCACACATCCCCACCTCCTTGTTTTTACCGTAGGAATGGTGTACCTTTCATCATAGGCCTTGTTGACTCCTCTCCAAATGTAGTGTTTATGATTGTGGCCAAAAAGCTCAATTTTGGTTTCATCACTCCAAATGACTTTTTGAAGGAAGGTTTGAGGCTTGTCTCTGTGCTGTTTGGCGTATTGTAAGCGGGATACTTTGTGGCATTTGTGTAGTAATGGCTTTCTTCTGGCGACTTGACCATGCAGCCCATCATTCTTCAAGTGCCTCCTTATTGTGCAACTTGAAACAGCCACACAGCATGTTTTCAGAGAGCCCTGTATTTCACCTGAAGTTATTTGTGGGTTTTTCTTTGCGTCCTAAACAATTTTCCTGGCAGTTGTGGCTGAAATTTTAGTTGGTCTACCTGACCGTGGTTTGGTTTCAACAGAACGCCTCATTTTCCACTTCTTGAGTAGCGTTTGAACACTGCTGATTGGCATTCTAATTTCCCTGGATATCTTTTTATATCCCTTTCCTGTTTTATACAGTTCAACTACCTTTTCCCGCAGATCCTTGACAATTCTTTTGCATTCCCAATGACTCCAAATCCAGAAATGTCAGTGCAGCACTGGATGAAAGTTGCAAGGGTCTGTCAGGAGTCCAGAAACTCATTGACCTTTTATATACACACACACTAGTTACAAGCAAACAGATCACAGGTGAGGATGGTTACCTTTAATAGCCATTCAAACCCTTTTGTGTCAACTTGTGTGCATGTTATCAGGCCAAAATCACCAGGGTATGTAAACTTTGGATCAGGTCATTTGGGTAGTTTCTGTTGTGATTATGATTTAAAAAAGAGTAAATACAGTTGATTGATAATAAATGGCTTCAGCCAAACACTAACCATGCGTGAAAGAAATGTTTTTGTGTTATTTATTTATTTATTTTATTTATTTCAGGTACTTATATAGCGCCGTCAATTTACGCAGCGCTTTACATATACATTTTACATTCACATCAGTCCCTACCCTCAAGGAGCTTACAATCTAAGGTCCCTAACTCACATTCATACATACTAGGGACAATTTAGACAGGATCCAATTAACCTACCAGCATGTCTTTGGAGTGTGGGAGGAAACCGGAGTACCCGGAGGAAACCCACGCAGGCACAGGGAGAACATGCAAACTCCAGGCAGGTAGTGTCGTGGTTGGGATTCGAACCAGCGACCCTTCTTACTGCTAGGCGAGAGTGCTACCACTACACCACTGTGCCGCCCAAATGGCCAAGAAATCATAAATTCTGCCAGGGTATGTAAACTTATGAGCACAGCTGTATTATGGTCCCAGTCCATGATTGGTACCACCTCATGATTGGTACCACCTCATGCATTTTCTGTCAGTGAAACACAATCAGCTTCCAACTCTCTCTCTCCTACAAACTTTAGCAACAACTTGTTCTTTTTCTGCCTCTTCTCTCCTTTTCCATGATGAATTCCTTCTCTGCTTCCCCACCCCCTAAACAATCTTCTTTCCATCTGCCCATCAACTATGCTCAGCCCCACTCTTGCTATTGCACCAGTGGTCCATGATCAGGATATGCTCAGCCTGCTTTATCCTCTGTCCACAATCAGATCCAACTCCGTCTCTTACGTCCCCTATTGTTGAACAGGTACCCTTCTTTCTCTCCCTTTTCCCTGTATTTGATCAGCTCATGCTGTGCTTCCTCCAATTGTCCTTGGGCAACTTATTCTACCTTCTCAGCCTTCACCCCCCACCATGTTCAAATTACACAGTCCATCATCTGTACCTCTCAATATTCAGCCACCATTCTGCCTTGTAAATATGGTCTATGACCATCTTTCTTTCTGCCTCCTTTAACACCCCTAGCCTCACGTCCAATCTGTCTTCCCCCCATAATTAGTTTAGTAAGGCACTTGACCAAATAATACAAGCATGTGTTATGAACCAACTAGTGGGCAAAAACCACTCAGCCTGACTTAAAGTGGAACTTCACTCTATATTTTTTAATCCTTATGCTGCTAGCATTGGTAAATAGATAGGAAAGTATGTTATATTTGCTTCTTTTAAAACTTTTTTCAAATTTCTTCAGTTACTTTCTGCTTTACGCGCCTAGGCAAATTAAGTCATACATCCCAGGAGTCTTTAGGAGCGGAGGAGGGGTTTTCTCACCTTAGCACACCCTCCTGCCTACATGTCTGAGCTGAGGGCAGATAGATTAGAGGGAGCGAGTACAGGGAAGGGCAACAAAGCTAATAAAGGGACTGTCACTGGCTAATAAATGACCGTGATGCGCGCCCCCGGGGGCACGCATCACGGTGATTGTTGTTGCGGTGTGTCAGTCTGACACATCGCAACACACCGCAACTCTGATCTAGGTAAAGAGTCTCTGACGGAGACCCTTTACAACGTGATCAGCCATGCCCAATCCCGGCTGATCACGTCTTTATCAGCTTTTCCTCACTCGCGTCTGTCAGATGCGAGTAGAGGAGAGCCGATCGGCTGCTCTTCTGACAGGGGGGGTCTGTGCTGATTGATTATCAGCGCAGCCCCCTCTGAGGATGCCCACACTGGACCATCACGGACGCCACTATGACCACCAGGGATGCCCACCACTAGTCACCACCAGGTATGCCACCCATGGCCACCAGAGATGCCAATCAGTGCCCACAATGGATGTCAATCAGTGCCCACAATGGATGCCAATCAGTGATGCCCATCAGTACCATCCATTAGTGTATATCAGTGCCACCTATCAGTGTCCATCCATGCCCAATCGTGCCACCCATCAGTGCCCATCCGTGCCACCTATCAGTGCCCATCAGTGCCGCCTTTCTTTGCCCATTAGTGCCACCTATGTGTACCCATCAGTGCTGCATATCAGCGCACATCAGTGCTACATATTAGTGCCCATCATCAGTGCCACCTTATCAGTGCCCGTCATTGCAGCCCCATCAGTGCCCACCAGTGAAGGAGAAAACTTACTTATTTACAAACTTTTGTAACAGAACCAAAAAAAATTTTTTTTCAATATTTTCGGTCTTTTTTTATTTGTTTAGCAGAAAATAAAAATCCCAGAGGTGATCAAATACCACCACAAGAAAGCTCTATTTGTGGGAACAAAATGATAAAAATTTAGTTTGGGTCAGTGTAGCATGACTGCACAATTGTCACTTAAAATGCGACAGCGCCGAAAGCTGAAAATTGGTCTGGGCAGGAAAGTGTATAAGTGCCCTGTATTGAAATGGTTAATAAGACACGTGGCCACTTATTAAAATTTGAAGAAATGAGATTTAACCTTAAACTGCGTAAAGGGTTCTTTACTGTAAGAGCGGCAAGGATGTGGAATTCCCTTCCACAGGCGGTGGTTTCAGCGGTGGTCATCGATAGTTTAAAAAAACTATTAGATAAGCACCTGAACGACCACAACATACATGGCTATACAATGTAATACTGACATATAATCACACACATAGGTTGGACTTGGTGTCTTTTTTCAACCTCACCTACTATGTAACTATGTATAAGTAACATGAATCATTTGCCCTTACTCAAGATGGCCACATCCAGAAATGAGTGTTTTTCAAAATGATTTCTCAGCAAAATAAATCATGTATACATGGATGGATGGGGGAGATTGCTTTGAATATTAAAAATAAATTATATAGCGTTTTTAGTTTGTGGTGCTTAGATGCAGTGTAGTTCCTCTTTAACCGGTTGATAAATATGTACAGACTTGTTAATGAAAATACATCAAAGGAAATTTGTGCCAAAAGCAGTAGGTAACCTTTAACTAAATTTTAGACGTGGTAATTCTTCAGCACCTTTCTGTATTTCTTTGGAAATCTTAGAACACTTTGATCCTTTTAAAACTACACCTTCCAGCATTCCATAATAAGACAAGTTGTAACCAAGGAAAGATGGCATCTGCACCTTGCTTCTTTATAATGCCGTTATGTGTGTGTGTGTGTCATCTTACCTTGTACCTTTACAATCTTTACATCAATCCAGCAATGCCTTTTAAAAGAAAAAGTATATATCATTGTTATGTTACTGTCTCGAGAAAAGAAAGGATCTTTTGTTATGACCTTTTCTTTTGAACAGAAACTGCAGATGCAATGAGCTTTATTTTAAACTGCTAGAATGCGTGGTAAATGTAAAATTTTCCTCTAATTTGCATACTATGCAAACAGCGAGTAAATGTAAGAAGCTAAGGCAAACATAAACAGCAAACATAGCATTTCTAGTAAATGTGCTTATCATGAAACCAAGACATGTATACATTGTCTACTGGAATAACCTGTTGTTTTAAAGGAATTCAGCATATCGACACTTGCCATGATGCCAAGCCACTGTCCTGGTTCAAACTTTTATTATTGTAACCTTTCTTCCTCTATAGACACATTTTCACATTGATCCTGCATTATTCTACTTTTTTATCAATTCAGTGATTATTTTCACACATTTTGGCTTAGCAGTCTGCATAGAGAAATTTGAGCTAAATTTAGAAAAAATTAGGCAAAGTCAGTAATTTCACAGCAAAATCAAGTTAATCGAAATCATGCTCATACCTAATAATCTGATCTGTTCATCCAGCCATTTCCCCATGCTGGTACCTTCACTGGTGGGCCATCTTTAAATTATCCTCAAGGTGTTGTGAAGAGAAGACTCCTGTTGCTCACTCTATGGCCTCTGTGTATCCAAACATGTATATGAGGAAAGAAAAGAAGTCCCAGGAGCTGCACAACACACAAAACCCTCAAAGAGTACAAGCAGCCTCAGCCTAGACTCCATCCAGGCCACACCCCCAACATATATCGCCCTGCCCATTGGGCTTAGTCACGGGAAACCCATGGGTTTTCCTTCCTCATTGACTTCTATGGAGCTGAGACGAGCTCCCTCCTTGCCTGCAGTCCCAGTGTTTGTCAGCATATAAGGACCTACTAGAGCAGGGGTAGGCAACCTCGGCCCTCAGCTGTGGTGAAACTACAAGTCCCATGAGACATTGCAAGACCCTAACAATATGGTATGACTCCTAGAGGCAGAAGCATGATAGGATTTGTAGTTTTAAAACAGCTGGAGTGCCGAGGTTGCCTACCCCTGTACTAGAGCCTGAAGCAGCACCCTTAATTTCTTTGTATGGGGTCCAAGCATGTGTACCCAGGACTGTGTATCTCTTTTCATGCCCTGGTAACAACTTCAGCTTGCACTTTGGTTCCTTTTACCTGTTTGCCTGCCACCTACTTTAAACTATTACTTGGACAACTACACCTATCTTGCCCTTGTCTTGACATCTGCCTGTTTCTGGAATTCTCTTTTCCCAAACAGTTTGTTGGTTTTCAAGTGGGTAAATCCAAAGGTCACATCCTGCAACAATCATGCAGCTTAGCCAAAACCTCTTTGTAAAGATCCCCTCTGAAGACTAGACACTCATAGCAGTGGCGGCTTTTTTTTGGGGGGGGGGCAGCAAACCATGCACCCACAGCCACCCCCCCCTGGTCGGTTGGGTCACCAGCATCAAACCCCCCTCCATGGGCCGGTCATTCGTTCGGGCTCCGCACTTACCCCATCAAGCGGGCAGCGCTTCCCTCCAGGCGGCGGCTTCTCGTGTGTCTCCTCATGGTAGCTGTGCATCTCCTTCCTCCTCCTAGGCCAATAGGATCGCTTCTCCTTTCGTCCAATCTAGAAACGGGTCTCAAGACCTGCTTCCTGATTGGCCGGGAGGAGAATCAATGTGACAATAGCGAATATTCATTTGTTATTGTCACACAGCTGGATGGGCTCAAGGCACAGTGCTCTACGCCCCGAGCCCACCCTTTTTTGAAGCCTATTAGAGCCTCAGGTTGTTGTTGTGGACTTTGATAGAACTTATGTAGCTTTGGAGAAGGTGCACCTGAGACAAGATTTTGAACAAGACACACAAACAATTGTGACCTACTGATAGTACACATAGTGAACTAGATCATTACAGAGTGGGTTTAAATGCTGTAAGCTAGGTTATAACGTTTATTTATACTTAAAGAGACAGAATACCCAAAGTGACATCTTATTGATAGATGGAGCCTGGTGGACTTAGTCAGCCCTTGGCATCTTATACGTCTTGAACACACCACAGTGAGATCTCCTTGCTTTAATTTCTGACATTTTCCCTGTAGGGTCTTCCCTTCTACCTTGGTGAGTTTAGAAACATGTTGTGTCCTACATAGTATAAAATAAATTGAAAATCCAACAAGGAGAGTGATAATGCCACAGCACAGACCTAAGGACTCAAGCTCAGATCTCTCACCAATAGAGATCCAAGAAATCGTCGGTTGGTTTCAAGGTCTAGTATCTACCGAAAACCTTTTAAAATGGAAAGCCAAGTAATAATAAATAAGCATATTCTACATATATTTTATCATGGCTCCTTCAGTAAGCTCCCAACAAAGCAAACCAACTGCAAATATTCAAAGCCACAGAAGACCACCGATGTAATTTTAGTTTACACAAAGCAGGTAATATTTAATAATCACAATATTAGAGTTTTGTCATTTATTCTTCATTATTTTATATTATTTTACAGTCACCAGCTATAGTGGCAAAAGAAATGCATTTTTTCCAAATTCATGCAGAAGAAAATACTGCTTTGTTCTTTAATACAAACTTGTAGTATTGGCAGTAAAAAGAGTTAAACATTTAAATGATAGACTACTCATTCTTAATACTACTGATAGTACCACTATAAACTTCTGTTCTACAAACAGCACTTTACATGAATCCCACGTAGTAAGCAATTTCCATAACAGTTCTTTTCTAAAGATTGCTATGCATTTTCTGCTTTTCAAGGTGTACAATGCTCTGAAAAACAGTCATTTAAATGGTGAATTCTTTGATGCGTACACACTACTTTTCCTTTTCTTTTGCTCAAGAAATGCTGTAGTAATCTAATGTACATTAAAGGGAGTTTAAAGTTGCCTTTTTTTTTTTTATAGAAAGTATAAAAAAAAAAAAAAAAGACATACACTTTACAGTACAATCTGGAGAAATGTAAACTAGATATGCCTTGCGGAAAATCAATATTGCGCTGGCTTGGTTTTCTGATCAATGTCATTTGAGTATTTAAAGCAAGCTCACATTTCAAGATTTCATCAGTATTCGTTCCCTGCAGGAGTTCTTGTCAGGCCTTTCAATAAAGTATTGTTCTTCCAATCATTTCTTAAAATCTAGCCACAAGTGCAAGCCAGGAGAGAACACTGACATTGCACTTCATGGTACAACAGACTTCTTAAAGTAAAGTTTATTTGACCAAAAAAAGGAAAGCTGTATGACAATGACAGCAAAATAGAAGCATTTGTGTTTTCTGGTGCAGTGCTTGGGTCAGGGCTGGACAGGTGAGTAATGATTGAGTGAAAATCAGCCAAGATTGGTTGTGAAATTGTTTGCAATGGATTGTGAAATATAAAAGAACTGCGAGTTATATAAAAGTCTAGAAGCTAAACTATACTAGCTTTCTTCACCAGGATCTGTTATCACAAACAGTCTTATAATCCATATCTTTCCATTGGTGGGATTGTTGTGGCTGCTATGGATAGTAGATTTTAGACGCCACAAAAAGCTACATTTATAACAGGAAGGGGTTGGGGGTTTAACAAGAGGAAGACGCTTTTTTTTATTGTAGAGATTTTTTGCGTGCACTTCTGTCATTGATACAGCAAATGGTTCCTTATCTCATAGTCACAGTCTAGGCCACCTGTGTCAAACACAAGGCCTGCGGGCCAAAGCCGGCCCGCCAGGCTATTTTATGTGGCCCTCGCACCTCTCCTGCAGCTGTGGCATCCCCATTGCCTCCACCCCCACCTTGTGTTAGCTGTTGACAGCAGAAAGGAGGACAAAACTCCTCCGCTAGATCCTTGCAGAGAGGCTTGTTTCTGCCCCCATCTCATCAGTTGGCAGCAGAGAGGAAAACAGAACTCCCCCTACAGATCCTACACCTCTTTGTGGTGCGGCAGTACCCCCTCGTCTCCACCTCCCCTCATCTCCGCATTCAGCAGACTCTGGCAGCTGACTCCAGCCCTCCTCTGGTGGAGTGCTCTGGACATCTGCTTATAATTATTATGCAAATAATACAACTCTATGCGAGTTGAAAAGGAGTGTCACACGCCGTGGGTATCATCCACAGGAAACGTTATTGGTGACTGCTTAGACAGAACACCATGGCGGATACAACCCGCCCTTTGAGGGCAACCATAATGCTGATGCTGCCAGCAATGAAATTGAGTTTGACACCCCTGAGTGCACCCAGTCCAGCATGCTTACTTTGATATTCAGGGGTCCACATTGAAATTGCACCAAAACTATATATCTAAGAGTGGGGCTTCACCAGTGTACTATCGCTGCTTCCACTCATTACATTTGTAGCCTACAGTTAGCACATGATTTCCCATTTCAGGAGGGGAACATCATACATTTTTTTAGGAGTCAACCAAATTTTAGTCAATGCTAAGCCCCAGTGCCGCTCTCGTGTCCTACAGTGCCGTGAAAAAGTATTCATACCCCTTGCAACTTTCCACATTTTGTCATGTTACAACCAAAAACTTAAATGTATTTTATTGGGATTTTATGTAATAGACCAACACAAAGTGGCACCTAATTGTGAAGTGGAAGGAAAATGATGAATGGTTTTTAATGGTTTGAAAACTGTGTTGTGCATTTATATTCAGCCCCCCTGAGTCAATACTTTGTAGAACCTCCTTTTGCTGCAATTACAGCTGCAAGTCTTTTTGGGTATGTCTCTACCAGCTTTGCACATCTAGAATTACATTTTTGCTCATTCTTCTTTGCAAAATAGCTCAAGCTCTGTCAGATTGGACAGAGAGAGTCTGTGAACAGCAATTTTCAAGTCTTGCCACAAATTTTCAATTGTATTTAGGTCTGAACTTTGACTGGACCATTCTAACACATGAATATGCTTTGATCTAAACCATTCCATTGTAGCTCTGGCTGTATGTTTAGGGTCGTTGTTCTGCTGGAAGGTGAACCTCCGCCCCAGTCTCAAGTCTTTTGCAGACTCTAACAGGTTTTCTTCTATATACAAAAAAGGTGTTCCTATGGGCCCTAAAGTACACCACTCAGCGCCAGGAAGAGATGCTGCTTCCAAAGCAGAAATAATTGTTAAAATGAAAGTAACGTCCAATTTGCTAACACACAAAAGGTACGGAATCCAAATAGTAAAAAAAAGCAGCCGTTTAAAATTATACACAAATCATGATATACAGTGGTATAAAATAATCAATAAAATAGACTATGATATCACACTAAAAACAGCGCTAATGTTGAGCTAAAATAAACATGCATGTGGCCAACTTCACATGAAAGTCCTTTAAGAGTGGTGAGGAATTCAGAAAGTAGTTCAGACAGTGTTCAAAGGTGATCATAAAGCAGAATCTCAGTGTGCACCTTCCACCGGTCAGTCCAATTGCACCATGTGAGAACACACTCCCCTCAGGGGGTTAAACTCACCAGAGCTAAGCAATAATAAGCCTCCAAGGAAAGACACATCCAAGCCACAAGCCGCTACCAACACCACTCCGGAAGATTCACAGATGACCAGGGCTCAGAAATGAATATATTATGAACCCAAGACAGTTCAATCTATAGATCGGAGGCGATGTGCCCAAAAATGGGAGGAGTGAGTAGTGTCCAGGAGACGCAGGACTCTGACCAGCATAACCCTAAAGTTTGTCTTAAATACAGCCTTAGCAAAAGCCAATAAGAAGTTCCCACTTGTATAGGAGATAACACTTTCTTATGTTGCATAAAAGGCACCTGTATATTACTAGCCAAAGAACCCACACACTCCGCAGAAAAGAGGGGGGGGGGGGGGGGCGGTAACAGCCACTGTAAAGGATGCAGACCGCTCCCAAGCCCAAGCTGAAACTTACCATTTACTCTATCCAGTCACATTGGATTAAAACATAATATATGGGCTTGGGAGCTGCATCCTTTACAGTGGCTGTTACCACCCCCTCACCCCCCCCCCCTTTTGTGCGGAGTGTGTGGGTTCTTTGGCTAGTAATATACAGGTGCCTTTTATGCAACATAAGAAAGTGTTATCTCCTATACAAGTGGGAACTTCTTATTGGCTTTTGCTAAGGCTGTATTTAAGACAAACTTTAGGGTTATGCTGGTCAGAGTCTATTTTATTGATTATTTTATACCACTGTATATCAGGTTTTCTTCTATGATTGCCCTGTATTTGGCTCCATCCATCTTCGTATTAACTCTGACCAGTGTCCCTGTCACTGCTGAAGAAAAGCATCCCCACAACATGATGCTGCCACCACCATGTTTCACGGTGGGGATGGTGTGTTCAGGGTGATGTGCAGTGTTCGTTTTCCGCCACACATAGTGTTTTGCTTTTAGGCCAAAAAGTTTAATTTTGGTCTCATCTGACCAGAGCACCTTCTTCCACATGTTTACTGTGTCCCCCACAACTGCAAATGGGACTTCTTATGACTTTCTTTCAACAACTTTCTTCTTGCCACTCTTCCATAAAGGCCAGATTTGTGGAGTGCACGACTAATAGTTGTCCTGTGGACAGATTCTCCCACTTGAGCTGTGGATCTCTGCAGCTCTTCCAGAGTTACCATGGACCTCTTGGCTGCTTCTCTGATTAATGCTCTCCTTGCCCGGCCTGTCAGTTTAGGTGGACGGCTATGTCTTAGTAGGTTTGCAGTTGTGCCATACTCTTTCCATTTTAAGATGATGGATTGAACAGTGCTCCGTGGGATGTTCAAAGCTTGGGATATTTTTTTATAACCTAACCCTGCTTTAAACTTCTGCAAAACTTTATCCCTGACCTGTCTGGTGTGTTCCTTGGCCTTCATGATGCTATTTGTTCACTAAGATTCTCTAACAAACCTCTAAGAGGGCTTCACAGAACAGCTGTATTTATACTGAGATTGGATTACACACAGGTGGACTCTATTTACTAATAAGGTGACTTCTGAAGGCAATTGGTTCCACTAGATTTTAGTTAGGGGTATCAGAGTAAAGGGGGCTGAATACAAATACACGCCACACTTTTCAGATTTATTTGTAAAAAAAAATTAAAAACTATTAATCATATTCCTTCCACTTCACAATTATGTGCCACTTTGTGTTGGTCTATCACGTAAAATCCCAATAAAATACATTTACGTTTTTGTTTGTAACAAGACAAAATGTGGAAAATTTCAAGGGGTATAAATACTTTTTCATGGCATTGTATCTCTACTACTTGGAGAATAACTTTCTATATGTGACACTTCTGACTAGAGTGCCTCTATAAATATTCTATGAAGCAGTTACACACAAACAGGCCATATGTTGAGGACATTGCAGCTGGAAATCATTTACATGACAGTTGCGAAGTGTACTCTAGAGCTTCTACTTTTTATTTGACTCATTACAATGTAAAAATTAAGTCTGTACTTGGTTTATATTGTTCATTACCTCTGTACTTCCTGCAAAATTGTGCATGTTACAACAACTGAGCATGCTCCTTGCACTGCAGCAAAAAAGATTGGCTCTTTGTGTTGATTATCCCTCAGCCAGTCTGAGCTCTGATGTACAGGGATTGCAAGAGACTGATACCAATTTAAAAATGAAGTGCTTACACTGCCTGCAATTTAAAAATAAATTTAAAGGACAACTCCTAAATTCCTCCTAAGTGAAATCCAGCAGCTCAAATACTTAGTATACAAATTCTAACTCTAGCAATCTGTCATTTGTGGCTCTGCCTGACGAAACACTTTTCAACAACAAACATACACTTCTTAGGCCTGTTTCACAGGGGATTCAACTTGTATCATGCTTTTACAAAGCATTTGTAGAGCTTTCAGCAAGCTTTGCTGAAGCTTTTAAAGTGCCATTCAGCTCCAGTTTGTACATGCTAAACACAGATCCTAATGGGAGTGCTGATTGCCACTTTAAACAAGCTGCTAGCAGACTTCAGCACTACTTGTGGCTTTAGGCTGGGTTCACACTGTAACCCGCTGCGGATCGCACAGGAGCACTGTGCGTCCCTGTTCCCCGTTTCAGGGATGAATCAGGGCCAATTCTATGCCTGAATTTGGCCCTGAAATGGAGCCAAAGACGCACAGCATTTCTGTGCAGTGCGCTCCACAGCTGCAACGGAGATATGTGAACCGGCTCCATAGGGAGCCAGTCACATTCTCATGCGAATTAGATGCAGGGAAACCCACATCTAATTTGCATAGGTGTGAACCCGGCCTGATGAAAGAGAGCACTCCCAATAAGATCTGTGTATAACATTTCCAAACAGGAGCCGAAGGGCACTTTAAAGGATTAGAGAAAGCTGATTAAAGCTTATTGAACGTTTCATAAAAGCTTGCTGTTCACACTGCTCTTATACTATCTGAAGCCCGGATGAAACAGGCCATAGGCCTGCTTCACAGCTATGCAGGTTGCAATTGATGCATATTCCAGATGCATTTTATGTTTTTCAATACACATTTTTGATCCATTGAAGTCTATGGAACCAAAAACCAGTAAAAAGTCCTTGGCCCTTTCCATAAAATGCACAGATGTGAACATGACTCATAGGAAACCATGACAAATGGACTGTAGTGTGTTTCTGCAAAACTGCAAACGCACTAAAAAATGCATAGGTGTGAACCAGTCCTTAGTTTTCGTACGTGCTGGGACCTCATTCATTGCTTTAGGTAAGCTGTACTCTGCTTGACTGCTGGAAGCCCCTGGGAGTACAGCTTACCCATTGGAATGAATAGGACCATGCGACTTATGTGCACCATGACTTTGTCGCTGTAAAGGCTGTGGTTCGCATGGCAGGGCCACACAGCAAAGATAATTGGATCCAGGATATTAGTTTGAGCAGTTGGGCTGCACTCAGGGGTTGGGGGGATTTAAAGTCAGTTTTGCTAAAAGGTACAATTGTCCTTTAGCCCTGGTTCACACTGAATGCGGCTTTGAAATTGTGCGACTTGACTTGAAATCGCACGATTTTAATGCTGCATGTCAGCGTGACTTCAGGTGCGATTTCATGCACAGATGTCTATGCAAGTTGCACCTGAAATCACAAAAAATAGTGCATTTTTTTTAAATTGGTGTGGCATCGCAAAGTCGGCCTTACACCGATTTGAACAGTTCCATTGCTGACAATAGGGTGCGGCTTGTCATGCGATTTGGACCCGTCAAATCGCATGACAAGTCGCACTGATGTGAATGGGGGCTAAAGGATGTATTGATGAGTACAGAGCATGTAAAGGGGGACCATGTATCCAAAACTCTGACAATAGTCAGATGCAGGAGATATTTTGCTAATAATAATTTCATTCAGTAACAGCTGAGCTATAGCTGAGATGCAGTGCATCTTTACTTTATAAAGTATATCGGAAGTATGGCTGTCCTTTGGAAGATCATGAGATCTATGTATGCCTAACTCCAGCCAGCTGGTGAAGCTATACAAAACGGAATTAATTTTCTTCTTAGGATGAAATGTTTTGTAATGTGCTACATCTCAATAGAATGAGTTTGTGAAACAAAGGTACCAATCACAGTTACATGATCCATCTGCAAAAATATGGCTACATTATTTGTCTTGGGGCCAATCCACACTTGTGTGTTGCCGCAACATACGTTAAACTGCATGTTTTATTGTACATTACCAGAATGTGCGTCATAGCATCAGGCCAATCGCAGTGCTTTAACATGTATTGTGAATGGCATGTCAACACACAATGCAGTGTACCACAAATTCACATACTACACATGGACATTTTCTTGTCTGTTGTGATGGGTTAGCAGCCCATTTAGAATGAATAGAGTGCCTTAACACACGTGATAATACACTGCTACGGAATACATGTGTGAATTCACCCTTAAAGTGTGCCTAGCATCAGACATATTTAATCATGTTAAGTGCATACTAAGCAATGCGAAAATGTGACACAGACATACAGTATATTACCTCTCACAGATATCACAGTATTCCTCTGAAAAATGCCTTTTCTTTCCAGAAGGAGGTCTCCATTTTTGTCCAGACATCCTCCAGGGTGAACATCTAGATTAGCGGTGCCCAGTGCGCAGGTTACATCTGTGCAGCTGCAAAACATGGAAACATTTTGGAGCATTGATGTGCATGAATGGGCTGCCTAACTTAATACAATGCGAAATATGTGCACAAAAATGCACCATTATTTTGCAGCCATCTATAATAAGTTGACCACCACATATCAAGACGTTGGCTCAGATGACACAGCCATGTAAATACAGATGTATGTAAACCTTATGTCTTGCTGTTGCAGTCTGATCACTGGGTGAGAAAAGACTTAAAGTGTTTTTAAAGTCACATGTATCCCCTCCAGAGCATTTTTTTTTTTTAATGAAAAGACTAAACACCTTTTCTCACAGTGCAGCTATCGGGTCACGTAATCCCCCTCCCCTTATCTTCCCAGATCTATGTAGAGAAGTGGGAGGGGCCGAGATTCCTCTGTGACGTCAGCCGGCCAGCATAGGGGGATCATGTGACCGCACAGCAGCAGTGTGGGAAAAGGTATTTAGCTTTTTCATTTTAAAAAAACATATACACTATCGTTAATGGCAGCATAAACCAGTGGTGGTACATGTATATTTGCTGCATTGTGCAGCTCAATAGCGGTGGGAGGGGCGGGGAAGAGAGACACTCTCATGCTCACAGGGAGGGAGAGACTGTCACAGCAGAGCAGCAGATGATGGAGGCACGTAAACTGACCATGGTAATTATGGATCAGCAGCCATGATTATCATGGTCAGCACAGACAGGGGGGCACAGAAACTGGCAGGATCAACCGGGTATATTACACGATAGGAAGAGAAAAATTACACAATTACTGTGCTATAGAGTATGCCTTAACCATTTAACAACCGTGCTATAGCCGAATGACAGCTACAGCACGGCTCGATAACTCTGGGAGGGCGTACATTGACATCCTCCCAGAATCGCGCTCCCGCGCGGCTCCTGGGGCTCGCACACGGGAGCATCCGTAACTAACACAGACTGGTTGGAAGGGTCACGGCATTCCTATATAAGCATCATTTCTTTCTTGTTGCCACTTGTAAATGCTTTACTCTTCTGCAGTATATCTCGGAGTATTGGTTGTGCTAATGATGTTTACTACTGATTCTATGCTGTGTGAAGTTACCCTCTTATTGCAACTGTTGCACATTTTTAAATTAAAAAAAAAAAATAACGCTGCTGGATGGATTCTGCCATCAACACTTATGCCGCGTACACACAATCGGATTTTCCGACAACAAATGTTCGATGGGAGATTGTTGTCGGAAGTTCCGACCATGTGTGGGCTCCATCGGACATTTGAATTTCCGACAACAAAAATTTGAGAGCTGGAGTTCAAATTTTCTGACAACAAAATCCGTTGTCGGAAATTCCGAGAGTGTGTACACAATTCCAACGCACAAAATTCTACGCATGCTTGGATTCAAGCTGAAGAGCCGCACTGGCTATTGAACTTCATTTTTCTCGGCTTGTCGTACGTGTTGTACGTCACCGGGTTTTTGACGTTCGGAATTTCCGACAACATTTGTGCGACCGTGTGTATGCAAGACAAGTTTGAGCCAACATCCTTTGGAAAAAAAATCCCAGAATTCGTGGTCGGAATGTCCGATCGTGTGTACGCGGCATAACAGTGCCTTGCAAAAGTATTTACCCCCATTGGCTTTTTACCTATTTTGATACATTACAGCCTTTAGTTCAATGTTTTTTTAAATCTGAATTACCGTATTTATCGGCGTATAACACGCACCCCAAGTTTAGGAGAGAATTTTAAGGAAAAAAACTTTTAGGAGGGAAGTTTAAGGAAAAAAAACTTACATTAAAATGCCCATCAATGCAGCCTTATTTGTCCATCTGCAGCCTTTTCAGTGTCAGTGCAGCCTTGCCCCAGTGCAGCCTTGTCAGTGCAGCCTTGCCCCAGTGCAACTTTGCCCCAGTGCAGCCTTGCTCCAGTGCAGCTTTGGCAGTGCAGGTTTGCCCGTGCAGCTTTGCCCCAGTCCAGCCATGTCAGTGCAGCTTTGTGATAGATTTAAATATGGCGCCGAGACTACAGGGATACTTCAGAGCCGAGATACACATACCCGAGTGTTCTCGGCTTTCATCGGCGCCGCCGTCAAAAAAGCCGAGAACACTCGGGTGTGTGTATCTCGGCTCCGACGAGAGCCGAGATACACATACCTGAGTGTTCTCTGCTTTTTTCGGCACCGCTCACAGTCACGCCCAGTCCCGCCCTATGATGGACATAACACAGGTCCAGGGGCGGGACTGGGCGTGACGGCGGCGCCGAAAAAAGCCGAGTACACTCGGGTATGTGTATCTCGGCTCCGAAGTATCCCTGCAGTCTCGGCGCCATATTTAAAAGTACCCACGGCTGTGTATGTCGGCGGCGACTGCGGCAATTGCCGCGATCGCTCCGATAAAACACAAAATCGGCCTATAACACGCACCCACGATTTTCCCCTTTCAGGGGAAAAAAGTGCGTGTTATATGCCGATAAATACGGTATATGTGATGGATCAGAACACAATAGTCTAAGTTGGTGAAGTAAAATTAGAAAAATATATACATAAAACTATTTTTCAGAAATAAAAAAAATAATCTGTCATTACATATACACACCTTTTTGAAAAGCCCCAGAGGCTGCAACACCTAAGCAAGAGGTACCACTAACCAAACACTGCCATGAAGACCAAGGACCTCTCCAAACAAGTAAAGGACAATGTTGTTGAGAAGTGCAAGTCAGGGTTAGGTTGTAAAAAATATCCAAATCTTTGATGATCCCTAGGAGCACCATCAAATCTATCATAACCAAATGGAAAGAACATGGCACAACAGCAAACCTGCCAAGAGACGGCCACACACCAAAACTCACCAACCAGGCAAGGAGGGCATTAATCAGAGAGGCAGCACTGAGACCTAAGGTAACCCTGGAGGAGCTGCAGAGTTCCACAGCAGAGACTGGAGTATCTGTACATAGGATGACAAGAAGCCATACGTTGGGCTTCATAGCAGAGTGGCCAGAAGAAAACCATTACTTTCAGCAAAAAACAAAATGGCACATTTTGAGTTTGTGAAAAGGCATGTAGGAGACTCCCAAAATGTATGGAGGAAGGTGCTCTGGTCTGATGAGGCTAAAATTTAACTTTTTGGCCAAAGAAAATGCTATGTCTAGTGCAAACCCAACACATCACATCACCCAAAGAACACTATCCCCGCAGTGAAACATGGTGGTGGCAGCACCATGCTGTGGGGATATTTTTCAGCAGTCGGGACTGGGAAACTGGTCAGAGTTGAGGGAAAGATGGATGGTGCTAAATATAGGGAAATTCTTGAGCAAAACCTGTACCACTCTGTGTGTGATTTGAGGGTAGGACAGAGGTTCACCTTCCAGCAGGACAATGACCCCAAACACACTGCTAAAGCAACACTTGAGTGGTTTAAGGGGAAACATGGAAATGTGTTGGAATGGCCTAGGCAAAGCCCAGACCTCAATCCAATAGAAATTCTGTGTTTAGACTTAAAGATTGCTGTTCACAAGCGCAAACCATCCAACTTGATGGAGCTGGAGCAGTTTTGCAAGGAGGAATGGGCAAAAATCCCAGTGGTAAGATGTGGCAAGCTCATAGAGACTTATCCAAAGCGACTTGGAGCTGTGATAGCCACAAAAGGTGGCTCTACAAAGTATTGACTTTAGGTGGGGTGCACATTGACTTTTTCTGTTATTTTGTCCTATTTGTTGTTTGCTTCACAATAAAAAAAAAACAAACATCTTCAAAGTTGTGGGCATGTTCTGTAAATTAAATGATGCAAATCCTCAAACAATCCATGTTAGTTACAGGTTGTGAGGTAACAAAACACGAAAAATGCCAAGGGAGGGGGGGGGGGGTGAATACTTTTGCAAGGCAATGTACTGTGTTGATGGGGGAATCAAACTATTTTCTTTCCTTTGACCTCACCTGCCTGCAACAGACCAATGGCATTACATCAGCCTAGGGAACATCATCTGATTTGAGCTCAAGGACTGCTTTTTTAATAATAAAAGGTGCATTTTTTAAATGATGCTGTTGCTCTTTATTGTGGCATGTTAAGAGATTCTTCATGCAGGCTGGTAAGGTAACTTAAAGGGCAACTTTAATAGAACCAAGCATTTAAACAATGTGATTGTCTACTCACAACATATAACCAGTGTGCTCATTTAAACAGCTTCCCTTGTAGAGTTTATCTGTTATATTAAACAGCAGTGTTTTTGTGAGATGCTCGCATTACGTGAATGCTTTCTTCCTGCTATCACACATGTGATGATGACTACATTAGTGGAGTCCCTCTTGCCTTTACTCTGCCACTATGTCCCTTGCTGTTTTCCTTTGTTTTCCCATGTGCTGCCTCTGCCGGTGTTATTTTTGTGTACCGCTGTGTTATGCTCTGTTCCTCATATCACTCAAGCTGAGAGCTTAGTTAGATGATTTCACCAAAGTGCTTTGTGTTTTTCCCAGCAATGCAGACACAATAACCGAGACAATCATCTCATATAGGTCGACTTGTCAAATTGAGTCTCTTTTTCCCCAGTCAAGGAACTGTTTTAATTTGCAATTACAACACATAGTACTCATGTCAGGTTCATTCAAACTCACTGCTTACATTTGTATGGATACTGTAGCTAATATTCTATAAACCCACCTGCATATAAATAATTAAAGTGATCCTGTCACTATGAGAAAAAAATTAAAGGTGTACTCACTTGTCTGGTGGGCAGTCATTCAAATCCTTGCTTTCTTGAAAGGTTTCGAGTGCCATCACTAATCGACACTTCCAGGTGTGTCAGATAGTGGGCGCTGTGGTTGCTCCCATATGGAAGACACTGTAGTGAGGTAGGAGTGGATGGGAGGAACCACACCGCCCAGCAGGGGGCACACTATCCAACACAACTGCAAGTCTTGTTTAGCTGTAGCGCTCATAACGCTTTTGAGTCATGGTCCATCAGACAGATAGGTACAAAGCTTCTTATTTTACAGGCAGATTTTACTTCAATTTTTTTTTACCTTGTGACAGGATCACTTTAAAACATGAATGTCATTATGGCTGTTTAGAGAAAGAATATGAAGCTAGGCAAACATAAATCTTTAGAATAGAAAATGAAAAGAATTAGATCGCACAAGCCGGAAAACATTTACCATAATGATACTTGTGGGGTTTGCCAAGGGTTAAGGGAAGCAGCACCAAGGCCAAAATGTACAAACTGTGATGCTGTTCTAATTGTTTTTCTATTTTTACTTTTTTTATTATTATTCCAGAAACATTAAAAAAAAAAATTGTACTTTATATTGTTTGGTAGTCTGTACAGTTGAAAGTAGGTGTGCATATTAAAGTGGGAGTAAACTCCCATGGTTGATATTTACCTATAAAATATAACAAATAATTCTGCACTACCCAAAAGAACAAGCAGCTAACATGGCCAGTAGGATATGTGCATAAAACAGAGAACAGAATAAGTGTAGCACTAATATAAAAAGTCAAATAACCACATGTTATGTAGCATAAAGACCATTATCAAATCAGCAAATCCAAATGATAAAGGGGGACATCAAAAAAGTTATATAAAAAAAAAAAAAAAAGTATTATAAAAAATAATAAAAGTCCTCCAAAAGTATGTGACTCATACAAAATGATGGGATGATAGTCCTCAATATATATATAACTTCATACATAAAACATATCAGTGTGCACGTGACATCTGGAATGGAAAAACACCACCACCAATAATAGGGAGGCTTACCGGAACGTTTGAACCCAAAAAAACATACGTTCAATTGGGTCAAACAAGCTTGAGTAATAAACGGCTGATGGAGTTCCGTGGAAGTTGAAAGAAGTTCCTGAGATGATCTCCCAGACGAGTCAAAACTCATATGCGGATCTCCCCACAAGCTCTTTGCTCTCACTTCCTCTTCCCAATCAATGGTGGGTAATCCAGATAGCTCTTTTCTTAATGGTAACTCAGCTCATTAATATCCAAAGAAGCGGATCATCTCTCAGCTTGGCTCAAGATTCCATGAGTTCAGGACATGTAAATAATAAGTATAGAGACCATAGTGTTCTCTGTATACAAATTTATTCAAAGCCCCCAAACAGACAAGTTGCACCTACAAGATAAAAACTTTTAAAATCACATAAAAACCTCCAGAGTAGCACCACCGTGTCAACATACACAGTGCCTGGCTGGACGTGACTATCAGCTCCTCCCTTCTAGACGCTTATCGGCCAATCACAGGCCTTCCTCAGTAGATGAGGAGGGCCTGAGATTGGCCGATACGCGTCTAGAAGGGAGGAGCTGATAGTCACGTCCAGCCAGGCACTGTGTATGTTGACACGGTGGTGCTACTCTGGAGGTTTTTATGTGATTTTAAAAGTTTTTATCTTGTAAGTGCAACTTGTCTGTTTGGGGGCTTTTTCCATTCCAGATATCACGTGCACACTGATATGTTTTATGTATGAAGTCACATATATATTGAAGACTATCATCCCATCATTTTGTATGAGTCACATACTTTTGGAGGACTTTTATTTTTATTTTTTATAATTTTTTTTTTTTTTTTCTATATATAGCTTTTTTGATGTCCCCTTTTTCATTTGGATTTGCTGATTTGGTAATGGTCTTTATGCTACATAACATGTGGTTATTTGACTTTTTATATTAGCGCTACTCTTATTCTGTTCTCTGATATTTACCTATAGGTAAGCCTATAATAAGGCCTACCTATACTGTAGGTACAGTAAATGTACATGCACCGTTTAGGAGATATTTGCTTGTGAATAGGCCAGTGACATAACCGGTGCATGCGCTCCAAAGGAATGTCATGCCTGAGCTGTTCCTTCAGAGTCCTGTGTTGTGAATAGTGGGTCCCACGTGCATGCACAGGAGTGACATCATCACTGCACGACAAATCAGGTGGCCGGAGGGCACAAACCCAGAAGGAAGACAGGGTGAAAATGGAAGCCCTGTCAGTGGTGATAGCGAGTCGCTGGAGGGCTTAGTTTTAAGGTAGGTTTCACAAGTTTAAAAAAAATAAACAAAAAAAAATGGCTTCAAGAAGACAGAATGTGGCCTCCTATAGAGCTTTTTAGCATTAGTTAATATTAACCCCTTCAGATCCGCGCTATAGCCGAATGACGGCTACAGCGTGGACCTACTTTGCTGGGAGGCCGTCAATAGACGTCCTCCCCTTTGCACGCCCCATGCAGAGACTCGGGTGATCACAGATTGGAGTAAGGGGTTGATTCCGGCCCCTTACCATGTGATCAGCTGTCAGCCAATGACAGCTGATCATGTGATGTAAACAGAAGATCGGTAATCGTTTTTTTTTTGTTTTTTTTCTTGCTTCTGTGCAAGGGACATCGGTCCCCAAGAGGAAGAGGCAAAGCCGCCTCATCTGTGCCAACCAGTACCACCTGCCAGTGCCCACAGTGCCATGAATCAGTGCCCACCAGTGCATAACAGTGCCAGCAATCAGTGCCACCTATCAATGCCCATGAGTGCCACCTATCAATGCCCACCAGTGCTGCCAATCAGTGCCTCATCAGTGATGCCTTTTAGTGTCACCTACCAGTGCCGATCAGTGCCCATCACTGCCACCTATCAGTGCCACCTATTAGTGCCTTTCAGTGCCACCTATCAATGTCCTTCAGTGCCGCCCATTAGTGCCACCTACCAGTGCCACCTATTAGTGCCCATCAATGCTGCCTTATCAGTGTCCATCAATGCAGCCTCATCAGCGTACATAAATGAAGGAGAAAAATTACCTGTTTGCAAAATTTATTAACAAAATATAAAACAGTTTTGTATTTTTTTTTTAAATTTGGTCTTTTTACATTTTTTCAACAAAAAAATAAAAAACCCAGAGGTGATCAAATACCACCAAAAGAAAGATTTATTTTTGGGGAAAAAAATGATAAAAATTTCATTTGAGTACAGTGTTATATGACTGCGCAATTGTCATTCAAAATGTGACATCGCTAAAAGCTGAAAATGCGTCTGGGCAGGAGGGGGGTTTAGGTGCCCAGTAAGCAAGTGGTTAAATTGATCATGACACAAGAGGTGCTGTCATCATTCTGGTGGTCACATGTTAGTCCCAATACATGGACTGATCACAGGCAGAGTACACAATTTTAGGTATGATCTGTATTTCATGGTCCAGTGTGGCTCAATGTAAATGTGCATACTTGAGAGGAAACTGACAATCACTGTAGTAGTCGGCACTACTGATAACCACGATCTCCCGGGTCCTGTGCTGAGTGGATTACTCTATGCACACTGACGACAGGGGTTTGCTTGCTTAACACTGCTGCTATTCACAGAGCACTTTATTTCCATGCCTACAAGGTGTTCTCTGATTGGATGAGGTGGAGATTGTGATATCATCACCCCTCCTATCCAACTTGTCCAGTTCATTCTTCGATAATAAAAAAATACAACGCATTCTGTGAATGGCGGCAGTGGTTAGCAAATGACCCCCCCCCCCCCCATGGTCTTTGTGCCATGGAGCGGCTGCATTGCACAGGGCCTGAAAGTTTGTAATTATCACCATAGTACAATGATTTTAAGCCTCCCAACAGCCCCTTAGGTATAACATATTACACACTTAAGCTGGCCATCGATAGATCAAAATTTTGGCCAGTTCAGCAGGGACACGACGAATCTATGGGCAGGCTGGTCGACCAACTTCTGTACAACCGGCCTATTGGAATATTTTTTACATTGGTCCAGCTTGGACCAATGTAAGCATGCTGCAAAGATTGTACCTGGCACTAAGCTTTAAATATTCCTCCTAAACAGCAGATACGCAGCATGACACACTCCCGCCCATTACACTCTCACAAATTTGCATATTTATCTAGAATAATTTGATCTAATTTATTGTTTCAGTTATGTAAACACAAAATTGCATAATGTATTGAACATTCTCATGCTTGCATGACACAACTAAAGCTCTTGATAATCATCTTATTTTTTTTTAATGGCAGTTGGAAGGAGAAGGTGGCATGACTTTTGACCCCATGCTGGACCATCAAGGCATATGCTGCATTGAATGTAGAAGAAGTTACACCCAGTGCCAGAGAATCTGTGAACCTCTTCTTGGCTACTATCCATGGCCATACAACTATCAGGGGTGCCGCTCAGCATGCAGAATCATCATGCCCTGCAGCTGGTGGGTAGCTCGTATCCTGGGAGTTGTGTAACATGAATGGCATTAAAATGACAGATGGAAATAACTCCAGAAAGAAAGAAAAAGAAAAAGGCCAAACTGAAGCGGTATCAGAAAATGTTGTTGACATGTTATTTGTTGTAAATAAAGACCTAAGTTAATATGTGATGACCACATTCATTGTGTGGAATGTGGTCAGGTCTTAGGCATGATCTCTGTATGGAAAGTGCAATAGTCTTCATGGGAATTTTCCTACACTTTGCCCTCTTTTTTTTTCTGGATTAATCTTTTCATGTAGAACCCTGTCCTGCCGTGAGACATATTTGCTGACGTGATTTAGAGAAACGTTCATTTTTAAAGGTTAACTTGACTGGCTGCCGTGTTTCACATTTCTGTAGCTTGATGTAAATAAATCTCAAGTGAATTTGCACCCTGTTGTTGTTGAAGCGGATACATTTCTAACAGCGGAAACCAGTTGATGCCAGCTTGTTACTTGCTGCTGTTTCCAATCAGTAATTTCTCTGTAGATGGAGGAATAACATATTTGACAGAAACTATTTATATTTTTTGACAATGTAATGTATAACACAAGTTTAGCTAATTTTATACCAATCACTGCAATAAAAAGAATGATTACTTTTTTTTTTCCATGGAATGGGCTATAATTCTCTTATGCAAATGAGTTATTTTATGTACGGTGCTCCTGAAAAAAAAAAATTACTCAGCTATGCTTCCTTGTCAGTCTGAATAAACTTGCGCTAATAATATCCATAGCTTGCCTAATGTAGCCACTGAATTTCTAAACAGAGATGCGAATGTGTTCTGCATTTATCAGAATTTTGCATTATAATCAGCAGTTCTGATTAATCTGATTTCCAGGCAGATGGGATTATTTTATTGAGTGTGTGCTAAAGTGTCCAGCCTACAAAGAATCATGCAACTTGTGCATTCTGTTGTTCTCCACAGAGTGGACAGATGTTCACAAACACAGAGGGAACTTTTTTGCCTGGAAAATATTCCTCTAGATTTTTTTCCTCGATTTTTTTTTCAGATTTGTGTAATTTGTGTATCTTTGTATATTGTATTTACAATAACTTTGCATGAAAAGTATCACTCTCCCATGTTTATGAAAACCAGAAAAGGTGATCTGTTCCCCATCTGTCTGGTGGCTCGGATCGGATGGAGGCCGGGTGTAAATAGAGAGGCAGCCCGATTACATCTGGCTGTCCATAAAGGAGAGCGGGCTGTGCTTGTATCCGTTCTGCATGAGCGGAGGAGACACAAGGAAAAGAGCTGGGTGCACATCGCTCAAAGCCACATGTTAGGATTTGATGAGCTGATGGAAGAATCCGGGTGCCTGCCTGGTCCGCAGCCAGAGAAATCCAATTGAAACAGAGAAAAATGGCGGCACATCCGGAAAAAAAGGGGGGTGGCTGGTTTGTGTCTGCTCCGATTGAAACAGAGAAAAATGGCGGCCCATCCGGAAATAAAATCAAAAAAGTTTATTGAAAGTCCATAAAATCAAGAGAACATGACATACATCAATCCAATAAGGTGCTTAGTGGACGCGTTTCACACAAACGTGCTTACTCATCACTAATGTATGTCATATTCTCTTGATTTTATGGACGTTCAATAAACTTTTTGATTTTTTTTCCGGATGGGCCGCCATTTTTCTCTGTTTTAATTGGAGCAGACACAAACCAGCCACCCACCTGCTCAGTGGACAGATTCCCCACTGAGTTGGTGGACTCCAACAGAGCTCACCCTATTGTAAGGGGCGACTTTACACCCGACTGCCATCGGGTTGGATGTAGGCAGGTGTAAATGGACACATGTCTATTTTCACCTGCCACTTCATTGAGGAAAATGGAGGTTCCGATTGGGTCTGCCTGAAAAACAGACAGGCAGTCCTGATCAGAACGTTCCTGTGAAAGGGGCCTAAAGCAGTCTATTGGTTGGTTTCTGCATTCTATCCACTTTTCCTTCCTCCATGTCGATCAGTCAGATCCAAGTAAGAATTCTTTAAAATGGTATTATACTGTGAGAGAAATATTAAAAAAAAAAAAAAAAAAAAGCTTTGAAAGCCTGTTAATGGTCATCACTCCTGTAAAACATTTTATAAAGTGGAGTAAATATTAGGAACTGTATTACTACTCCTGATTTAAAGGAAAACAGTAGTGCATTTTGACTGAGAATACCTTCACTTATCATTGTAATGTTTCCCGAAAAGGAAATGTTGTGACTTACATTTTATATGCTTGATCTTCCACATTTTCATGATGGAATGTCATACACAGGTTTGTAGACTTTCCCCTGAGAGAGTCTCTCTATAGCAGACAACTTCAGTTAATATGCTTGCTGAAAAATTGCCAGATAAAATAAAAAATGCCATATTACCAGAAATGTGATAAGTAGCCTAGTTCTTGTTCTTATAGTGGAACTATGGGCAAAATAAAAAAAAAAAAAATACATTAAGTATATTATATGGTCAGTCATTAGCATTAACATTTTTTTTTTTTTCTTTCTGCTGTCCAGCAAATATCTTAGCTACAGGTTTGGGATAACAATAAAACTCTGCTGAGGATGCTTATAAAGCCTAGTACAGACGATGAGATTATCGGACGGATGATTGTCCATTTTTTTGCATGCTAGTCTCATATCGAAAAAAATAGGTTACTAAAGTACGAAAATTCTCGTAAGACAGAATAAAAATTCGGAATTGATGTAATGTATTTTTGGATGAAAACTGTACTGTTTAAACAAAAATCGTATGATCTGGTATCAGATGAGAAAAATTTTTGTGTTTGTCCCTTTGAGAACTTTTGAATGAAAGCTGTGTACTAACGATCAGATTTTCGTACGATCGTTTTGATTTGCTTTTAAAAGTGTTACCGTGTTTCCCCGATAGTAAGACACCCCCGATTGTAAGACGTATCGGGAGTTTCAGAGGGGTCAGCTAATATAAGCCGTACCCCGAAAGTAAGACATATGTCTTACTTTTGGGGAAACACGGGGGGATTTGCCTCCAGTGACGTGCGGTACAAAGAGTGGGGCTGGGGGTGCGGGCCGCTGGGGGTGCGGGTCTCTGTCCCCCTCCGTTCTCCCCCTCCGTTCTCCCCCTCCTTTCCGCTTTCCTCCTCTGTGCCTCCCCGCTGTCCCCTCCGTTCCCCCCTCCTTCTCTGTCCCCCTCCGTTCTCCCCCTCCGTTCCTCCGTCCTCCCCCTCCTTCCTTTGTGAATAGACAGAGTCAGCTGACTCTGTCCATTCACATAACTGAAACATTGTAATCTCCTGTGATTACTATGTGTCAGTTTATGAATGGAGAGAAGCCGCTGTCTTCTCTCCTTTCATTCTCAGTGCAGCTGAGGCTGCAGAGAAAGGGACTGGGGAATCTCTATCCTCTGTCTCTTTCTCTGTCTCAAGGGGGAGATATCAGAGGTCTGTTAAGACCCCTGATATTTCACCAAAGCCCCCCAACATATTTTCCCAATATAAGACATACCCCGAAAGTAAGACATAGTGGGGCTTTTAGGGATAAAAAGAAAGTAAGACACTGTCTTACTTTCGGGGAAACACGGTAGCTGAAGTTGGGCTTTCATTTGTTTGCCTGTTATTTAAAGTCCATTTAAAACTACTACATACTCATTTAAGCCAACCCTATCCTCAGGGTGACACAGCTGCTGTGCAACGTCAGAATTTAAAAGTAATACAACTATGTAACGGGGGGGGGGGCAAAGTTACCCAAACCAACTAATCAGGATCTATTCTACAATATCTTGTACTGGGCCAAATTTGGATTGGCTGGTATGGGTTACTGCGCTGAATAGTTAGCATTTAATTAGATCTTTTTGAATGAGGGTATAGAATATATTGTTTTCAGCCAGTCGGGACAGTTATCACTGAAGAGCCTTATATGCAATACCAATGCAATTAACCACTTCAGCCTTTGAAGGCTTTACACCCCCTTCCTGACCAGGCCATTTTTTTGCGATACGGCCAATGCGTCGCTTTAACTGACAATTGCACGGTCACGTGACGCTGTACACAAACAAAATTTATGTTCTTTTTTCCCACAAATAGAACTTTCTTTTGGTGGTATTTGATCACCTCTGCGTTTTCATTTTTGCGCTATAAACAAATAAAAGACCATCATTTTTTAAAGAAAACCCCAATTTTTTACATTTTGCTGTAATAAATATCCAAAAAAATAAATAAAAAAACTAAATTTCTTTCTCAGTTTAGGCCAATATGTATTCTTCTACATATTTTTGGTAAAAAATAAAAATCACAATAAGCGTATATTGATTGGTTTGCGCAAAAGTTATAGCGTCTACAAAATAGGGGATATATTTAGGGCATTTTTATTATTATTTTTTTACTAGTAATGGCGATCAGCGATTTTTAGCGGGACTGCATTATGGCAGACAGATCGGACACTTTTGACACTTTTTTGGGATCATTGTGCTAAAAATAGCCACTGATTACTATATAAATGACACTGGCATGGAAGGGGTTTACACTAGGGGGTGATCAAGGGGTTAAATGTGTTCCCTAGGGAGGTGTTTCTAACTGTGAGTAGAGATAGATCACTGTTCCTGATCACTAGGAACAGCAGATCTGTCTCTCTCCCGTCAGAATGGGGATCTGTTTGTTTACATTGACGGATCCCCGTTCTGGCTCTCTGTGGAGCGATTGTGGGTGGCTGACAGACATTGCGGCCACCGGCCACTCACATCGGCTCTGGCGTCGCGCGCGTGCCTACTATTGCTCTTAAACCGGCCGACGTACAGCTACAGCGATTCGCTCTGCCGTGCCAATCTGCAGCAGTATATACACAAAAAAATAAGTTTATCTAAAAACCAATTACAATAGAATATCCTAGAAATACTCCGTGGTAAGTAGGCTGCTAATATTGTAACGACTCACAAAGTGAAAAAGAAGACTTCACTTTGTCAAAGGGCCGGATATAAATGTTGGAGCAAATAGCAGAATATTCATATTCTGTCACAAGTGCAGCCCATTTACTGCTATTTCTTCAGAAACCAGCAAACATGAAGTTGAAAAATGATGTTTTTCAGCGAATATCAGAGAATGTTTAACAATAGCAGCTATGGGTTGAAGGTAACTGTGTAGCTAACCCTGCTTTGTCTAGATTAAAATGGATGTGGATCTTTATAAATCAATAGAGAATAAGCTTTATATAAAACAATGAATACATAGAAATAGAATACAAAGACATCCAACAATGTTTGTCATGTTTCATTTCTAAAATTTACATCTAGTGACATTTTGGTATACAAACATGTACAGTGCCTTGAAAAAGTATTCATACCCCTTAAAATGTTCCACATTTTAAAACGTAAAATAGATTTTATGTGATAGACCAACGCAAAGTGGCACATACAGTATCTCACAAAAGTGAGTACACCCCTGATATTTTTGTAAATATTTTATTATATCTTTTCATGTGACAACACTGAATAGATTAAACTTTGCTACAATGTAAAGTAGTGAGTGTACAGCTTATATAACAGTGTAAATTTGTTGTCCCCTCAACACACAGCCGTTAATGTCTAAACCGCTGGCAACAAAAATCAGTACACCCCTAAGTGAAAATGTTCAAATTGGGTCCAATTAGCCATTTTTCCTCCCCGGTGTCATGTGACTCGTTAGTGTTACAAGGTCTCGGGTGTGAATGGGGAGCAGGTGTGTTAAATTTGGCGTTATCGCTCTCACTCTCTCATACTGGTCACTGGAAGTTCAACATGGCACCTCATGGCAAAGAACTCTCTGAGGATCTGAAAAAAAGAATTGTTGCTCTACATAAAGATGGCCTAGACCAGTGATGGCAAACCTTGGCACCCCAGATGTTTTGGAACTACATTTCCCATGATGCTCAACTACACTGCAGAGTGCATGAGCATCATGGGAAATGTAGTTCCAAAACATCTGGGGTGCCAAGGTTTGCCATCACTGGCCTAGACCCTGAAACTGAGCTGCAGCACGGTGGCCAAGTACATACTGCCGTTTAACAGGACAGGTTCCACTCAGAACAGGCCTCGCTATGGTCGACAAGAGAAGTTGAGTGCACGTGCTCAGTGTCATATCCAGAGGTTGTCTTCGGGAAAAAGACGCATGAGTGCTGCCAGCATTGCTGCAGAGGTTAAAGGGGTGGGGGATCAGCCTGTCAGTGCTCAGACCATATGCCGCACACTGCATCAAATTGGTCTGGATAGCTGTCATCCCAAAAGGAAGCCTCTTCTAAAGATGATGCACAAGAAAGCCCACAAACAGTTTGCTGAAGACAAGCAGACTAAGGACATGGATTACTGAAACCATGACCTGTGGTTTGATGAGACCAAGATAAACGTATTTGGTTCAGATGGTGTCAATCGTGTGTGGCTGCTACCAGGTGATTAGTACAAAGAGTACTCAAGCATGGTGGTGGGAGTGTCATGGCTGTGGCTGCCGGCACTAGGGAGCTACAGTTTATGGAAGGAACCATAAATGCCAACATGTACTGTGATATACTGAAGCAGAGCATGATCCCCTACCTTTGGAGACTGGGCCGCAGGGCAGTATTCCAACATGATAACGACCCCAAACACACCTCCAAGATGGCCACTGCCTTGCTAAAGAAGCTGAGGGTAAAGGTGATGGACTGGCCAAGCATGTCTCCAGACCTAAACCCTATTGAGCATCTGTGGGGCATCCTCAAATGGAAGGTGGAGGAGCGCAAGGTCTCTAACATCCATCAGCTCCATGATGTCATCATGGAGGAGTGGAAGAGGACTTCAGTGGCAACCTGTGAAGCTCTGGTGAACTCCATGCCCAAGAGGGTTAAGGCAGTGCTGGAAAATAATGGTGCCCACACAAAATATTGACACTCTGGGCCCAATTTGGACATTTTCACTTAGGGGTGTACTCACTTTTGTTGCCAGTGGTTTAGACATTAATGGCTGTGTGTTGAGTTATTTTGAGGGGACAGCAAATTTACACTGTTATACAAGCTGTACACTCACTACTTTACATTGTAGCAAAGTGGCATTTCTTCAGTGTTGTCACATGAAAAGATAGAATAAAATATTTACAAAAATGTGAGGGGTGTACTCACTTTTGTGAGATACTTCAATTGTGAAGTGGAAGGAATATGATAAATGGTTTTCCAAATAAATATATGAAAAGTGTGGCGTGCATTTGTATTCAGCCCCCTTTACTCTGATACCCCTAACTAAAATCTAGTGGAACCAATTGCCTTCAGAAGTCACCTAATTTGTGTAATATAATCTCAGTATAAATACAGATATTCTGTGAAGCCCTCAGAGGTTTATTAGCAAACCTTAGTGAACAAACAGCATCATGAAGGCCAAGGAACACACGAGACAGGTCAGGGATAAAGTTGTGTAGAAGTTTAAAGCAGGGTTAGGTTATTAAAAATATCCCAAGCTTGTAACCTCTCACAGAGCACTGTTCAATCCATCATCCGAAAATAGAAAGAGTATGGCACAACTGCAATCCTACCAAGACATGGCCGTCCACCTAAACTGACAGGCAGGGCAAGGAGAGCATCAGAGAAGCAGCAATGAGGTCCATGGCAACTCTGGAGGAGCTGCAGAGATCCACCGCTCAGGTAGGAGAATCTGTCCACAGGACAACTACAGTGGGGCAAAAAGTATTTAGCCACCAATTGTGCTGGTTCTCCCACTTAAAAAGATGAGAGAGGCCTGTAATTGTCATCATAGGTATACCTCAACTATGAGAGACAAAATGTGGAAACAAATTCAGACAAGCACATTGTCTGATTTTTGAAAGAATTTATTTGCAAATTATGGTGGAAAATAAGTATTTGGTCACCTACAAACAAGCAAGATTTCTGGCTTCTCTGTCCTCCACTCATTTCCTGTATTAATGGCACCTGTTTGAACTTGTTATCAGTATAAAAGACACCTGTCCACAACCTCAAACAGTCACACTCCAAACTCCACTATGGTGAAGACCAAAGAGCTGTCGAAGGACACCAGAAACAAAATTATAGAGCTGCACCAGGCTGGGAAGACTGAATCTGCAATAGGCAAGCAGCTTGGTGTGAAGAAATCAACTGTGGGAGCAATAATTAGAAAATGGAAGACATACAAGATCACTGATAATCTCCCTCAATCTGGGGCTCCACGCAAGATCTCACCCCGTGGGGTCAAAATGATCAAAAAGAACGGTGAACAAAAATCCCAGAACCACTGGGGGGACCTAGTGAATGACCTGCACAGAGCTGGGACCAACGTAACAAAGGCTGCCATCAGTAACACACTACGCCAGGGACTCAGATCCTGCAGTGCCAGACGTGTCCCCCTGCTTAAGCCAGTACATGTCCGGGCCCGTCTGAGGTTTGCTAGAGAGCATTTGGATGATCCAGAAGAGGATTGGAAGAATGTCATATGGTCAGATGAAACCAAAGTAGAACTGATCACAACTCGTCGTGTTTGGAGGAGAGAGAATGCTGAGTTGCAACCAAAGAACACCATACCTACTGTAAAGAATGGGAGTGGCAACATCATGCTTTGGGGCTGTTTCTCTGCAAAGGTAACAGGGTGACTGATCCGTGTACATGAAAGAATGAATGGGGCCATGTATCGTGAGATTTTGAGTGCAAATCTCCTCCCATCAGCAAAGGCATTGAAGATGAAACGTGGCTGGGTCTTTCAGCATGACAATGATCCCAAACACCCCGCCCGGGCAACGAAGGAGTGGCTTCGTAAGAAGCATTTCAAGGTCCTAGAGTGGCCTAGCCAGTCTCCAGATTTCAACCCCATAGAAAACCTTTGGAGGGAGTTGAAAGTCTGTGTTGCCCAGCGACAGCCCCAAAACATCACTACTCTAGAGGAGATCTGCATGGAGGAATGGGCCAACATACCAGCAGCAGTGTGTGACAACCTTGTGAAGACTTACAGAAAACGTTTGACCTCTGTCATTGCCAACAAAGGATATATAACAAAGTATCGAGATTAACTTTTGATATTGACCAAATACTTATTTCCCACCATAATTTGTGATTGTCTGGATTTGTTCTCACATTTTGTCTCTCATAGTTGAGGTATACCTATGATGACAATTACAGGCCTCTCTCCTTTTTAAGTGGGAGAACTTGCACAATTGGTGGCTGACTAAATACTTTTTTGCCCCACTGTATGAGTTGTGCTCTCCATAAATCTGGCCTTTATGAAAGAGTGGCAAGAAGAAAGCCATTGTTGAAAGAAAGCCATAAGAAGTTCCATTTGCAGTTTGCGAGAAGCCTTGTGGGGGATACAGCAAACGTGGAAGAAGGTGCTCTGTTCAGATGAGACCAAAATTGAACTTTTTGGCCTAAAAGCAATACACTATGTGTGGGTGGAAAACTAACACTACACATCACCTTGAAAACAAAATCTCCACCGTGAAACGTGGTGGTGGCAGCATCATGTTGTGGGGATGCTTTTCTTCAGCAGGGACAGGGACGCTGGTCAGAGTTAATAGGAAGAAGGATGGAGCCAAATACAAGGCAATCTTAGAAGAAAACCTGTTAGAGTCTGCAAAAGACTTGAGACTGGGGCGAAGGTTCACCTTCCAGCAGGAAATGAAATGGTTTAGATCAAAGCAGATTCATGTCTAAGAATGGCCCAGTCAAAGTCCAGACCTAAATGCAATTGAGAAACAGTGACAAGACTTGGAAATTTCTGTTCACAGATGCTCTCCAACCAATCTGACAGAGCTTGAGCTATTTTGCAAAGAATGTGCAAAAATGTCACTCTCTAGCTGTGCAAAGTTGGGAGAGACATACCCAAAAAGACTTGCAGCTGTAATTGCAGTGAAAGGTTGTTCTACAAAGTATTGACTCAGGGGGGCTAAATATGAACGCACACCACACTTTTCAGATATTTATTTGTAAAAAAAAAATAATTGAAAACCATTTATCATTTTACTTCCACTTCACAATTATGTGCCACTTTGTGTTGGTCTATCACAAAAAGTCCAGATAAAATACATTTACGTTTTTGGTTGTAACATGATAAAATGTGGACAATTTCAAGGGGTATGGGGTACGTTTTCAAGGCACTGTATATGACTGCAAACTGGTGCACATAGAAGATAATCTATAATGTATTCATAGAGTACACATTGCGGTTTAATAAAACTGGAGAGTGCAAAATCTGGTGCAGCTGTGCATGGTAGCCAATCAGCTTCTAACTTCAGCTTGTTCAATTAAGCTTTGACAATAAAACCTGGAAGCTGATTGGTTTCTATGCAGAGCTGCACCAGATTTTGCACTCTCCAGTTTTAATAAATCAACCCCATGAGTTAAAAGGTTTTTAAAGCTAATTTGTTTTAAGCTTAATTCCTGATTTTTTTTTTTTTAAAGCATTCTGTGTAGTTATAAAGACTGTCCTTCTAGGGGTGATCTGTATGTCTAAAATCGTCAATGAGGACTTTAGTTGTGGTCACAGATGGGCAAATGTCTTAGGTTTGCGATAGATGAATGGCTTTTTTCTTTCTTTATTCTGATCAGCCAGTCAATAGAAGTCAATCATCAGATCATTTTTTTTTTAAAATAGGAACGGCCATACATCAGGCTTTGGTGGAGCTTCGATGAGCCTTCGGTGGGGCTTCAAGCGAGCTTTGCCATAGACTTCTAAGGAGGCTTTGAAGACTCTTTGAAGCACCACTAAAGCTACATGGGGTATAATTTTTGAAGCAAAGCAAAGTATAAACTGGACTGTAAGCTAACCATTTTATTTACTGACAGGAGCTTTGACTAGCGTTCAGAGAGCTTTAACGAAGCCTGTCCGAAGCCTTGTTTTGAAGCAAGTGAAAACTAGCCGTTAATGTGTGTTGAAATTGAAGCAAGTGTAAATGAGCCCTAAAACATTTGCAAGTCATCGAATGCTTTTCAGCACTGCCAAAATCTGGCCTGACCTCTCTAGCTCACGTGATGACGTTAGCAGTGGATACACCTTGAGGCGAGGTTCACACTTGTGTGGGTGGTTGCTGCTTCGGGGCTGCACCTACAACCACCCACAGGCAAATCCTAATGGCACCTGCACACACTGGGAATCACACTGCACATGTGATTTCCGTGTTCTCAGAAAAGGCATAGGGACCCTTTCTCTGCATTTTTAGGAGGCAAAGCAGTCCATTCAAATAAATGGATTGCCATGCCCGTGCAAAACACAGCTTGTATAGCCGCACAAGTGTGAACCTAGCCTGATGTCTACCTCCATGTTTTAGTAAACTTTAAAGAGCTGTTTTGGACAAAGCTCACCCAAACTATTCCCTTTACTAACGCATGCAGTGTCTGTCAGCACTGTATTAACTCAGCTACTTACAGTATACAGCATTGCGTTCTGGCAGTGGTATGGAAGCTACTTGTCCTGCTCCCAAAACATAATTGAGTCAGCTGAGTGCTGCTCAGCCATTCACAGGAAGCTTTGTATTTTATAAATGAATAGAAAGCTTCCTCTGATTGGCTGAGGCAGGCAGATGATATCACAATCTGCGCCTGTGCCAATCAGAGGAAGTCTTGTATTCCCACAGAAAATACAAAACCTGTGAATGGATGAGCAACGCTCAGGCTGACTTGATATTGTTCCAGGAGCGGAGCGGGAAATCCCCATACCACTCCAAGAACACAGCGCTGTATACTGTATGTAGCAGAGGCTATATAGTTCATATATATTATATTCATATATAGTCCGTATAGTTCATACAGCACTGACAGTGGCTACATGTGTTCATGAGGAAATAGATTATTTGGAACAGCTTGGGCTAAACTATTTAAAGTTCACTAAAGCATGGAGTTAGGCTTTAAGGTGATTGTAGCCCTTTTGCCTAGGTTTACACTGACAGCGAGATTGAAATCATGTGAGTTCAGCTGAACTCGCACAATTTCATACCCACGTGTCAGTCCGACTTCGGGAGTGATTTCAGAGAAATCTGTGCAGTTTCCTGCACAGATGCCTATACAAATCGCACCCCGGTGCGACACCTTAAAGTCGGCGTCGCACTGATTCGGACTGTGCCGTTTCCGGCAATAGCCGCCGATTTGACATGTCAAATCGCATACTAAATTGCACCAATGTGAACCTAGAATTTAGTGCACTATTGCAACAACACAGTTGAGAACAGTCCATGCTAGGTTTTTTTTTTAATTTTTACGAACCGTTACATTTTCAGAACAAGCTTCCTTGGGCCACACTTTTGTTCTAAGGTCCAAGCAGATGGAACATCTTGAAATACTTGCACTATTGTCTTTATAGAAAGGAAGAGGAGTCAAACCTTTCAGCTTTGGTGAGCTTTTTATTTTGCCTTTTCATTCCAACATTATCTGTAAGGTGATTTTACCATTACTAATAAGTATTGAATACTGTATGTGATATTTATTTTTTTCATTAACAGTTAAACTGTTACTAAACCCAGGAGCCTGCATTCACTATATCTGGTCTCCCACAGTACACAGAACATAGAAATCCAATTATTTTAGTAAATATAAATGGCTAAATACCTTTTCTCATCAACATTACATAGCAGTCTTGTGTCTTCTATCAGTGTCTGGTTAAAGCTTGTAGGAGTTTTCATTCCACTCTGACTGTCCTATGAAGCTGCAGGACCCCTGACTGGACAGTGCTAATTGGCCCTGTGCTGAGCACATGCACCCTTCCAAAAAAAAAAAAAAAAAAAAAAAAAAAAAAAAACTCTAGCAATACACACCCAACTGAGCATGGGCAGAGTGACTCCGAAGGTTCTGTCTGATCAGGTGATGAATTGGGGACAGTGGAAGAAGGGAAGAATCAGAGAAGACAGGATCCAACAGCTGTTTTACATAACGCAACAGATTAACCCTTTAGGTTCCACAGTGAGTATAAGCCCTCATGCACACAGGCTGTTAAAAAAACGTTATGAAAACACCAGTATCTTTGCAGTGATTTTTTAAAACTTTTTTCAGCGTTTTTGCAATAGCGTTTTTGAGCGTTTTTCCGTGTTAGCGTTTTTGAGTGTTTTTTTTTTTCCAAATTTTTTTTTTTTTTTCAATGGATCAAAAACGCTAAAAAACGTTGGTGAATGACGTTTTTGAGCGTTTTTCAGCGTTAGAGCGTTTTTACAGCTGAAAAACGTCTCTCAGAACCCACTGGTCCTGGGTTTTTTTTACAGCTTAAAAACGCCTATGCCACTTGCAGCTCAAAAACGCCTAGGTGGGCATGAAGCCATAGACTAACATAGACAGGCCTTTTTAAGCTGCAAAAAAAGCTCAAAAAAGCAGCTGTAAAAACGTCCGTGTGCATGAGGACTAACAAGCATGCTTTACTGCATATACCAGGGATATGCAATTAGCGGACCTCCCGCTGTTGCAGAACTACAAGTCCCATGAGGCATAGCAAGACTCTGACAGCCACAAGCATGACACCCAGAGGCAGAGGCATGATGGGACTTGTAGTTTTGCAACAGCTGGAGGTCCGCTAATTGCATATCCCTGACACATTCAGACTGATTTTACTGTTGTGGGTTTAGTAACACTAATTCTTTTGGAAAAGCATTAAGAGTTTGATGTGCTTGGAGCAGGAAAAAGCACTTGAAAGATGAACAGATGAGGCAGATAAAAAAAAAACAAATCACATACAGTACCCCAACTGAAAATAAAAAATAAAAAAAAAATCATAGGAGAAAAAATATATTTGTGTTAAATATAAGGATAAAATTAGGTAAAGGATTAGGATGAAATTGAGGTGGAAAGAAGTTAATATGACAAGTTCAATGTTCCCCAAATTTGTGACTTCAGAATGACTGAAGGTCATTGCCCATTTGAATGTGAAAGGCTCTGGCGGTAAGTACATGAGAGCTTTCATTTTGTTAGAAGTTGGAGTATGAAGGGGTCGCATACCATTCTAATGAGGTGGTATATCAGTTCAGGAATTCTGTTTGTCTTCCTATTCCCCTGGCAAATACAGATCACTTATAATAGTAATCTTTATTTCATAGTTATCAAGAATCAGGAGACCATTATTGAAGTTACTGCATAAGAGGAAAGAAAGAGCTGGATGAGCTGTGCACCCCAGAAAATATCCATCAGAGTTTATAAGAAATGCTAGTGATGTCATGGGCATTTCAGATTTGACACAATATAGAAATACTGTGTTTAGATTGTGCAAAGGATGCTTTTGCGCTACTATGGATAATATAAATCAGTATATGTGAATATAAATGCAGCAAAATCTGTAGTGTACCACAAATCACTAATCAAAAAATGAAAATTAATAAAGTGATTTCGCGCAAATAATAATAAATAGTGACAAATAATATGTTTAAATAATTCAGGAGAGTAATTAAATCATTATTGTGGGAGTAAACACAAGTGATACATCCAGTGTCTATCTACAATAATACACTGAAAATACAATAATAACAACCTTGTGTAAAATTACAGTGTTCTTCATACATTGGTGACAGTGATAAATAAGTAAATATGACCTAGTAGAGACATAAATTGTATGGATGAAGTATAAATCACCTTTTGTGGCTGTACTCAATAAAGATTCACTTTAAATGGTAACAAAATTGAGGAATAATATTATAAAGACCAAAAAATGGTTTTGGATGGAAGATTATAACGTTCTATGTGTAATAAACCGAGTGTAGGTAGTTGTTCCCAATATTCCCAGTGCGGCTCCTTTAGCAGTCAGGTCTCACAGGACTCTTACCTCAATGCTGGCTATGATATGCAGTACCCGCCATCACCGCTGGGTGGATTCTTTAGTTCTCCTGCATTGTGGTCATACCTCCTCTGGATGATATATTACTACTTTGTTCCCTCAATGCTGGCTGTAAGATGCAGTACCCTCCGCCTCCACTGGAGGGATCCTTTGGTTTTCCTGTGTTGTGATCGTGTCTCCTCTGTATAATATATTACAGCTCTGTTTCCTTTCCGATTAATGCGATCTGTACTCAGTGTGGGGGGGTACCTCAATGGAGAGGGGACAGGGAAAAGAAGGGACCTCTGATAGTGCAGTATGTTAGGTAATTCAAGAAAGCGATTTATTAAAAAGCATATACTCTTACACAAAGAAAAGTTTAAAAACACAGGGAACAAATTAGGCGTTGTTCCTCGCCTTGTCACGTCACTTCCGGTCGTGGCTCTATCCGGTCAATCCCTACGCGTTACCTTGTTTCACAGCCCCAGATGAAGTTGTGTGAAACAACGTAACGTGTAGGGATTGACCGGATAGAGCCACGACCAGAAGTGACGTGAGAAGGCAAGGAACAACGCCTAATTTGTTCCCTGTGTTTTTAAACTTTTCTTTGTGTAAGAGTATATGCTTTTTAATAAATCGCTTTCTTGAATTACCTAACATACTGCACTATCAGAGGTCCCTTCTTTTCCCTGTCCCCTCTCCATTGAGGTACCGCCCCACACTGAGTACAGATCGCATTAATCGGAAAGGAAACAGAGCTGTAATATATTATACAGAGGAGACACGATCACAACACAGGAAAACCAAAGGATCCCTCCAGTGGAGGTGGAGGGTACTGCATCTTACAGCCAGCATTGAGGGAACAAAGTAGTAATACATCATCCAGAGGAGGTATGACCACAATGCAGGAGAACTAAAGAATCCACCCAGCGGCGACGGCGGGTACTGCATATCATAGCCAGCATTGAGGTAAGAGTCCTGTGAGACCTGACTGCTAAAGGAGCCGCACTGGGAATATTGGGAACAACTACCTACACTCAGTTTATTACACATAGAACGTTATAATCTTCCATACAAAACCATTTTTTGGCCTTTATAATATTATTCCTCAATTTTGTTTATTTACCATTTAAAGTGAATCTTTATTGAGTACAGCCACAAAAGGTGATTTATACTTCATCCATACAATTTATGTCTCTACTAGGTCATATTTACTTATTTATCACTGTCACCAATGTATGAAGAACACTGTAATTTTACACAAGGTTATTATTATTGTAGTATTTTCAGTGTATTATTGTAGATAGACACTGGATGTATCACTTGTGTTTACTCCCACAATAATGATTTACTCTCCCGAATTATTTAAACGTATTAATTTGACACTATTATTATTATTTGCGCGAAATCACTTTACTAATTTTCACTGTGGTTAGATTGTGCTACAGACTGCTTTTACAGCTTGGTTCAGGTCTCCTAGCTCAGTGGCACACTGTACCTCAAAACCATTCTGAGGCCTATTTAATAAACAGGACAAAGACAAACATATAGAAAGGGTGATATCCTATAACAGTGATGGTGAACCTTGGCACCCCAGATGTTTTGGAACTACATTTCCCATGATGCTCATGCACTCTGCAGTGTAGTTGAGCATCATGGGAAACGTAGTTCCAAAACATCTGGGGTGCCAAGGTTCGCCATCACTGGCCTATAAGATTTCAGTTTAGTGGAGCCATATTGGCCATGAAGCCAAGGTTTCTATGGGTTACTGCATCTTGCACAGCCTTTTAGAATAAGTTACTAACTGATCCTTCTTTTCTCTGGGAAGCGCAAGTCCAAGAATGAGTATACATCACCAAAGAGCTCTTCCTGGTTGAGTAAAATGATCTTCTTAGAATCTCCACTATTAATTTGGGAATGGGGAAAAATACTGACTTCAAAGATGGATTGCTATGGGATTCATTATAATGCCATCATTAATGTGTATAATGGCCAGGCTGCCACAGCTGTTAGTTGAATTTGTGTCTTCCTCTCCTTCAGAATTCCATCTCAATCTTAAATGTGCATGTTTAAGAACATAAAGCCCTTTATAGCTAAAGGCAAACTAAAATAAAATCAGACCAACCTCCCAAGTGGCAGCAGCCCCTATATGCATATATAAAATCAGATTATTGGGAGAACCACACTTGTTTTTATCTCCGAGATCTTGAACCTTTTTATGTGAGGACCAAAGTACCCATGTGTGCCTCAAAATACTGCACTTACCATTGGTACACAATTGAATCAATGCCTTACCTTGCAACCTTATAACAAGACTGTGAGATACTATTTGAGTGTCCTCCTCTTCAGGGGTCTCCTAGCTCTATTGTACACATGTGTACCATGATCACCATTCATTGCTATGGAAAGGCCATGCATCATTGAGTTTAAAGATAGACAGCCTTTCCACAGGAATGCAAGGAGATTGAGGAGCAGAGTCCTGCCAGGAGTATTTGAAGAAGAGGTGGTGTAGCACCCAGCTGGCTGCACATCAAGGATCTTGAAAGAGAAGGGAAAGGTATTGGCAGGGTGAGGACATTTAAAGGCTAGCCTTACAAAAGGACAGGTATAATTTAAAGGTAAGATATAGTTTTTTTAAATTATTTGTTAGATATGTGTAAAGCTGACCACACACGTTACAATCTGATTAAACTATCTCATTTAGATCTACCAAACAAGTATGTAGTGTAAGGGCCTGCTTAACTATATACAAACGGAAAGGACTTTTTAGGTCCAAAAATTTTAACAGGGCTATCTAAGAAAAAATTACCAAGAAAATCACACAGCAAGAAAATGAGGCTTGTTTATTTATATACTGTACATGTATATATGTACATAGTTATAACTGTGTATAAATATGGTTTTGTAGAAAATGTCTTCCATACACAAAAAATAAACCAAGGTGTAGCAGTGTTGCTACAGCCCAGAATAACCGTGGGCATGCTAAGAGAATAATGTGGCATGCATAGCTCACCATTGAAGTGGGTGTGGTCACAATGCACTGGCAGTGGGAAGGGCACAAAGGAGCATAGTTAAATAGAACTTCAGTCCAGTCACTCATATATATGCTACAATCCTCAACATTTTCTTTAATTACTGTGTCCCAAGCTAGTCTTACAGATACATACCAAAACAAAAACATTTTTTTAAGATTTAACATTTCTATTAAACATAACACATTCATATTCTTGACTACTAAAGGTATGCTGTACATTGCACATTCCGGACTTCTGCAATCCCAGTAGAATGGTCAGGATTATGTAACATACAGCCCTGATTGCAGAGTGCAGTGGTCAGGAGCATGCAACATACAGTTCAGCACACAGAGTGCAGTGGTCAGGAGTATATAACATACAGGCATATAGATGGCAGCACTTAAAAATATGTAACCTAAAGCAAGGCATGCAGCGGCCAATATTATGTAACATACAGTACAGTGTACAAAAAATGGGGGACAGGAGTATGTAATGCAGGTGTGAATAATCTTGACTGCTGCACTTTGTATGCTGTGCTGTAGTGTTAGTATACTCCTTCGTAGTATTGGGCAAATCTGCTTGGGTTCAGTAAATACGTAAAAAAATCTGCAAACTTTAATGGGAACGTTATTCAATAATCAATAGGAGGAGAAGTCTGTCCAGACTGATGCTCCTCCTTATGCCTTAAACCCAGTTTACCATTTTTCTTGGATTTTAGAAGGAAATTTTGCTGATTTGGCTCGCACCATGTGAAGTGTATAGGTAGCGAAAAACTGATTTCTAGGTTAAGAAGATGCTCTCTCAATTCCTGGAATTTCTAGCCGTCAACCTAGGAAAGTTGGGTAGCTGCAGATCTCCACACCACCACTTCACTGTTTTATACGTACTTTGTTCACTCTAAGTTTTTTGTTTCATAATAATTGAATCTAGTATACATCTCTAGCAGGGCTGGACTGGGACAAAAATTTGGCCCTGGACTTCCTCATGACTGGCCCACTTTAATTTTGAGCGTCCCCAACAGCATCCCCCTTACATCAGAGGGTCCCCAACAGCGTCCCCCTTACATCAGAGTGTCCCCAACAGCACTCCTCTTACATCAGAGTGTCCCCAACAGCGTCCCCCTTACATCAGAGTGTCCCACAGCATCCCTCTTACATCAGAGTGTCCAACAGCGCCCCCTTACATCAGAGTGTCCCCAAAAGCATCCCCCTTACATCAGAGTGTCCCCAACAGTGTCCCCCTTACATCAGAGTGTCCCCAACAGCATCCCCCTTACATCAGAGTGTCCCCAACAGAGTCCCCCTTACATTAGCGTGTCCCCAACAGAATCCCCCTTACATCAGAGTGTCCCCACCAGCAGCCCACTTCACATCACAGTCCCCACCAGCAGCTTCCTTCACATCACAGTCCCCACCAGCAGCCCACTTCACATCACAGTCCCCATCAGAGAGCCCACTTCACATCAGAGTCCCCACCAGCAGCCCACTTCACATCAGAGTCCCCACCAGCAGCCCACTTCACATCAGTCTCCACCAGCAGCCCACTTCACATCACAGTCCCCACCAGCAGCTCCCTTCACATCACAGTCCCCACCAGCAGCTCCCTTCACATCACAGTCCCCACCAGCAGCTCCCTTCACATCACAGTCCCCACCAGCAGCCCACTTCACATCGGAGTCTCCACCAGCAGCTCCCTTCACATCACAGTCCCCACCAGCAGCTCCCTTCACATCACAGTCCCCACCAGCAGCTCCCTTCACATTACAGTCCCCACCAGCAGCTCCCTTCACATCACAGTCCCCACCAGCAGCCCACTTCACATCAGTCCCCACCAGCAGCCCACTTCACATCAGTCCCCACCAGCAGCTACCTTCACATCACAGTCCCCACCAGCAGACCACTTCACATCACAGTCCCCATCAGAGAGTCCCCAGCAGCAGCCCACTTCACATCACAGTCCCCACCAGCAGCCCACTTCACATCACAGTCCCCATCAGAGAGCCCTCATCAGCAGCCCCCTTCACATCAGTGTCCTTTCCTCTCCTCCCCCTCCCACATGTACTCACTCTTTTGAAGGCAGCTTCTCGTTCCTCTCTCCAGTCATGTGATAACAAGTGATAGGGGAGAGAGGAAGAAAACTCTGCCGTTGGTCTATCTCCCCCTGCAGCCTGGAGGGAGCAGAAAGCCTAATGCTCTCTCCAGCATATGACGGAAGCTGCTCCTCCTGACAGGAGTGAAATTGCGATCACTCACTGTCAGAGAGGAGCGGCTCCAGGACCGCACCTGACTGGCCGACTGAGCCATCGGCCCACCGGGAATCTCCCGGTAGTTCCGATGGCCAGTACATGCCTGATCTCTACCTGTTGCAAATCAGCTTGCTCTTGAAGGTCTGTGTCCAGTGGGGGCACGTACCCTTGCTGAGACATGTTGCTGCAAATATGAACAGTGTAGCTATATCCGTGTACACACAAATAATGCTGAAGGCAGATGTTTATGCGGATGTTATGCAGAGCAGAAAATAAACCACAATTGCAACATAATTCTGGAAATTAATACTTCCCAAGGCAAGAGTAATAAACATAAGATTCCAATGCATGCACAGCTTTCCAAACTGAATAAACATTTAAATCTAATGAGTGATACTGGACATGTTCAATTAATGCAGGAAGCTGTAATCTGATCCTTGGTTGCTTATAAGCAGATACAGTCATGGCCAAAAATATTGGCACTCCTGCATTTGTCAGATAATACACCACTTCACCCAGAAAATTGTTGCAATTACAAATGTTTAGGCATTATCATGTTTATTTTGTTTGTATTGGTAGGACACAAAAAAGTGGAGAAACAAAAAGCCAAATCTGACACATTTCACACAAAACTCCAAAAATGGACTGGACAAAATTATTGCCACCTTCTCAAAATTGTAAGAAATAATTGCATTCCAAGTTTGTGATGCTCCTGTAATTTGTAATTAAACTCATCTGTATCAATTAACAGGTGCTGACAATATAGATTTCACTGGCAACCAGTTAAAATCGTGAAAAAAGTACTCAACCTTTCTGTTGTGTGCCATGGAGAAAATAATGAGCAGCAAAGAATTGTCTGAGGATTTGAAAACAAATTGTGGAAAAGCATGGACAATCTCAAGTCCATCTCCAGAGATCCTAATGTTCCTGTGTCCACTGTGCGCAACATTGTCAAGAAGTTTACAGCCTGTGGCACTGTAGCTAATCTCCCTGGACATGGACGAAAGAGAAAATTTGATCAAAGAGTTTGCCAAAATCCTTTTTGGAGAATGTGCTGTGAACAGACCAAACAAAATTACAGCTTTTTGATAAAGTCCATCATTCTGTTTTCAGAAAAAGAAATGCCTTTAAAGAAAAGAATACAGTCAAACATGGTGGAGGTTCACTGATGTTTTGGGGTTGCTTTACTGCTTCAGGCACTGGATGTCTTGACCTTGTGCATGCCATTATGAAATCTGAAGACCACCAAAGAATTCTGGGGTGCAATCCAGGGCCCAGTGCTACAAAGTTCAGTCTCAGTCAGAGGTCATGGGTCTTACAGCAAGACAATGACCCAAAGTACACGTCAAAAAGCACTCAGAAATGGTTTAAAACAAAGTGCTTGAGAGTACTGAACTGGCCAGCAATAAGTACAAATTGAAATCCCATAGCACACCCGTGGAGAGATCTCAAAATAGCAGTTAGTAAAAGGAACCCTTAAAATCTGAGAGACCTGGAGCAGTTGGCGAAATAAGAGTCCAAAATTCCAGTAGAGAGATGCAAGAAACTCATTGTTGGTTACAGGAAGTTATTTTTACAAGGGGCGTGCTACCAAATATTTAATTGAGGGTGGAAATAATTTTGGCTAGTCCATTTTTGGAGTTTTGCATGGAATGTGTCAGATTTAGATTTTTGTTTCTCCACATGAGAAGGTCTAATAATTTGTAATTGCAACAGTTTTCTGGGTGAATTATCTGACAGAAATGCAGGGGTGTCAAAATTTTTGGCAATGACTGTATGTGCAGAGGAGACAATGTACTTACTAAGGCACAGGTACACTTCACAAGATACGCAGCAGATAATATAAAGGCTTTAGGAATCCATCTTCTTACTGCTCTGTTCCAAATGCAGCTTTATGCATTGACATACCTCCATAGTCCCAGTCTATTCAGACAGGCTGGTCATCTGTTGACTTGGCTCCATCCACAGGCAGCTTATTTCTTTAATAAGACACAGAAGTTTATATCCAACACAACTTTACTTCAGATAACTGCAGTGCAGAGGATGTTTTTCCAGTTTCGAATATCTGTTTCTGCAATGACTAAACCTATACTATAGGAACATAGAGAGTCTAGATGGGAATATACCAACTAGCACTGAACAGGAAGGGAGAAACATAGGGATGTACCAAATCAAATACAATTTGTATTGGCTCAAAACCATCAGATGTCGGTCTACATCAAAACAATAATCATCAGATGCTGTTCAATGCAATAACAGAAAAATATATTATAGGTGGGACAGAGCGGAATTTCAATTTTAAGGGGCCTTTGACATAGGCGTCATATGTTCAGTCACATTTTTGCAAAGAAAAAATGAATTCAGTTTACACATCCATCTTCAGATCAGATCAGTTTGCACTTCAGTTCTGTGCGTTTCAGATCACATCCGTCTACTTATGCAGTTTTTTTAGTTGTTGCAGAGGCCAATTAAAGGTGACAAAAGTATAAACAAAAAATGTTTCTTGCCCAAAAAAGGACATAAACATATCGGATGTAAACAGATGGCATTTGTTTACAAAAATTCAGATTACAGAAAAGGATGCAGCCTTTTTCGTTAAAAAAAAAAAAAAAATGGACCTGAACGGATGTAAGAGGATTTAAATGGACAATCAACCAATTACATCCACCCAGCCATAGACATACATTGTGGGTTAGTCTGGGTCCATCTGAAAGACTGACAGGTTGATCTATACTAACCACCTATGTGAAAGGGCCCTTAATAATGAAAAATCAATTTTTCACACTGTGATCTAGTACTTTTTTAGTACTTTTACTCAGTGTCCTGTAGCAGTACTGTAGGCCCAGAAGCTGATGGGTGTGGCTCCTAGGTGTTGAGACCACTTGCCATTTTAAAGCTGGTTTAAAAAATGGATTGATTTTTGGCTTACCTTAAAATCCATTTTTGGAGTAAATCACAGTACACGAAGCGACTTTAGTAATCCTTTTGAACAGTGTCATACGCCACCTATAGGTGCTTGAAAACTGGCAAAAAAAATACAGGAAGCTCCCTCCTAGGCATAACCCCTCCCTCGTAGGAAGGGCTTTAGTTTTGGAGCAAACCATAAACCGCAATACATAGGGGAGGCATCTCTGTATCCATGATGTACTCCAAATGGATTTTACAGGTAAGCCAAAAATCCAGTTTGATCATACATCATGGGACACAGAGCAGCTTTTTGTAATCCTTTCAAACAGGGATTTCCCAAAGCACTGAACATGAGGGGAGAGCAACATGACAACAATCCAAAAGGCCCCAAAAACCATAACAGAAAACAAGAAAAAACCTTGGAGCAGCCTGCAAACACTGCGACCAGAAGTAGCGTCATCAGCAGCTCTAACATCCACCTGGTAAAACTTTGTAAAAGGTTGAACCAAAGACTACGTAGCAGTTTTGCAAACTTGTGCTACTAAAGCTTGATGGATAGCCCAGGAAGCACCTACACTCCTGGTAGAATGAGCCATCACCAAAAAAGGTAGGACCTTTCCTTTCAAACTGTAAGCTTGAGAAATAACCTGACAAATCCAAGGGGAAAAATAGTGGACTTGGTAACTGTGTGACCCTTTTTTTGTCCCTCAGGCAGTACAAAGTGAATCTGATTGCTGAATCGTGGCAGTTGACTTCAGGTAAACCCCGATAGCACAAACCACTTCCAAAGAAGGTAAGACAATATCGTGGTTGAGATGGAAGGTCGAAACCACCTTAGGCAAAAAAGAAAGCTGAGCTCGAAGAACCACCTTGTCATGACGGAGTACCATAAACTGCTCCTTACAGGAAAGGGCCACCAGTTTCAAGACCCTATGTGCCGAAGTAATGGCAACCCGGTACACAACCTTTCACGTCAAAAGAACTAAGGGAAGGTCTCAAATAGGCTCAAATGGAGTTTTTGTAAAACAAAGAAATAAATTGAAATCCCATGGGCTCAAAATTGGTCCAGAGAAACAATGTGTGACACTCAGTACAAAGGCATGCACCAAACAATAAAAATTCCTCACACCAGGTCATATAAGATTTCCAGGTCTTGTGGTAAATTTTCCTCAAATTAGTCTTTCTGGCTTTCAAAGGAGTAGGAATAACTGAATCAGAAACTTTCCTGTCCCTTAAAGCGGAAGTAAACCCATCCATAAAACAGTTTCATTTCCGGCACGTGCCGGAAATGTAACACTCCCATTGGTTGTGCTCTCGAACAAACTGTCAAACCATCCAATGGCTGGTGTCATAACTGACCACATGTGCAGCATCATGGCAGTTTTAGATTAAACAGAGGCAAAGATGGCAGCTTCCTTGGCTGAAAATGATAGGAGGGTTTACTTACACTTTAAGTAGCCATGCTGCTAAAGCCAGTAACCGTAAAGCAGGATGGAAAAATCGGACCTTGTGACAGGAGGTCGGGACAATCCGGAACTGTCCACTGACATATTCACTATGTCAGAATACCAGGTTTACCTGGGCAAAACCAAGGCACTTGGAGTCACGGGTATTCCCTCCACCTGAATTTGTGTGGAGTAGGCCTGGCAGAAGCTGTAGCAGAGGGAAGGCATAAATCAGGGAGAACTGATCCTATGGTGTCAGAGCATTTACCACAAACGCCTGAGGATCCCTGTTCCTGGAGACAAACATGTCCAGGGTCCCACTGAACCTGGGTGCCAGAGGGTCCACATCTGATGTGCTCCAAAATCGGCAGGGTTCCTAGAACACCTCCTCATGGAGAGCCCACTCCCCTGGCAACAAGTGCTGAGGAAGTCTGTCTGTTATTATTCCATACCTGGAATGTGTAAACACAGAGCGGGAACATGAAGCTCCATCCAAGGCAGAATGAGATCCGATTCTTTCTAAACCGCCTGACTTTTGGTGCATCCTTGGTGATCTATGTATGTATGTGGTGTTGTCTGACTGAACCCTTTATGGGAGACCCTGCAGTTGCGTGAAATGACTCGTGTGAAGACCAAGAGCTCTGCAACGCGTTAAGTTGATGTTTATCATCAGCACCTCCAATATAGGAGGAAAAAGGACTTTCTTGTCTCCAGAAGTTGTGAAGACATTCACTCCTGGGGTCAAAGGACATTGGGGAGTTCAGTGGCTGCGTCCTCCTGTCATATGCCATCAGAACATTCCACTGTGGAAGCCTGGAATGGAACTGAGCAAAGGATATTGCCTTGAAAGAGGCACACATTTTTCCCAAAACCCTTAAGCTTGGTTCACACATATTCAGCCGCAGTTTCAGTGCGGCAGTCCGTTGCAGCTCTGTTCACTAGTTCAGGTGCAAATTTTCACCTGAAATCGCACATGAATTAGACCCAAAAATGCACAGGACCCTTTTTAAAGCCTCACCGCGGCCACCCTGCACATGTGTGAACCAACTCTATTAAAAGCCGCTCCGATTTACATGTTATGTGAATTGGATGTGATAAAAAACGCATCCAATTCGCATATATGTGAACCGAGCCTCATGCAACAGCGAATTGAGGAATTTCTCAATGTCCTGAGAAAAGCTTCATCAGAGCAAGGCATTTCTCCAAAGGGAGAATCACCCTCGCCTGGGAAACATCCACAATTGGGCACAGCTATTCCAACTGCTGGGCTAGAAGCAATGCATATTTCTGGAGATCAAGAACCTAGCCAAACCTCTCCAGTGTGCATACTGTGAGAAACACATTCTTGGAGTGGATTGTTACCTCAGAAGCAAACCATCCAGGTATCCCAGAACAGGCACCCCCTGGATGCATAGAAAGCTAAGAATCTGAGCCAGTACCTTGGTAAATACTCAGGGAGCCATGAACCGGCTGAACAGCAGAGTCACAAATCGAAAATGACGGTCCTCCACTGCAAATGGCAGGAACCTCTGGTGAGGAGGAGAGATCAGAACATGTAGGTAGGCATCCTTTATGTCCACTGATGCCATGAAATCCCCTGGCTGGAGAGAGATCATCACTAAATTTCTCGATTTCATTTGAAGCTTTTACTTTAAGATCCAGTATAGAATGAATATCATGGTTTGGTTTTGGAACTGTAAAGAGGTTTGAATAAATTCCGCCGGACTTTTTATCCTCTGGAACCAGAATGATCCCTCCCTAAGAAAGATGATCGAGAGCTTGCAAAAAAGCCAATCTTTTCTGTGAATGCAAAGAATCATTTAAAAGCATAAAACGTGTGGTGGGAGAAGGCTTGGGCATTCTAGCTTGTAGCCATGAGCTACTGTATAGGACACACACTTATATGCCATTTTCCCCTGCCAAATCCCGCAAATGTCCACTAAGCACATGAGTGGGGAGTCATGGGGAAGAGGACTCAGTCTCAGATGTTGCTGGCTTGGAGGCCCAGGACTTCTTACGGAACTGGGACTGAAATTTCAACCTCAAAGTCAAGGTTTGAGCTTGGTGAAAGGTATATCTTGTGAAAGAAAAAGCAGGAGTGGCAGATCTTTAATTCATGTGCTCGCCCTTCTTCCCAAGAAGTAAAAGGCAACTCTTACTGCCCAATTTTTTTTTGGATATACTTATCCAGATCAGGCCCAAATAAATATATTTCATGTGAAAAGAAAAACCAGCCAGTACCTTTTTGCAGGGTACTTCTGCAGACCAATATTTTAGCCAGAGAATCCTGATCATGTACATGAATAGAAGTCTCGAACTAAAAATCTGCTGGGTGGAATCCTTCGAGGCAGCCACAGCAAAACAGAGGACATGAAAGAAATCCGCCAGTTGTTTGCAACCACCAGTTCCAAAGCTGCACCCACCAAGGCAAAAGACGATTAGAAACAAGGTTTCCAGATGTTTGTCGGAAGCATTTTTAACCATTTCCAAACCAGACACTCCCCCCCTCCTTCCTGCCCAGGCCAATTTTCACTTTAAATGACAATTACTTAGTCATGCAACACTATACTCAATTTAAATTTTTGTAGTTTTTTTTTTTTTTTGACCGATAGTTTTCTTTTGGTAGTTTTAATCACCACTGGGTTTTAAATTTTTTTGCTATGCAAATGAAAAACATACCGAAAATTTTATAAAAATTTGCATACCGTGCCACCAAATCAATTCATTAAAAAGTACCTTCAGTATTACATGATCATGCAGATGTACCTTCAGTAACGTTGTGTACCTCATTCAATGCAAAAATATAATCAAGGATCTTGTACTTGCAAAACAGGACCAAAATTACAACAACAAAAAAAGTAGGAACTTACACAGACACACCTTAAAAGAATATACCGTATGAAAGAACATCACTATACCCTTGTGGTACATTACAGACCACTGGATGGAAGACGTTAGGAATTTTAAAAACATTTTAAAAGTTTTCCTTTCCTAGGTAAGAATGTTAAATTTGACACGAAACATAATGGACCAAATGTGGAGTTTAGTTTTATAAATCACTATACAACAGTTTTAGGACCACTCGTCTCTAACTCTCACTGCCAGTTCTATAGCCTAATCCTATCCATATCTCACCAACCATCCCAGTTTAATTACCATTGCTGTATATGTGCGTAGTCTATTTTCTCAGAGATTGTCCTACTTAACATTTTGCTAAAATGTGGTGTATAAGTACTACTTGGGCATTAAAAGGAGGGGGTACACGCCAAATGTTTGTCGTAAAAATTTTAATGTATGATAGACAATACTCAATTGGAGTTTAGTGTAAGCTCTAACGAGCAGGGCCCTCTGATTCCTCCTGTATTGAATTGTATTGTAATTGTACTGTCTGCCCTAATGTTGTAAAGCACTGCACAAACTGTCGGCGCTATATAAATCCTGTATAATAATAATAATAGTTCTATAACTTTTTGCTTGTTTGATACAGTACCCTTTAAGTGGAGATGCAGCCGTGGCCCTCGCCCCCTCAGCATACTTTTACTTGGTTTTATAAATACCTTCTATAATTTGAACTCATTTGTGGGGACTGTTGAAGAAAGGCTTAGCCTATGCATCTACTGGCATGTGGGGTCTGTATGTGAGAGTGAGCCAAGCATATGTGCGTACTTGATCGGTTTATTGTCAGCACTGCATCCACCACCTTTAGAGAAGCGGTAGAGAGATGCTGCAAGTGACAGCTACAGCTCAAAGGACAGCGTTGCAGTAAGGATTGCATACCAAAAGGAATCCTTAATGTGTGCAGTAACTGCACAGTGAGCCCACTCCCCCTTGGGCCTGGGTGCACTGCACACATTAAGGACACACCAGTGAACACTGCAGTACTTTTTTACAACATGAGTTGCAGCAGTAACTATACACTAAAATAGTTTTACTTCAGTAAAAGCTTGTAATTGTGGACTGGTTATGGTCACCACTAGATAGAATTGCATTGTCTAAAAGAGATAGCCAATTGTTGAGAGCCCACAAGGGGAGGAGAGGAAAGTGGACACAGCCTGGATGTTAGTTCGAATACATATATATTCCTAAACTCGTTTGCTGCTTTGATATTTTAACGGGTATTATAAATATGTAGCTGCCTGTCACATCATGAACAGAATCATTTCCATTTAAATATATGCAAATTATACTTTCAAAAACAAAGTCGCCTTTTCTTTTCCTCATTACTTCTCAATCTGTACTGAGTTTACACCTGTACAAATCAATTTGCTTTATTTGGTGACAAACCTATAAATGATATGCAGTGTACAACTCCCACAGTTCAATTGCTTATTTCCAGTAATGTCAGACAGCCATCAGTATTTTAGACTTGCTATGCAAATCAAACATGACATCAAGTTTCCCCGTTAGTATATAAATAAAGTACTAGATCGTACATTTGCACAAATGCAGCCTAACAACCAACATGGAAAAAGAAAAGAAAAACAAGTAATAGTTTATTGGAAAAAGTATAGAGTATTTGTATTCTACTCTTCAGAAAAGGACAATCAGTAAGGTCACTGTGAAAGATTTACATCAATTTGTCAGAAGTGATGACATTTACCACCCCAATTACTAATAAAATAGCTTGATAGGCAATAAAAATTTGAGTTCATATTCCCATACTGGCTCACTTCCGTAAATCAGTATTAATGGAAAAGGTAGACTTGTGACTTAATCCTTAACATTTTACAGAAACCACAAACACAAAAACTGTGTTGATGTGACGTTCTGGAGTAGATCTCATTCTGAGTGTATGGCCGAGAGAAGATCAGAATTTCTTCCATTCCATGTCTTCTGGAGGATTCACATCAACTTTCCTTTTACCCACATCCATCCAGTTTGTGCTTAGGACTGTGCCACCAGACTCCATCTGTAAAACAGAGAAATATTGTCAGCAGACATGGCAAAGATGATAAAACATGAAGGCCACTCATGCGCTCGTCAGTGTGACAGGCACAGTGGCTGGGGGGACCACAATGAGAAAGCCATGCCCAATATGGTTACTCTACCCTTAGTGCCAGGCTCAGTCAGACTTCTATACCGGGTCACTGACAGGTACAAGAATCTGATGAAAGCACTGAGAATTTCAGTACAGCTACCCGACCGAGGTAAGTACTGCATATGAAAAACTTCTCAGCAGATCATACAAGAATTTTGATCTGTTTTATACAGTGAGGTTATATAAAATTTTCTCTGATGCAACAGTTTCCTGTCATGTCACCTGAATAGCAGCAAAACTGTTTTCTCGGCAAGCTCACAATAGGAATTGAAGCAGGGCTGGCTTATGTATCAATAATTGCATTATCAGGCAAGCAATGCATGCATTGTGAATTATCGTTGCACTTTATTCAAAAGGTGCTTTTTTTTTTTCTTCCTATATTTTAGACCTCTAATTTAATATTGCTAAAATAGAAGTCCTTTTAAATGTTATTAATCACAATTGATTTTCATTAAATAGCGCTAGCAGGATTTTCTTGCACAAAAAGATTATGTTAATTTTCTTTCTTGCATCAGTCATTTTTCAATCCTGAAGCTGATGCAGTTGCAGTCCTGGGAAAATTAGTATTTCAATAACAAAAATTAATTTCAATCCGTTTTAGGAGCCTGACACATCATTTTACATTATTATTTAGTTTTTTAATGAAATAGATTGCTACCAATGGATTGAACAGTAAAGAAGAGAAATTAAACAGAAGGGAGGCCATAAAAATAGATCCATACATTTACAACCAGTATAGTAAACTTAACTGGGTTATATTAAAGAACTGAAGCTGGTAAAGTTTGTGGGGAAATAAATGCTCCCTCTCCATAAACTGACAAGTAGCCATGAATGTAAATATGTCACAATATGTAAAGCTGTCACTTTAGTTACAAAAAAAACAACTTCCATGTAGTCTTCACCTTTGGACTAAAATTTACACTCACCGCCCACTTTATTAGGTTCACCTTGCTAGTACCGAGTTGGACCCACTTTTGCCTTCAGAACTGCCCTAAATCCTTGTGGCATAGATTCAACAAGTTGTTGGAAACATTCCACAGAAATCTTGATACATATTGACATTTAGAATCACGCAGTTGCTGCAGGTTTGTCAGCTGCACATCCATGATATGAATCTCCCATTCCACCACATCCCAAAGGTGCTCTATTGGGTTGAGATCTGGTGACAGTGGAGGCCATTGGAGTAAAGTGATCTCATTGTCATGTTCAATAAACCAGTGGTGAGATGATTTGAGCTTTGTAACATGGTGCATTATCCTGCTGGACGTAGCCAAGAAGATGGGTACACTGTAGTCATAAAGGGATGGACATGGTCAGCAACAATACTCAGGTAGCGATGCTCAATTGGTACTAAGGGGCCCAAAGTGTGTCAAGAAAATATCCCCCACACCATTACACCACCACCAGCTTGAACCATTGATACAAGGCTGGATGGAGCCATGCTTTCATGTTGTTTATGTCAAATTCTGACCCTGCAATCTGAATGTTGCAGCTCGCAGCAATCGAGACTCATCAGACCAGGCAACATTTTTCCAATTTTCTATTGTCCAATTTTGGTGAGCCTGTGCGAATTGTAGCCTTAGTTTCCTGTTCTTAGCCGACAGGAGTGGTGCCCAGTGTAATCTTCTGCTGCTATAACCCATCTGCTTCCAGGTTCGATGTGTTGTGCCTTTAGAGATGGTAATCTGCATTCCTTGGTTGTAACGAGTGGTTATTTAAGTTACTGTTGCCTGTCTATCTATTTGAACCAAAACCATTCTCCTCTGACCTCCGATATCAACAAGGCATTTTCTTCCACACAACTGCCGCTCACTGGATATTTTCTCTTTTTTCATTCTCTGGTTGTGCGTGAAAATCCCAGTAGATCAGCTTTTTTTTAAATACTCAGACCAAACAGTCTGGCACCAACAAATGCTACGCTCAAAGACACTTAAATCGCCTTTCTTTCCCATTCTGATGCACGATTGGAACTTCAGCAAGTCGTCTACACCACATCTAGATGCCTAAATGCATTGAGAGTTGTTGCCATGTGATTGGCTGATTAGCAATTTGTGTTACCAAGCAATTGAACAGGTGTACCTAATAAAGTGGCTGGGGAGTGTATATTAGCCCCAATGGATTTAGTGGTCAGCGTGTTGAAGCACTGCTTAAATCAGTGTTTATCAACTCTAGTCCTCAAATACCTCAAGCTAGGCTTATTTTTAGGATTTACATATGTGGGAACCGCTATAACTACGAGAGGAGGCTTGGGGTGGTTGTGGTGTGAATGTTAGCGCTTCTGTAGCTCATTATTTCTATTACATTGTGATATATAAGGAAATAGTTCTACCCACCATAATGCAGAATCAGTGAGGGCCCTGTACATGCTTTCCTACAACTAGACAGTGATATGCTGCCTGCCACCAGATGCAGCCCATCACTATAACACGTCATCAGATGCAGCCTGTCAATGTACCCTGGCACTAAATGTAGCCTGCCACCAGATGCAGCCCGTCACCGAAGCCTGCCACCAGATGCAGCCCCTCACCGAAGCCTGCCACCAGATGCAGCCCGTCACCGAAGCCTGCCACCAGATGCAGCCCGTCACCGAAGCCTGCCACCAGATGCAGCCCGTCACCGTAGCCTGCCACCAGATGCAGCCCGTCACCGTAGCCTGCCACCAGATGCAGCCCGTCACCGTAGCCTGCCACCAGATGCAGCCCGTCACCGTAGCCTGCCACCAGATGCAGCCCGTCACCGTAGCCTGCCACCAGATGCAGCCCGTCACCGTAGCCTGCCACCAGATGCAGCCCGTCACCGTAGCCTGCCACCAGATGCAGCCCGTCACCGTAGCCTGCCACCAGATGCAGCCCGTCACCGTAGCCTGCCACCAGATGCAGCCCGTCACCGTAGCCTGCCACCAGATGCAGCCCGTCACCGTAGCCTGCCACCAGATGCAGCCCGTCACCGTAGCCTGCCACCAGATGTAGCCCGTCACCGTAGCCTGCCACCAGATGCAGCCCCTCACCGTAGCCTGCCACCAGATGCAGCCCGTCACCGTAGCCTGCCACCAGATGCAGCCCGTCACCGAAGCCTGCCACCAGATGCTGTGCGTCACTATAGCCTGCCACCAGACGCAGCATGTCACTTTGTAAGGATTTTCTTTGTGCAGTGAAATAACCCACTACAAGTAAAGCCTCTTGCAGCCTCTCCCCAGTGCTATGGCCTCAGCAAGGAATCTGGGATTACAAGTCAGGAGTGGGGAAAACCGGCACATGTGCAATTACACAGGGTTCTGCTTCTATAAGATTGAGAATCTCATGGAGGCGGAACAAACAGCAGCGATAGGGGCGTTGATGCAACCAAGCCTGGTCTCTCCTCGGCCAGCACTCAGCCCCTTCAGTGCGGCCGGGCCTCGAACAGAGCACCCGATATCGGTCCATGGCCTGGGGGGCTGGGGACCCCTGTCTTGGTGGATTATTCTCTATTTACTACATCTGAAAGTGACCAATTCAAAATGAAAAAAATGGTTTGGGTTTAAAAGCACAGCTACACTTTTGCAGAGAGCATCAGTTAGTAACAGGAAAGCCATCAGCTTTAGACTCCTCTTCCAATCTCACCCCCCCCCCCATCCCATGTCACCCTCTTCTATCCCATGTCCTCTTCCTCCTCCAATCCCATCTCCTCCATCAAATGTCCTCCTCTTCCGCCAGTCCCATCTCCTCCTCCTCCTGCAGTCCCATCTCCTCCATCCCACGTCCTCCTCCTCTTTCAGTCCCATCTTCTCCATCCCACATCCTCCTCCTCCTGCAGTCCCATCTCCTCCATCCCACATCCTCTTCCTCCTGCAGGCCCATCTCCTCCATCTCACATCCTCTTCCTCCTGCAGGCCCATCTCCTCCAGTCCCAGCTTTAGGCCATATAAGGCCGTCATTGGGTCTGTGCCAATTTCTCCACAGGAATTTATATACAACTATCTGCAGTGACAAGGACTCCGGCTGGATTATAACGGCAATGGCAGGAGGAACGTAAGTAGAGATCCACCAAGGCCCTCTTGTCTTTATAGATAGATGTATACGAGCTTAATTTAGGTGGTCTGTAACCAGATATGGACTATGTTAATACAAGATATATACACTGATAAGCCATAACTTTATAAAGTACCCACCTGATATGGAGTAGGTAGTTTTTTTGCCTAAAAAACAGCCCTGACCCATCCAGGCATTTAATTCCACTAGACCTCTGAAGGTATACTGTGGTATCTGGCACAAAGTCATCGGTAGCAGATCCTTTAAGCCCTGTAAGTTTCAATGTGGGGTCTCCTTGGACTGAACTTGTTCTTCCAGCACATCCCACAAATGTGCAATTGAATTTATATCTGAAGATTTTGGAGGCCAAGTAAATACCTCAAACAATTCTTGAACACTTTTTGCAGTGTGGCAGGGCACATTATCCTCCTGAAAAGGCCACTGCTATCAGGGAATACTGTTTCCATGAAGCGGTGTACTTGGTCAACAAAGTAAGGTAGGTGATAGGTATCAAAGTAACATCCACATGAATGGCAGGACCCAAGGTTTACCAAAAGAACATTGCTCAGAGCATCACGCTGCCTCTGCCAGTTTGCTCTCTCCCCCAGGTAAGAGACGTGCATGCAACCAGCCATCCACATGATGTAAAAGAAAACGTGATTCATCAGACCAGGCTACTTTCATCCATTGCTCTGTGGTCTAGTTCTAATGCTCACATGCCCATTGTTGGCCCTTTTGCCTGTGGACACGGCTCAGCATGGGCAGCCTGAATGGTCTGCGGCTGCACAGCCCCATACACAACAATTGAGATGCGCTGTGTTCTGCCACCTATCCGAACCAGCATTAACTTTTTCATCAATTTGAGCTACAGTAGCTATTGGAGGAGACTACATGGGCCAGCCTTCACTCCCCAAGTCAATGATTTTTGGTCACCCATGACCTGGTTGCTGTTTCACCAGTTTTCCTTCCTTGGACCACTTTCGGTAGGTCCTGACCACAGCAGACCGGGAGCATCACACAAAAGCTAGTTTTGGAGTTGCTCTTACCCAGTTGTCTATCCATTACAATTTGGCACTGGTCACTCAAATCTTTATGCGTGCTCATTTTTTCTGCAACACATCAACTTTGGGGGCAACATATTTGCTTGCTGCATAATATATCCCACCCACTTTTAGGTGCCGTTGTAATCAGTTAATCAATGTTATTCACTTTACCTGACAATGATCAAAATTATGGCTGATCACAAATACACAATAAATCAATATATATTATATTATTTTACTATACAATGGTTTTAGGCAGGTGTGAAAAATGCTGTAAATTAAAAATGGTTTGAGAAATAGAAGTGTTAATAGTTTATTTTTTATCAATTAACAAAATGGAAAGTAAATGAACAGAAGAGGGTTAAATCAAATCCATATTGACATTACCACCCTTTGCCTTCAAAATAGCATCAATTCTTCTTGGAACACCTGTACGCAGTTTTTGAAGAAACTCGACAGGTAGGTTGTTCCAAACATCTTGGAGAACTAACCACAGGTCTTCTGTGAACATAGGCTGCCTCAAATCCTTCCGTCTCTTCATGTAATCCAATACAGACTTGATGATGTTGAGATCAGGGCTCTGTGGGGGTCCAAACCACAACTTCCAGGACTCCTTGTTCTTCTTTACACAAAAGATAGTTCTTAATGACATTGGCTGTGTGTTTGGGGTTTTTGTTCTGCTGCAGAATACATTTGGAGCCCTGATGGTATGTCATTAAGGATATGTATCTGCCTGTATTTCTCAGCATTGAGGACATCATTGATCCTGAACAAATCTCCAACTCCATTTGCAGAAATGCAGTCCCAAACTTGCAAGGAACCTCTGCCATGCTTCACTGTTGCCTGCAGACACTCATTGTACTACTCTCTCCAGCCCTTCGTAAATAAACTGCTTCCTGCTACAGCCAAATATTTAAATTCTTTCTGCACACCATAGTTACTAGGTTTTCGTGCATAGTTGAGTTTCTTAGTCTTGTTACCACGTAGGAGGTACGGCTTTTTTCTTCTCTAGACAAAATCACTGTCCAGACAGAAAGCCAGAAGTCATGCAGCCTCATAGGACAGTTACAGTTAATGTCCTGTGAGCTGTAGATGTAGTAATTATTGGCAGGTATTCCATGAAACTGTAAATTTATTTCAATGAAAACTCCTACAAGCTTTAACCAGTGCTTAGCACTGATAGAAGTTGCAAGACTGCTATATACTGCTGTTGAGAAAAGGTATTTAGCAGTTTATATTTACTAAAATAATTGCATTTCAATGTTCTGTGTACTGTAGGAGACCAGATATAATGAATGCAGGGTCCTGAGGTAAGTAACACTTTAACCGTTTGCCGACCAGCCGCCATTATACTGCGGCAGGTCAGCACGTTCCTGCGAGCCGTCGTAGCTGTACATCAGCCCTTTAAACGGCACCCCCGCGCGCCCGCTGCACTGCCGGGGTGCCGATGAGCGTGGCCGACGGTCGCGATGACTGTTGGCCATGCGTGATTGCGGGCACGAGAGCCAGAACAGGGACGTGTGTGTGTAAAGGAGAGGAGAGAGATCGTCTGCTCCTACTAGCTAGGAACAACGATCTGTCATCTCCTATAGTCAGTTCCATCCCCCTACAGTTAGAACACACACGAGGGAACACCAGTTAATCCCTTGATCGCTGTATAAATGTCAATGGTCCCAAAAATGTGTCAAAAGTGTCCGATCTGTTCGCCATAATGTCGCAGCCCCGATAAAAATCGCAGATCACCGCCATTACTAGTAAAAAAAAAAAAAATTATATATATATATATATATATATTATATATATATATATATATATATATATATATATATAATGCCATAAATCTTTCCCATAGTTTATAGACGCTACAACTTTTGCGCAAACTAATCACTGATTTTTATTACCAAAAATATGTAAAAAAAATACATATAGGCCTAAACTAAAGAAAAAATTAGCTTTAAAAAAAAAAAAAATGGGGATATTTATTATAGCAAAAAAGTACAAAATATTGTGTTTTTTTCAAAAGTCGCTTTTTTTTGTTTATAGTGCAAAAAAGAAAAACCGCAGAGATGATCAAATACCACCAAAAGAAAGCTCTATTTGAGGGGAAAAAAAGACATCAATTTTGTTTGGGTAGAGCGTAGCACACAATTGTCAGTTAAAGTGACGCAGTGCCGTATCGCAAAAAATGGCCTGGTCATTAACCAGTTGCGGACCAGCCACCGCAGTTATACTGCAGCAGGTTGGCCCGACTGGGTGAAGCCTCGTAGCTTTATGGCGGCCATGATGATCGTATTCGTTTCAGAACCGAACAGTCTCCAGGCCCAGGCCAATGATTTCTGGCCTGGACCTGGTGATCGTTTCTGGCGAATGAAAACCTTCCCCTGCCTGTGTAAGTGTAAACACAGGCAGGGGAAGTGATGTCATCTCCCCTCGTGGAACTCTTTTCAGTTCCAGAGAGAGGAGAGAAGACATCTCAGAGTAAGTTGCACCAACACTACACTGACACAGTACACATAGGCACACTTGTCACCCCTGGATTGCCCCCCCCCCCCAGTTACCACCTTCTGTCCCTGTCACGGTGTCACCCAGTACAGTGTTCATAATTTTTTGATCACTGTACTGGTGTCATTTGTGACAATAATCAGTGTTAGGGTACTTAGCGGTAGGCCCAGATAAGTCCAGGGAAAAAAGAAAAATGTATTTTTTTCTTTTTTAAATTTTCAAAACTTTGTGAAAAAAGCAAGATCTGCCAAATACTCAACATGCCTCTCAGCAAATAGCTTGGGGTGTCTACTTTCCAAAATGGGGTCATTTGGGGGGGGGGGGGTTGTGCTATCTGGACATTTCATGACCTCCAAAACTGTGATAGGCAGCGAGGCGTGAAATCAAAAATTTACGTCCTTAGAAAGCCTGAAGGCGGTGATTGGTTTTCAGGGTCCTGTACGCGGTTAGACTGCCAAAAAGTCTCACATGTGTGGTATCCCTGTACTCAGGAGAAGCAGCAGAATGTATTTTGGGGTGTAATTCCACATATTCCCATGGCATGTTTGAGCAATATATCGTTAAGTGACAACTTTGTGAAATTTTTTTTTGTGTGTGTAAAAAAAAAAAATTACTTTTCCCGAAACTTGTTGCAAAATATAAAGTATTCCACGGACTCAACATGCCTCTCAAATAGCTTTGAGGGTCTTCTTTCCAAAATGGGGTCATTTGGGGGGGGGGGGGTTGTGCCATCTTGGCATTTTATGGCCTTCAAAACTGTGATAGGTAGTGAGGAGTGAAATACAAAATTTACGCCCTTAGAAATCCTGAAGGCGGTGCTTGGTTTTCAGGCTCCCAAAAAGTCTAGCACATGTGGTATCCCCATAGTCAGGAGAAGCAGCGGAATGTATTTTGGGGTGTAATTTTACATAAGCCCATGGCAAGTTTGAGCAATATATCATTTAATGACAACTTTGTGTAATTTTTTTTTTTTGTCATTTTTCAGTCATTTGTGACAAAAAAATAAAATATTCAATGGGCTCCAAATTCCCCTCAGCAATTTCCTTGGGGTGGCTACTTTCCAAAATGGGGTTATTTGGGGGGGGTCTGTACAGCCCTGCCATTTTAGCACCTCAAGAAATGAGATAGGAAGTTATAAACTAAAAGCTGCGTAAATTCCAGAAAATGTACCCTAGTTTGTAGATGCTACTATAACTTTTGTGCAAACCAATATATACGCTTTTTGACATTTTTTTTACCAGACATGTGGCTGAATAAATTTTGGCCTAAATGTATGACTAAAATTGAGTTTATTGGATTTTTTTTTATAACAAAAAGTAGAAAACATAATTTATTTTCTAAATTGTTGGTCTTTTTCCGTTTATAATCGCAAAAAAATAAAATCACAGAGGTGATCAAATACCATCAAAAGAAAGCTCTATTTGTGGGGAAAAAAAGGACGCAAATTTTGTTTGGGTACAACATTGCCTAACCGCACAATTACCAGTTAAAGCAGCGCAGTGCCAAATTGTAAAAAGTGCTCTGGTCATTGAGCAGCCAAATCTTCCGGGGCAGAAGTGGTTAAGCAGCCAAATCTTCCGGGCTGAAGCGGTTAAGAATACTTGCTCGATCACTGCGTCTACAGTCCTCAAGGCTGCCTGTTTCTTTGTGCTTCTTCAAAAGAGCTTGAACAGCACATCTTGAAACCTCAGTCTGCTTTGAAATCGTTGCAATATAACTACCTTGTGTCTGATTTCTGTGCTCAGTCTTGCCATGATGTATAAGCTGTGACATGAAGCTGCCCTCCACAATTCCTTAGTAGCAGAGTTTGGCTGTTCCTCACCCAGTTTTAAGCCTCCTACACATCTGTCTCTGTTTCAGTTAATGACTGTTTCAACCTACGTATGAAATTGATGATCATTGGCACCTGCTTGGTATAAGCACCTGATTCTAATCCAACAAAAATGCCTTATGGCCATACAAACGATCCAAAAATTGGACAAAAAATACCGCTTTCAACGCGATCGTACGATAATCGGATCGTTAGTACAGAGCTTTCAAGAGCAGATCACGACAATTCATCCAATATTGTTTGACCGGACAAGCATGAAAATTTTCCTCGTACTATACGGTACGATACCAGATCATACGATTTTTGTTTAGGCAGTACAGTTGTCATCCGAAAATACAATACAAATACATTACAACACATGACATCACTTCCGTGTTTTTTTTTTTTTTTTTCTGTCGAACGAGATTTTTATGAATTTTATTTTTATGTTACTAAATTACTTTAGTAACCTATTAAGTTTCTACCTGCTCTACTTCGGATCGTGTGTCCGGGCCATTACTTTGTGCAAGTGTACAAAGTGTGAAAGTGTAAGAAGTGATGCTAGTTTGAAGCCAAAGGGCGATCACATCAAATATTGATTTGTTTTAGATTTTTCTTCTGTTTGCTCACTTTGCATTTTGTAAATTGATAAAAATAAACAATTAAAATATATATTTTTGAAGGCGTTATTCCTTTACAGCATTTCTTCACACCTGCCTAAAATTTTTACACAGTATTGTGTTATATATATATATATATATATATATATATTTATTTATTCACTATATGTTTGATATTTACATTAATGTGATCTATTAAACAGGGGAAAGAGTTGAACTAAAATGTTAAAATTCTGCAAAGGTAAACCAGGCTAGTAGCTAACTTTTCTTCTCAGCAACAGAAGAACAGATATAGATATATCTGGGGATTTTATTTCACAGTAAAAGCACTATGGTTATAATTCAGTACAGTCGGTCAACTTGTGCAGATGCCTTTTATACTTACAAATGACTTGTTCATGGCACGCTTTACTTCATCATTGCCATCTGAATAAATCTGCTGGAATAACTTGTTAAGTGCAGCATCTCCCTCCAGTTTTTCCTTTTTCTCTTCCTCTCCGATTTCACCAACCAGCTTATCCCAGTTCTTGGTATAGTGAGATGATGATGGGTATTTGTGCAAGGAATCTAGGAACATAAGACAGCCGACAGATCAGAACACTGCACTGTTCGTATATAACAAGCAGATAGTAAAACAAATTGCTAATGTAATTTTTTTGATTATTAGACTATTTATATCAAGCACCAATATGTTGTTTTTGTAACTTTTCAGGAAATTTTCAGATATCAAGATGTAAGGGTACATAATGTTATAATACTCTGTAATGCATAATACAGTATATGCACTCTCTGATGAAAATAAATATAAATAAACCGATAGTCTAGATCAGACTTTCTCAACTAGGGTTCCTTCAGAGGTTGCTAGGGGTTCCTTGAGCAATGAGCACTTTGTGACTCCCAGGTAAATGAACACTAAACCAATGATCCTTTTACCTATTTGTAAGGGGAAATTATTCCCAATGAACACAAATTTAAGGAGAATTCTTCCCAGTGATCATCACACCAAATGTCCTGTGAGCTGTAGATGTAGTACGGGAACGTCCTCTGACGAAACGCGTAGGGCGTGGCCTAATTTGACGCCTTTGCATCATCTCTCAGTGAATACAGCTTTTAAACCCGACGCTTCCCTTTTGATGACAATTGATTGCCTTTTTTTAAACTACTAAAATAAATTGCTAAGGACTGCCGCACAGTGGCATACACTTTGCGTGTTACCCCCGCAGGGGTTAAAGAAGCTGGTTAGTGTCTGCATGATCACAAGACAAGACACGAGCACCCGGTCACTAAAATTAATACAGGCAGCAGATGCATGTATGGTTACACCTGCCTAGGTCTAAAGAAACACCAAGAATTTTACAAGGACTGTTTAAAATCACTTATGTTGCACTGAGCACCAGTCACGGTTTATTTCATTCAGTTTATTACAAGTGTCTGATAAATAATTTTCTATGTCAAACAATTTATAAGTATTATACATATACTATTTCAACCGCACTGAGCACAAGTCACGTATTATATGTGGTTTTGAAACTTTATTGAATATATGTAGCACAGTCACCTTGGACGTTGCCAATTGAGATTTTCCCTATCCCTTCCACTTCCCCTCCGCCCCCCTCTTCCACCCCCACTCAAGCAGATCACCTTTCATATGGTTATTTGGTTTATATGCGATTTTTATTGTATCCATTAGTTTTATTTAGGACAGCGCCACACCCACTATTAACCTTCTATTCACCATTTCGTTGTTTCCACTTCGGTGGAAATCACGTCTGTGGAGGCAGCAGTCCAGTACTTTATTCCAATTTTATTTTCCGTTGCGCGGATACACCACCTAATTCCAGTACCCATCAGTGCCTCACAAAAGTGTAATAGGTAGTTAGATTTCAAGTATATGTCCCTAGAACACCTGATGGTGCTCCCTGCATGTTGTGGCCAGGCTGTGTAAAAGTCTCACACGTGTGGTATTGCCATACTCAGGAGGAGTAGCAGAATATATTTTGGGGTGTAATTTTTGCTATGTACATGCTATGTGTTAGAAATATCTTATAAATGGAAAACTTTGTGTAAAAAAAAAAAAAAAAAAAAATGCGGTTTCATTTTCTTTACACATTTACCAAAAAACTTGTGGAAAAATATACATATTCAAGAGACTCATGATGCCTCATCAAATATAGGTTGTGGGGTTTACTCTCCAAAATGGGGTAATTTTTTGGACGTTTCCATTGTCCTGGTGCTCCAGGACCTTCAAAAGTGTAAAAGGTAGTCTAGAAATTATATGTGTAATTTATGTCCCTAGAACGCCTGATGGTGCTCCTTGTGTGTTGGGCCTCTGTATGTGGCCAGGCTGTGTAAAAGTCTCACACATGTGGTATCACCATACTCAGGAGTAGTAGAAAGTATTTTAGGGTGTAATTTGTGGTATGCATATGCTGTGTGAGAGAAAGAACTTGTTAGGACAATTTTGTGAAAAAAAAAATCTTAATTTTGCAAAGAACTGTGGGAAAAAATTACAAAAAAAAAAAAAAAAAAAAAAAAAAAAAAAAAACTTACCATGCCTTGGACTGTCTATTTTTAAAAAGGTGTCATTGGGGGGGGGGGGGGGGGGTGCCAACAGAACTGGTTGAGTGTGCCCTAACAGGGAAAGGTAGAACCGTATCCTTTAGACTATAGGGTCAAATAATGACAAGTGTAATCCACCTGGCATTGGTGGAGTGAGAGGCAGGCAGCCCTATATCGGAAAGGAAAGAAAGGACAAAGAGAATCTGATTGCCGAAAAGAAGCTGTAACTGGGAGGTAGACTTGCACAGCCTTTAACCACTTAAGCCCTGGACCATTTGGCAGGCCAAAGACCAGAGCACTTTTTGCGATTCGGCACTGTGACGCTTTAACTGACAATTGTGCGCTCGTGTGAAGTGGCTCCCAAACAAAATTGCTGTCCTTTTTTTCCCCACAAATAGAGCTTTCTTTTGGTGGTATTTGATCACCTCTGCGGTTTTTATTTTTTGCGCTATAAACAAAAAAATAGCAACAATGTTGAAAAAAATGCATTTTTTTTACTTTTTGCTATAATAAATTTCCCCCAAAAAATATATATAAAAAAAAACTTTTCTTCCTCAGTTTATTTTTTTTTTAATAGGAATTCCAACCTTTTATCCGTTGGATCCCTAAGTATTTGAGTATTGTCTGCCGGACAAGTCAGACTTATTCACAAAGGACATAGTAGCGTTAATTGCCGGTATACCCTACTTAGTGAATTTTCTCTATCATAGGATAAAGTGTGAAAACTTTTTAGAAAGGAAAATAATGCTTATCTGGGTGATCCTCCAGGTACAAAAAAGCTTTTCCAACAATGAATGGACAGGAAAAGGCATGCACAGCTTGAGGAGGTTTTAGCGAACCCAAACACTCAGTTAAGGGTACATAAATGTGGAGCGGACCATTCAGTAAGAAATTATACCATCAATCTTAAGATTGAAGCATTTGACACCTCAAAAGAGGAGTTGTCAGCCTCACCAGGGTCCCCTGAGGGAATTTGTCTTCTCCTGCCCCTAGTTCCTCAGTTTGATGGTCCTAGGCAAAATGGAAGCGAACCTGTCGCATCTTGACCACACTGGGATGCGATTAAAGTCAGTAAACTTTTTTTTTTTTTTTTTTAAACCTACCATGGCTGAGGTAAAAGAGATCTTTAGTAAAATGAACAGGGACTGCAGTGTTGAAAACAGTTGCAAACATTTCATGGCCCGATCTCACTCTGACCAGCCACCCCTCTCAGGGGAGGATGCCATTTGTAGAGTAGGCTTTCCAGAGCTTGAGGGAGACCCTTTTAGCTCATTTTTTGGGGGTGTTTCAACCCCCCCTTCTGAACCATAGTCCGATGCACAAAGCAGAGGTACTACCAGAAGAAATCGCATCCATTGCTTGAGCAATAGTCCAGCCCTGCTGCTGCTATTAATGCTCAGCCTGATGCAATAGTAAATGTGTCAAAAGGAATGCTTGTGTCACCAAACCTCTTTCATGCACCTCTACGCTCTTGTGTCCCTCCGTCAGCCTGCAGCGGTGCTTTAAAAAACACATTCCCGTGCTGGACGTTGGAGAACGCCAACTCCGCGCTAAGCTCCGTCCCTCTCTGTCGCCTTTGGCCCCCCTCCTTTTTAAAAAACAAAAAACTTTCCCGCGTGAGCGCGGGCCTCTGATCCTACAGGATCGTTATGTGAGGGGGAAAAAATGGCGAGGAGAGAGCCTGGAAGCTACCGAGTGGCTTTTTTTTTTTCGTTTTTCTCTGACGCTCTTCCTCGTGAAGAGGGGGAGAATACAGCACAGGTAGGGGGTGTCTGAAGAGAAATCCCCCCAGACTTACCGGAGGTCGGCTGCTGGCTGGAGAGAAAGAAGCCTACTGCTCTGGACACAGCGTGATCTCTTGAGGAAGCATAAGAAGGTATGTGCTCCATACAGCCCCCAGTGGTGACACTTAGGCATGACAACATTTACTACTAATTAAAGGAGATTTCATAAGAAAATTAATACATTTCTTAGAAAACTCCGCTTACCTTTCCGGCCGCAAGGTTTTCTATGGTAAAAACCAACAGACCCAATCTTTGCCTTTCAGGTTGGGTTCTGTTAAACCTTGAGGAGCCAGGAAACCTCTGGGAAACCCACAATCCCGGACCTGTAATAGCATTACCGCCAGTAAAACTTTATGGCCTTAATACCAAAAGTACTTGATCTCGGGGTCCAGCTCTCTAAAGAGAGAAGCGTTGACAGGCAAAACCTTGTTTCTTCGGACACGAGGCCCGGGTACCATTCAATTCGGCCTAAAAGACACTTTGAATGGATCCAGCTGCATAGCTAGCCCCAGCAAGGATTGCTCCAGTGGAGCTCAGCTCAGCACATCTTCACTCGTGACCAACACCTTAGACACTGGCGAAAAAACTGAGATACTCCCGGTATGGGAGGGGTTATATAGGGAGGCAACTTCCTGTTTAGGGTGTGCCAGTGTCCAGCACCTGAAGGTGGACTATAACCCGCATAGTAATTACTATGGCTCTGTGTCCTGTGATGTACGATTAAAAAAATGGGGACGTGCAAGTAGGCACCCTTGATGTCCACATCCAGCCAGAAGTACCTTCTGTAAAGAGAGGCAATGACTGATCTAGCAGATTCCATTCAATGTAAAACACCTGTGGAAAGATCTATAATAGGGTGAATGCCTCCTTATGCCTTGGGGAACAGTTAACAGGTTTGAATAGGACCCCAGAAAGCTTTCCTCAATTGGGAAGGTGGCAATGATCCTCCTCCGTGAGAGGAGCTGCTGGAGAACAGGGTATAGATCATGCTGTTTTTGCAGAGAGGATGTCAAATTTGAAAGCATGAAGCGGAGTGGAGGCAGAGACAGAAACTCTCATTTGTAGCCACTGTACCATGAGTTCTCTGGACCTCTTGGGACCAGATGTCTGAAAAAGGTGACAGATATCCCCCCACTCTGCCAACTGGGGCGCCCCCTCATTGTAAAGAGGGCTTGTTCCTGGACTTGGAGGGTTCAGAAGTTAAAGTCTTTCAGCAGAAGTGAGTGCTGGGTTTGGACTTGGAACTGAAGACCTGAGAGAAACAAAATGCACTTATTTTTTTTCTGTCACAGTAGCTGAAGGCTTGGCGGGCACATCAATTCAAAAGGCGTTTCAAAGCACCAGAAGATCTTGGTGGGGCTGACTGTACATTATGTCCCTTGTGATGATTTTTTTGTGATTTTGGCTGCATTTAGGCTTGAACTCTGTAAGGCTATTAAAGTATGTGCAATTAAGCAGAACCAATGAGGCAAACCCACCTACCAATGTTATTTACTGTCCAAAACTGTGGCTAGTTCACTTAAATGTGAAAACTCCTTTAACAATAATGCAAACACAACATATAGAACAAACATTATAACTGCAAAATTTTAGTGCACCTTACTTTAATATGCAATTTTAGGTTTTCATCTCTGATTGGATGAGGATGTACTCTGAATGGCGCAGGGGCGAAGCAAGCAACCCCCTATGTTTAAGTCACTTAAGCAGCACCCAGAAAAGACCAGCACTGACTGTATGCAGTACAGTGAATTTCTGCATCTCCAGTGGCCCTCTGGATGTGAGGTATGAAGAATTAGTAAGTTTAAATTAAAGATAATTCATGGAGTTCAGTTTTAAAATAATGAAAGCGGATATCCTTGCACATATATCTACAGCAGCTTTAAAAATGCTCTGCTTTTCTCAAATGCCGATCGAATTGAGTGAAGTAATTGGGGTTTTCTCATTGTGCTAAGGCTTTATTGACCTGGCCTCCCTCCATTCATTCTTACTGATCAGTGATACAGCCCAACATAGCGATAGGGCAATAGGCATTTGTGGGTTTGGGCTTAAAGCGGTTGTATACCCTTTGTTATTTTTACCTACAGGTAAGCCTATAATAAGGCTTACCTGTAGGCAAAATGAATATCTCCTAAACCTGTTCGGTTTAGGAGATATTCACCATGCATGCGGCCGCTGACATCAGCAGCGCATGCACCGTGAAGGCCCGGCTGAAGGTCCGGCAGACGCTGCCAGACCTTGCCGCGAAGACTCGCGGGAGTGACGTAATCGTGGCTCCGGCCACTCACAGCGCTGCGAACCCAGAAGAAACGCAGAGTGAACATATCAGCTCCCTCGGCGTGGACCAGGATCAGATGCCCAGGCCTCGTTCTAAGGTGAGTATTTCATAATGAGCTAGTATGCACGGCATACTAGCTCATTATGCCTTTGCCTTACAGGTTTTTTTTTTTTTTTTAATTTCAGTGCGGGTATACAACTGCTTTAATTGCAAGCTGCAACACAACCCTTTGCCACATCAGAAAAGGCCAGCATACATGTAATCAGAGTATTCAGAAAGTTGCTGCAGTTGTTCAGGGACCTCTGGGTGCTCCACTTCATATCTGTCAGATGCTTTTAATTTTTTTTTTTTAGTGATAGAGTATCTCTAAAGGATAACTTATCTCGTCAATAAACACCAAAGGCATCAACAGATAGACCTTGAGCTGCCATGCTAACTACAATCAGACAAAAGCAGGCCTAGGCTAAACAGCAGCTGTGTCCCACACGGTTTGAAGGATAAACATTCCTGAGTATAGTATCACTTTAAAACACTGTGGAGATATTGCACATACCTGGTGTAAAATGTTTTACACGATATTCTGGTTGACCCTCCAGCTTATCCCATCGAATAGCTTCTGTCTTCTTCATTTTTATCTCAATCTAAAAAACACAAAAATACACATATGTATTAAAACCGTATTCCTTTAAATAAGTGAGGTGCATATATAAAATTAGAGGGAAGGGGTAGTGGTTGTACCAGGATGAACTAATCAGAAGATTGCAGTATATTGCATTACTCAGCTGTATTAGAAAATGTCATAGAAAAAGAAAGCCCCCTTTCTAAATCTGAATGGTTCCGTTATCTTCAGATCAAAAACTTTACACCATATATCCAAGACAGAGCTAGACTTGATCATTTATCTCGATTTGAAGACATATGTAAACATGATCTTCATACAAAATAACTGATTTAGACCAACTCATTGCTAAACCTGATGCTGATCCACCTACCTATGCAGGTAAATGGGAGGCTGACCTTGGGCTTAAGCTGGAAACAACTGATTGGAACAAAATCTGGGATGCAACAAAATCATCCTTGCAAAACACGCTTGCATTGTAAACAAATTATAAAGTACTCACATGGTACTTGGTCCCTGCCGGAATAGGAAATATGCCCCCAGCTACCCCGCGTCCTGCTTGAGGCTGCACCGCTACTAGGTCACATTCTCATATTTAGTGGGACTGCCCGGTAGCTACAATTTGGAAGGAATTATTCCATATACTGTCTATCCTGTTTGAGGAATCCATCTCTCTTGATCCCTCCGTCGCACTTCTAAATCTAAAACCAGCCAACCTCACCTGACCCCACTTTAAACTCCTTCTACAAATCACAACAGCCGCGAAACAGACCAACTCCAAAGCTTGGAAATCACCGACGCTAATATTAGCTGAAACCAAACACAGTAAACCAAGCTATGATCCATGCCAAAATAGATTCTATCACTCATGACAAAATCCAAAATCTGTAAATGCAAGAAAACCTGGCATTCTTGGGTTAAACATTATTTACCCCCCCCCCAAATTTTGATGAATCTTTATTGATGCCTTGGTAACATACAATTATACTTGCACTTCTTATATGTGTGTCTGGTGCTTGATGTTGCATTCTACCCCGGGGACCATTCCTACTCCTGTTCTTCTTATTTTTTATTCTTACTATATACTTATTTGTGTTCTTATTTTTCTTACTTCTTTTCCCCTCTTTCCCTCCCTTTTCCTAATTTTTCTCCCTTGCCTTTCTCCATTCTTCGCTCTCCCATTTCCCAAATTTTTCTCCCTTTATTTTTTCCTTTTGGTCCAGGTAGCAACAATTGTAGCTATACTTTACATGTTTGTAACTTTGTAATTTTGTGCTCTAATAAGCTTCTTATACAAGATAGATCTCCCAATACATTTTTCATGTTTATGCCATGTATGATTTTCGAAGATCGATAACCTCTTGTTTAATATGAACTTGTCTTCTTTATTATATTGGATTTCGATCTTTCCCAAACACTTTTAAGAACAAATTCTCTTAATTACTATGCCTATTTTTGAACTATAGAGTGTATATCATCCTATATTGTGTCTTTGAGCTATCTTCACAATTATACTTTATGATACTTTTTTGTTGTTGCATCTGTACCTGATTGTATAAATTGTTAAAATCTAATAAAACAAATTTGACAGAAAAGGAAAGCCCTCAATAGACAAAGTTAAACAAGCTATAATTTTATTAGGGCTGCAACAGTTATTTTTATAATCAATTAGTTGGCCGATTATTGTTTCTATTAATCTGATAAAAAAAATTTTTTTAAAGTATGTTGTGCAATTTAATTAATATGTAAAGTTAAAAGAAATATTCTTGATGTATATGTATATGCAATGGTAAATATAAATAACCAGCTATATACATTCATGCATACATAAACACACTTATAGAGGTTAAATCTGACACATATCAGATTCAGAGATTTAAATTTTTATTGAAAGAAAAAAAAATGTAAAATGACCCAATGCTGCAGATTTGCAGACAGGAATGTAATATATTATGTATGACATACTCCCTGGTCATAGGCAGGTAGCTTGTCATAGCCTGCACATGCTCTCACTAAGACATAAGTAGTAGCAGCATGCTTTTTGTATCACCCATCATGATTGGATTAAAAAACAAGAATTAGTCACTACTATAAGGGGTTAATTTATACTGTGAAATAGTAAAAGAAAGACTGATATACGCTAGATTACCAAAAGTATTGAGACACCTGTCTTTACATGCACATGAACTTTAATGGCACCCCAGTCTTCATCCATAGGGTTCAATATTGAGTTGACCCACCCCTTGCAGCTAGAACAGCTTCAACTCTTCTGAGAAGGCTGTCCACAAGGATAATGGGAATATTTGACCATTCTTACAGAAGCGCATTTGTGAGGTCAAGCACTAATGTTGGACAAGAAGGCCTGGCTCCCAGTCTCCAATCTAATTCATTCCAAAGGTGTTGTATCAGGTTGAGGTCAGGACCCTGTGCAGGCCAGTCAAGGTCCCCCACCCCAAACTCGCTCATCCATGTCTTTATGGACCAGCCGACAGTATCCTTGTATGGTGTGGAGAGTCTGAGATACCTGTTAGCTCTATCGTTTCAATATTATGCCATGTTATGTGTTAGGAGCTTCTTGTGCAATTAAGTACTTAATTACTAATTGGTTCCAGATTGTTTAATTCTGAGTGAGATATAATATATATATATATATATATATATATATATATATATATATATATATATATATATATTTGGCTATATACGTGTAGCTGGAAAGTATTCACAGCGCTTTGCTTTTTCCACATTTTGTTATGTTACAGCCTTATTCCAAAATGGAATAAATTAATTATTATTCTCAAAACTCTACAAACAATACCCCATAATGACAATGTGAAAAGAAGTTTGTTTGAAATCTTTGAAAATTTATTAAAAATAAAAAGGAAAAAAATCCCATGTATAGAAGCATTCATAGCCTTTGCTCAATACATTGTTTAAGCACCTTTGGCACCAATTACAGCCTCGAGTCTTTTTGAGTATGCACTGTATAGTGAAAGAAAAGACGGATGGCCGCACTCCTGTACGATCACTTTTATTGATCCATGTATGTAAAATGACAATCCATACAGCAAGATAGGGGTAACAGATACAGCATATCCAACGCGTTTCACACCTTTCCTGATGCTTAGTCATAGCTGAAATAGTAAGCTGAAACACAGGTATATATACACTGACATATACAAATAGGTCTTGTTATGAAATCAAAGAAACCTATGTACAGCTGAATACAAGGTGTGGGCGATAGATCATCCTGCGAGAGAAGCAGGATTACCCATTTAACCCTGTTAAAAACTCGCAGGATGATAACCCACACCTTGTGTAGGATGATAACCTACACCTGTACATAGGTTACTTTGATTTCAAAACCAATTGCATTAGAGCCATTTGTATAGGTCAATGTATACAGTTAGGTCCATATATACAGTTGTGCTCAAAAGTTTGCATACCTTGGCAGAAATTGTGAAATTTTGGCATTAATATTGAAAATATGACTGATCATGCCAAAAAAACTGTCTTTTATTTAAGGTGATCACGTGAAGCCATTTATTATACGTTTTTTGGATCCTTTTTAAATCATAACAGAAATCACCCAAATGGCCCTGATCAAAAGTTTACATACCCTGAAATGTTTGGCCTTGGTACAGACACAGAAGGTGGCACACACAGGTTAAAATGGCAATTAAAGGTTAATTTCCCACATTTGTGGCTTTTTAAATCACAATTAATGTCTGTGTATAAATAGTCAATGAGTTTGTTAGCTCTTACTTGGATGCCCTAAGCAGGCTAGACACTGAGCCATCAGGAGGTAGAAAAGAACAGTCAAAATACCTGCGTAACAAAGTAATGGAACTTTACAAAGAATGAAAAGGATATAAAAATATGCACAAAGCATTGAATAGGTCAGTCAGTACTGTTTAATCCCTTAAAAAAAGTGGAGAATTTGGGGCTCTTTTGATACCAAGCTAAGGTCAGGTAGACCAAGAAAGATTGCAGCCACAACTGGTGGAAGAAATCCCCAGGATACAAAGAAAAATCCACAAGCAACCTCAGGAGTAATACAGGCTACTCTCCAAAAAAGACAGTGTGGTTGTTTTTAAAGGAGCACAATTCAACGATACTTGAACAAAAAAGAGCTGCATGGTTGAGCTGCCAGAAGGAAGCCTTAACTGCGCCAATGCCACAAAAAAGCTCAATGAGCATGTCAAGGTGTTGGGCGTGTTGTAACCAGGCTTTTTTGTGGAACTTGTGCAGGAAAGGTTTCTTTCTGGCAACTTGACCATGCAGCTCATTTTTGTTAAAGTATAATCGTATTGTGCTCCTTAAAAACAACCTCCTGAGGTTACCTGTGGGTTTTTCTTTGTATTCAGAAATATTCTTGGGGCAGTTGTGTCTGAAATCTTTAGTTATCTACCTGACCTTAGCTTAGTATCAAGAGATCCCCAAATTTTCCACTTCTTATTAAATGATTGAACAGTACTGACTGGAATATTCAAAGCTTTGGATATCTTTTTATATCCTTTTCCATCTTTGTAAAGTTTCATTACCTTGTTACACAGGTCTTTTGACTGTTCTTTTCTGCTCCCCATGGCTTAGTATCTAGCCTGCTTAGTGCGTCCATGTGAGAGCTATCAGATTCATTGACTATTTATACACAGACACTAATTGCGATTTCAAAAGCCACAAATGTAACCTTTAATTGCCATTTTAACCTGTGTGCCACCTTCTGTGTGTGTACCAAGGCCAAACATTCCAGGGTATGTAAACTTTTGATTAGGGCCATTTGGGTGATTTCTGTTATGATTGTGATTTTAAAAGGAGCCAAAAAACTATGTGATAATAAATGGCTTCATGTGATCACTATCCTTGAATAAAAGACAGTTTTATGTCATGATTAGTCATATTTTCAATATAAATGCCAACATTTTAATTTCTGCCAGGGTATGCAAACTTTAGAGCACAACTGTATTTGGACGCAGGCACAATTTTCATACTTTTGGCTCTGTATGCCACCAGAATAAAATTAAAATGAAACCATCCAAATGAACTTGAAGACGTGCAGACTTTCAGCTTTAATTCAAGGGGTTGAACATAAATATCAAGTAGAAATTTTAGGAACCGCAACCATTTTTATGCACAGTCCCCCCATTTTCAGGTACTCAAATGTAATTGGAAAAATGAAAATAATCATAAATAAAATGTTCATTTTTAGTATTTTGTAGGGAATTATTTACTGGCAATGACTGCTTGAAGTCTGGAACCAATGGACATTACCAAAGACTGGGTTTCCTCCTTTCTGATGCTTTGCCAGGCTCTAACTGCAGCTATCTTCAGTTGTTCTTTGTGGGTCTTTCTGCTCTTAGTTTTGCCTTTAGCAAGTGAAACGCATGCTCAATTGGGTTGAGATCAGGTGATTTACTCAGCCATTGCAGAATATTCCACTTCTTTTCCTTCAAAAGCTCCTGGGTTGCTTTTGCAGTGTGTTTTGGATCATTGTCCATCTGTAGTGTGAAGCACTTTCCAATCAACTTTGCTGCATTTGGCTGAATCTGGGCTGACAGTATTATCTCTAAACACTGCAGAATTCATCCGGCTGCTTGTCACATCAGCAATAAACACCAATGACCCAGTGCCACTGGAAGCCATGCACGTCCATGCCATCACACTGCCTCCACCATGTTTTACAGATGAGGTTGTGCGCTTTGGATCATGAGCTGTTCCAAGCCTTCGCCACACTTTTTTCTTCCCGTCATTCTTGTACAGATTAATCTTAGTTTCATCCATCCAAAGAATGCTTTTCCAGAACTGGTCTGGCTTTTTTTTTTTTTTAAATTTTTTTTGGCAAAGTCTAATCTGGCTTTTCTATCCTTCAGGCTTATGAATGGTTTGTACCTTGTGGTGAACCCTCTGTATTTGCACTCCTGAAGTCTTCTTTTGATGGTAGACTTTGACAATGATACACCCACCTCCTGGAGAGTGTCCTTCACTTGTCTGGATGTTGTGAATGGGTTTTTCTTTACCAGCGACCATCCACCACTGTTGTCTTTGGTGGAAGTCTAGGTCTTTTTATGTTTGAGCTCACCAGTGCATTGTTCTTTCCTCAGAATGTACCAAACTGTTGATTTAACCACTCCTAATCTTGCCGCTATCTCTCTGATGGATTTGTTTGGTTTTTGAAGCCTTACAGTGGCCTGTTTCACTTGCATGGACAGCTCTTTTGAACGCATGATGTAGGTTCACAGCAAAAGATTCCAAATGCAAATACCACCCTTAGAATCAACTCTAGACCTTTTACCTTCTTAATTTATGAAGAAATAATGAAAAAGTAGCCCACACCTGGCCATTAAACAGCTTTTGATTCAGCTGTCAAATTACTTTTAGTCCCTTGAAAAAGGGGGGTGGCTAGTCTTAAGAGCTGTAATTCCTAAACCCTTCCTCCAATTTGGATGTACGTACCCTCAAATTAAACCTGAGAGTTGGCCATTTCAGCCCATATTTATTATATAATTATAGCTTGAATATGTTTGGGTAAATACCTGAAAAAACGAAAATTGTGCCAGTGTCCAAATACAGTTGTGCTCATAAGTTTATATACCCTGGCAGAATTTATGGATTTCTTGGCCATTTTTCAGAGAATGAATGATACCACAAAAACATTTTTCACTCATGGTTAGTGTTTCGCTGAAGCCATTTATTATCAATCAACTGTGTTTACTCTTTTTAAATCATAATGGCAACAAAAGATAACCAAATGACCCTGATCAAAAGTTTACATACCCTGGTAATTTTGTCCTGATAACATGCACACAAGTTGACACAAAGGGGTTTGAATGGCTATTAAAGGTAACCATCCTCACCTGTGATCTGTTTGCTTGTAATTAGTGTGTGTGTATAAAAGGTCAGTGAGTTTCTGGACTCCTGAGAGACCCTTGCATCTTTCATCCAGTGCTGCACTGATGATTCTGAGTCATGGGGAAAACAAAAGAATTGTGAAAGGATCTGCGGGAAAAGGTAGTTGAACTGTATAAAACAGGAAAGGGATATAAAAAGATATCCAAGTAACTGAGAATGCCAATTAGCAGTGTTCAAACTCTAATCAAGAAGTGGAAAATGAAGGGTTCTGTTGAAACCAAACCACGGTCAGGTAGACCAACTAGAATTTCAGCCACAGCTGCCAGGAAAATTGTTAAGGATGCAAAGAAAAACCCACAAATAACTTCAGGTGAAATACAGGACTCTCTGAAAACATGCTGTGTGGCTATTTCAAGTTGCACAATAAGGAGGCACTTGAAGAAAGATGGGCTGCATGGTCGAGTCGCCAGAAGAAAGCCATTACTACGCAAATGCCACAAAGTATCCCGCTTACAATACGCCAAACAGCACAGAGACAAGCCTCAAACCTTCTGGTACAAAGTCATTTGGAGTAATGAGACCAAAATTGAGCTTTTTGGCCACAAACCATATACGCTACATTTGGAGAGGAGTCAACAAGGTCTATGATGAAAGGTTCACCATTCCTACTGTGAAAAACTGAGGTGGATCGCTGATGTTTTGGGGATATGTGAGCTACAAAAGGAACAGGAATTTTGTGCCTATCAAAAAATACTGGAGGAACATTTGCATTCTTCAGCCAGGAAGCTGTGCATGGGATGTACTTGGACATACCAACATGACAATGATCCAAAACACAAGGCCAAGTCGACCTGTCATTGGCTACAGCAGAATAAAGTGAAGGTTCTGGAGTGGCCATCTCCTGACCTCAATATCATGAAACCAACCTGGGGAGATCTCAACCGTGCAGTTCAAGCAAGACTGCCCAAGAATTTACAGGAACTGGAGGCTTTTTGCCAAGAGGAATGGGCAGCTTTACCATCTGAGAAAATAAAGAGCCTCATCCACAAATACCACAAAAGACTTCAAGCTGTCATCGGCAATACACGGTATTAAGAACTGGGGTATGTAAACTTTTGATCAGGGTCATTTGGGTAGTTTCTGTTGCCATTATGATTTAAAAAGAGTGCACACAGTTGATTGATAATAAATGGCTTCAACCAAACACTAACCATGAGTGAAAAAAGTTTGTGTGTTACCATTCATATTTTCTGAAAAATAAAATGGCCAAGAAATCAAATTCTGACAGGGTATGTAAACTTATGAGCACAACTGTATATACCTGTGTTTCAGCTTACTATTTAAGCTGTGACTAAGCACCAGGAATGCGTTAGCTGTGCTGTATCTGTTACCCCCATCTTGCTGTATTAATTGTGGTTTTACATACATGGATCAATAAATGTGATTTTACAGGAGTGTGGCCATCTGGACTTTCACTAAAAGTTTCCTGATGCATGCAGGGCCGGAAACCTCTGTGTGCAGAGGCAGTGGAGTAGAGGGATTTTGTTACCTGGAGCGGTGTATCACTTACTTCTTTTTGAGTATGACGCTACAAGCTTGGCACACACCATTTTCAGATCCCTCCAGAGATGTTCAATCGGGTTCAAGTCTGGGCTCTGGCTGGGCCACTCAAGGACATTCACAGAGTTGTCCCATAGCCACTCCTTTGTTATCTTGGCTGTGCGCTTAGGGTCGTTGTTCTGTTGGAAGATGAACCTTTGCCCCAGTCTGAGGTCCAGAGCGCTCTGGAGCAGGTTTTCATCAAGGATGTCTCTGTACATTGCTGCATTCATCTTTCCCTCGATCCTGACTAGTCTCCCAGTTCTTCCTATGCTTCACTGTAGGGATGGTATTGGCCAGGTGATAATCGATACCTGGTTTCCTCCAGACATGACGCTTGCAATTCAGGCCAAAGAGTTCAATCTTTGTTTCATCAGACCAGAAAATTTTGGTTCTCATGGTCTGAGTGTCCTTCAGGTGCCTTTTGGCAAACTCTTCTCTCCCGATCACTCAGTTTGGCCAGAAAGCCCACTCTAGGAAGAGTTTTGGTGGTCCCGAACTTCTTCCATTAACAGATGGAGGCCACTGTGCTCATTGGTACCTTCAATGCTGCAGAAATAATTTTTCCCCCAGATTTGTGCCTCGATACAATCCTGTTTCGGAAGTCTACAGACAATTCCTTGGACTTCATGGCTTGGTTTGTGCTCTGACATGCACTGTTAAGTGTGTCCCTTTCCAATTCATGTCCAATCAACTGAATTTACCACAGGTGGACTCCAATCAAGTTGTAGAAAAATCTCAAGGATGATCAGTGGAAACAGGATGCCCCTGAGCTCAATTTTGAGTGTCATGGCAAAGGCTGTGAATACTTACATACGTGTGATTTTTTTTTTTTTTATACATTTGCAAAGATTTCAAATAAACTTCTTTCATGTTGTCATTCTGGGGTACTGTTTGTAGAATGTTAAGGAAAATAATGAATTTAATCCATTTTGGAATAAGGCTGTAATATAACAAAATGTGGAAAAAGTGAAACGCTGTGAATACTTTCCGGATGCACTGTATATTTACACACACACACACACACAGGCTGAGTTCACACGTGTGGCTGCGATTTGCATTCCGGAGCGTTCCTGTTCACCAGTTCAGGTGCGATTCAAGTGCAAATTTCTCCCTGAATTAGCACCTGAACCGGACTCTTTTCAAAACCACACAGAGGCAGCCCCGCACGTGTGTGAACCAGCTCCATTGAAAGCCGATCATACATGTAATGCGAACTGAATGCACTCAAAAATGAATCCAATTAGCATATATGTGAACCCAGCCTTACAGTATATTATACAGTATCTCACAAAAGTGAGTACTCCCTCACGTTTTTGTAAATATTTTATTATATCTTTTCATGTGACAACACTAAAGAAATTACACTTTGCTACAATGTAAAGTAGTGAGTGTACAGCTTCTATAACAGTGTAAATTTGCTGGCCCCTCAAAATAACAACACACAGCCATTATTGTCTAAACTGCTGTCAACAAAAGTGAAAATGTCCAAATTAGGCCCAATTAGCCATTTTCCCTCCCCACTGCATCAAACTGGTCTGCATGGCTGTCATCCCAGAAGGAAGCCTTGTCTAAAGATGATGCACAAGAAAGCCCGCAAACAGTTTGCTTAAGACAAGCAGACTAAGGAAATGGATTACTGGAACCATGTCCTGTTGTCAGATGAGACCAAGATAAACTTATTTGGCTCAGATGGTGTCAAGCAGGTGAGGAGTACAAAGATGAGTGCGTCTTGCCTAAAGTCAAGCATGGTGGTGGGAGTGTCATGGTCTGGGGCTGCATGAGTGCTGCCAGCATTGGGGAGCTACAGTTCATTGAGTGAACCATGAATGCCAACATGTACTGTGACATACTGAAGTAGAGCATAATCCCCTCCCTTCGGAGACTGGGCCACAGGGCAGTATTTCAATATGATAACGACCCCAAACACACCTCCAAGACGACCACTGCTTTGCTAAAGAAGCTGAGGGTGAAGGTGATAGACTGGCCAATCATGTCTCCAGACCTAAACCCTACTGAGCATCTGTGCGGTATCCTTCAAAACAGAAGGTGGAGGAGCACAAGGTCTCTAACATCCACCAGCTACATCATCATGGAGGAGTGGAAGAGGACTCCAGCCGCACTTTTGTGAGATACTGTATATATACATATCTTAATAATAGTAAGATATACAGGGTATTTTAACTGGAAGTCAGACATGAAGCTACATGAAGAGAGGGGATATACTGTAAAATCTTTAAAATATTAAAATAGTACTAACGGCTGAGACTTTTTTGCATGGAAATAATCATTTTTAAATACAATGCAAAGTACTGGTAAACTTTTTGTAATGCCTTATATTACCTCCAGTCTATCAGCTTCCAGCTTCTCTGGGATCAGATGCTGATCATCCCTGCACAGAGCCCTTAACTACTTGCTTGCCGCCCACAGTAAATTTACTGTGGACAAGCAGCACAGGGAGGCCAGACAACGTACCTGTACATCACCACCTGTCTTCTGGGTATGCATGCGCATGTCCCCAGCCAACCTATGCTGTGATTGGACACAGCACGTGCTTGGCAGCAGGATTTCAGACAATTATTTTGTCTGAAATCAGCCGATTGGCTGTGTCCAATCACGCACAGAGTTTTGTGTTTACAAACAGAGAGCTCTGTGTGCACAGAAACAGAAGGGAGAAAAAACTTCCAGATCAGAAAGTAAAAGCAGCACACATTACACAAAGTTAGGCACACAGTTAACACCTTGATTAGCGCCAGATTGCTGATCACCACCATTACAGTATAACTTCTATAGCTGTGTAAATTCCGGTCTTTATACCATAGTCTGCAGATGCTATAACTTTGACACAAACCAATTAATATACACTTTACCAAGAAATGTAGCAGAATACATTTTGGCCTAAATTTATGAATAAATAAGATGTTTTGAATGGGCACTGATTGGTGGCACTTGTGGGCAGTGGTGGGCACTGATTGCTGCCACTGGTAGGCACTGTATGCTGGCATTGGTGGGCACTGTTTTGTGACACTGTATTTATTTATTGTAATCAGGGCACTGATGATCAGTGCCCTGATTACATCCCTAGATGTCCCCCCTGTGAGGAGATGCAGCTGATCGTCTCTCCTCTCCTCACACTCTGTCAGTGTGAGGCGAGGAGAGCTGATTATCAGCATCTCCTTGTTTACATGTGACTGGCTGTGATTGGAAAGAGCCGATCAAATGGTTAAAGAGCCGTGGACGCGGCTCTTTACAGAGATCGGGGGTGCACCGTGTCCTAGCAACATGGCGCGGGTGCGCGAGAGCGGCCGTTCTGGAATGCCGTCACATGACGTCATCCCAGAACGAGAGCTGCACCGCCCTGCCGTCATTTGACGGTGGGCGGGCAGCAAGCAGTTAAAGTGTCCTCCTCTGTGTAAACTAAAAAAAATGCATGCTGCAAATACTTAATTTCAGAGAGAGACGAAATCGCGATCACATGACCGGCCGGATCTCTCCTTTCCTCCTTAGAGATGCAGCGGGAGGGGCCGAGATTCCCCCGCTGACATCAGTCGGGAGAGGAGGAGGAGGAGGAGGGATCTGGCCGGGCATGTAATTGCGATTTCTGCTTCTGAAATTAGGTATTTGCAGAATAAATTTTTATAAATCATACACAAAGGGGGACACTACAATAGGAGGCAGGTTAGGTTAGTGTTATTCAAGCAGCAGGAAGGCGGGTGGCACTGTCATGAGCTGACAAGCAGGGAGGGGAGGGGGGAGGAGGACACAGGAGCAGAGAGGAGACAGATACAGGGCTGCGGATGACGGCGGCACATAAACTGACCACAATGTCAGGGCTCAGCAGCCATGATACACCGTGGTCAGTTTACATAGGGGAGGGCAGAAACTGGCAGGATCAGACAGGTTTTTTTTAGATGTTACATATAGAGACAGTACCCACCAAAAAAATGTACTCGGGGACTTTAAGGGCAACTAGTAAGCAATAGAATAATATACAAGTTTTATTAGAAATATAAAAAATGTGGTGCATACATCACCATATAGCAAAGTACATGAAATAGCAGAATTGGATCATATGAAAATATATATTCTCCTAGTAGTGTTTCTGACGCGTTTCAGGACTGCTTAGGAGTCCTTTCTTCAGGGGCATTCAATACAGAGTATTTATACTATATAACATTCTAAAATGGAAGATAAAACACAGATTAGAATCAAAGGAGCATCGTTGGAAGTTTTAAAGAACATACCGATCCAAAATGGGATCTGTGCTTTCAGTGCCACCATATACAGAGCAAGGTACTAGGGGTGCTCTAGTATCTCGAGGAAACCCTGATAGATGATAAACCTGGAGCAGTCTTTATCTCTTTTGAGTTGTTATGAACATCCAAAAAGTAAAGAGGAGGTGTTTCAATAAATAACAGACTAACGGTACTGTTAATTTAGTACCGTTAAACCCCTTTCACACTGGGGTGGTTTGCAGGTGCTACTGAGCTAAAAATAGCGCCTGCAAACCGACCCGAAACAACCGCTGCTGTGTCTCCAGTGTGAAAGCCCGAGGGCTTTCACACTGGAGCGGTGCGCTAGCAGGACGGGAAAAAAAAGTCCTGCTAGTAGCATCTTCGGACTGGTGATACACCGCTCCTGCCCATTGAAATCAATGAGGCAGCGCGGCAATACCTGCAGAGGCACTTTGCGGTGGTTTTTAACCCTTTCTCGGCCGCTAGCGGGAGGTAAAACCGCCCCGCTAGCGGGCGAATACCACTGCTAAACCGACGGTAAAGCGCCGCTAATAATAGCGACGCTTTACCGCCGACGCACCTCCCGCCCCAGTGTGAAAGGGGCCTTAAAGTCTGTTATTTATTGCTGTTCTCTATGGGGCAATGTTTTTAGCGGACTTGACCGGATGCAGGCAGGTGTGAACGGACACATGTCCATTTACATCAGCCTCGCCACAGAGAACAATGGGTGGTCCGTTTTTGCCTGCCCGAAAAACAGACAGGCAGACCCGATCAGTCTGCTTGCGTGAAAGGGGCCTAAGGCCTTGTTCACACAGGGGATACACAGCGTACCTTTACAGGGATGCACAGGTGTTCCATGCATCTCTGTGCAGGCAGTCCCATTGATGTCATTTGGGATGTAGCAACTGCATGAACAGAGCTGTTGCTCCCAACTTGTATATGCATGTCCCTGAGCTCACACTTTCTGCATTTGGGGTCATGTACCTACGCCCACATGGATGTCAGCTGTTGCATCTCAACTGACATACATGGAACTGCCTGTACGGGTATGCATGGAACACCTGTGCATCCCTGTGCGGGTAAACATGGCCCTCCATGGGCATACACTTTAGTATGCCACATGTGAACGATGCTTTAGTACTAACTTAGCAGGGATTTTATGATGAACATTTTTGCAATTATTGTGGGGCCCAAAAAAATCAGTGGCACTTTTTTTATTCTACAGGTCATGTGCTTTTAGAAAATGTCTAGTTTGAGCGGTCTTTCAACTTCTGAAAGCTGCAAGTGAAAAATGGTAACCTCAGGATTTTTAGAGGAAATTGTTATTTACAGTTTTGCGCATCTTCAGTTTTCACCATTTCACAAAAAGGTGCAATTTAAAATGTACAAATACTTGTTATTTATTAACTCAATACAGTTTTAACTCTTATATTTACTAGGAATTTAGAAGTCATTTTGTACATTTTGCCATGTATGAATACACCATTAATGATTTTAGTGTATCTTTAGCGAAAAAAATTGCTTTGGTAAACATTTGCCCAAATATCGTGGGGCCTTAAAAATCAATAGCACCTTCTTTTTATTCTACTGGTCTTATGCTTTCAGAAAATATATGGTTTGGGGGGGGGGGGGGGGGGGTGGTTCTTTTGCAAACTCTAAAAAGGTTTTGCAAACTTTCAAAAGGTTACAGACCTTTTGAAAATTAACATAATTAGCTGCACGAGTTTTGCATGGAATGTAACAGATTTGGCTTTTTGTTTCTCCACTTTTTTGTGTCATACCAATACAAACAAAAAAATCAAACATAGGAATGCCTAAACATTGGTAATTGCAATGATTTTCTGAGCGAAGTAGTGCATTATCTGACAGAAATGCAGTCCAATATCCAATATTTTTTGCCATGACTGTATATATGGCATTAAACACACATGCATCAATGAACAATCTGGGGATTTTTAAAAGGTAGAAACAAGCAGTCTTTGTGACCAAACTCAAACATCAGGATTTTCCTCTCTCAAATCACTTTTCCGGTTAGTCAAACCAAGACACAGATGGACCACTAGAGGAAATATTCCAACCTTTCCACACTTGCATGGAGTAACATCAACTGCACATGAGCATGTGTGTTGTTCAAATATGGAGGTGAATTTATATTAGTGGGTAGGTTCATCTACTCCTTTCATGTCATGTGATATTATCAGGTGTATCCATCATCAGACCTTGTAGCAGAGGGACAGAGCTACATAGCCACTAGACTAGTGATGGCGAACCTAGACACCCCAGATGTTTTGAAACTACATTTCCCATGATGCTCATGCACTCTGCGGTGTAGTTGAGCATCATGGGAAATGTAGTTCCAAAACATCTGGGGTGCCAAGGTTCGCCATCACTGCACTAGACCGAATCATGTCGCCCCCCCATAGGACACACACAGTCTTTCTCCAGGTGTGGAGAGCTGCTTGAAGTTTGCTGAAAACATTACAAATGCTTTGTAAAAGCTTGCTGTATAAGCAGAAGCTCGTACAAGACTTTAGGGCAAAATGCAAATATTAAGAGCATTGTTGAAAAGATATCACATTCAAAACACTCCCTAACTGAACCACAAAAAAAAAATCTAACTCTTTGCTTTAGATATCTTTAACAGGAGTTGTAAAGGCAGAAGGTTTTTATCCTAATGAATTCTGTGTGTAGCAGCCTCCCCAGCACCCCCTAATACTTACCTGAGCCCTATCTCTGTTCAGTGATGTCCACGAGTCCCTCGGCCGTCCGGGACTCTCCCCCCTGATTGGCTGAGACACAGCAGCGGCGCCCTTGGCTCCCGCAGCTGTCAATCAAAGTCAGTTAGCCAATCAGGGGAGAGACGGGGCCGACCGGCGCTCCGTGCCTGAATGGACACACTGAGCTGCATCTCGACTGGCCCCATAGCAAGCTGCTTGCTGTGGAGGCACTCGACAGGAGGGAGGGACAGGAGCAGCGAAGAGGGACCTGAGAAGAGAAGGATCTGGGTAAAACCCCTGCACAGTGCAGGTAAATATAACTAGTTGTTTAAAAAGACGAGCCTTTAGAATTACTTTAAAACTATTTTCACAGCAAAGCACTTGCACTGACATGCATGTTTGACACCTTACATTTCATTTTCATTTTATAATGTCAAAAAGCAAGTCAACCAAAATGTAGACATGCAGGACCTTTTCCCAATGCACTCTAATGCAGAATTTTGAACGAGCCCTGGTGGAAACATATTTTCTCTTTGAAATGCAAAGAAATACATTACGTGTCCAATGTGAACATCCCTAAGGGCAAGAGCAGCATTATACCAAACAGCATCCTGATGTAAGGATTCCATGCAGCAATCATGAGAGTGGGTAAGGTAGTATGCATACAATACCATGCTTTACTCTGCATCTGCGTTTAACTAGTCACAGAGCTCACAGGTTTTCTGTTGTCAGCACAAAATTAACTTGAGTGTACGTGATAACCAAGGCTGCATCACCTTTTCTCATATTAATATGTACTTTGATAAATTGTGAGTTTAGGATTCCAATAAAATTAGCTCTTTTTAAAAAAAAATGTAAAACACAAACACAAAAGTTGAGCAGAAATAAATAAGGTGTGCACAATGGCTCCTTCTTACAAACATTTAGTATAACTAGATTCCTGTACTTGCAAAGAATTGTGAAAGGAGTATTGCTGCTTATGACCACTACGCCCTAGTGAGCCCTACAGGCCCTGTAACAAGCAGACTATTGTGAACAGCAGTACTGACACCAGCACCCAGAAAGAACCAGTCTGAACTGAATTTTGCCCTTTCAAAAGCAAACATATCCCATACACTCAGCTGCAGGTAATCTTTAGCAGTTCCAGCATTTCAGTGTAGCTTGAATATCATTACAGAAACTGTGTGTATGTGCCACACATTCACATGGGGATTCCTGCGTAAATAAAGACATCAGCTTCACTCAGTCTGCAATTTGTCTAGAAATTGCAATTCCAAACCTCTACTAGTTTCAACAAGAAACCATTTTTTCACTGTAAATCTTCATTACGGTAGCAAATCAAAATGGCTTAGATTACAGAAAGGGTAAAGTTCATTAACTAGCAAAAACACTTGCCCTAGAAATGAATGTTGAGATCTGATATATCCCATTTAACTCTACATTTCACCAAATCTCATCATTATAAGTTGAATGTACATCAGGAAGTAGACACTCACTTGCTAAAACAGAAACGGTTATAAAAATAAAAATGTTTTCTAGTGTATGTAGTGATTAATGATCTGAAGGAGCTGCTTGGCCCTATAAACCGTCCCTTTTAAAACACCTGGTTATATGATAGAATGCTGCAAACACCTGTCTGCGCTTACATATCATTACCAAAATTATATTCGCATATAGAATTAGACACCAGGTTACTTAATTGCAAGTATATTACTGCAAGGGAAAAATAAAAGGGCAATGCACAAAAGTAGGCAAATTAATCTGTTTAAATGCAATAACTGGGGCCCAAACTGTTCGGCGGTTCACTTATTACCACTTCTTTAAGACTGCATGCAGTGAAAGCTTTGGGGGCTGCTAGGCAAAGAAGCAGTCTCCTGTGGTGCTCAACTGTTAAACAGTGGTAGAACACAGCTACAGTTGCTCACCAGTCTTGATATACAGCAGACCTTGGCTGGGAAATGTGGTCTGTCAGCAATCCCTCCCGCTATGTCCTAAGGAATCCATTCCTACAAAGCTCAGTCCTAGCCCTCAGTTTGATTCCAGCACTAAGGTCACAAATCATGCAGGTCTCTCCAGTCCAGTCCAGCCCAGCTCGCTGCACTCTGGCCAATTGACATATTACAAGGTGTCCTTGGCTCTTGCAGTTCACAACTGAATTCACTTTCACAGAGAAGCTCTCTTTCCAAACTAGTGTATGTGTACTGAGTGCAGCCGCGCCAGGGTCCCTGCACAAGGCTAAATGTAATAAAAGTTGCAAATTGTATTAAAGCTTTTTTTGGGTTAACTGTCACACTTTTCATATTTTACATTTTGGTTCTCACACGGCATCAAAATAATTGAGAAAAATACATAACAAATTAGAGGTATAAAGTGCTTTTATCGCTTTGTAAGGAAAACTGAGGCCAGCATCTTGCAAGCCTGGTTCACACCAGTGTGATTTCAGGTGCGACTTGAGTCACACAGAATCGCATGACAATGGCAATCACATTGTTTTCAATGGTGCCCATTCACATCAATGCAGTATGGCACGATTTTGGAAACGGGTCCTACGCTACATTGGGTTGCGTTTTTGGCACCATAGAATAAAATCCAAAACACAAGAGGTCACACTGATAATCAGATTAAATCGCAGTAGTGTGAATGAATATGAACGATCATTACAAGTTGAAGAAATGCTCCTCGCAGAACAGATTTATAGCAGCGGGACTGGCTCCTGCTGTGGTCAACCAAATTGAGTGGCAAGGGATGGGGCGGGGTCGAGCCTTGCTGTCTGTGCCTATGAACACAGGCAACACAGCTCAGCATCGAGTCCACAGGCAAGCCACAATAGAAAGCAGCTTCTTATGGTGGCAGACCGAGTGGTGGAGGAGCCAAGTGCACCAGAATGGAGCCCTGGAACAGGGGGATCAGGTTTCTCTATGCAAAACCATTGCAGAGAGCAGGTAAGTATACCATGTGCATTATTTAAAAAAAAAAATTACCCTTTACAATCACTTCATCTCTTGTCAGGACAAGGTCTTCGCAAAACATTACATTTTCTGTGGAGGCAGAAACACCGCAAGAACAAGAATTCTTTCCAGATAAGGAACTAGGCAGACAAGGAAAATGCTTGGTTAAACCAACATGGCAGGTTCATTAGAATTCTGAGGCCAATAAAAAACAAAAAAACTGTTGGTTAACGTTAATCACTTATGATCTAAAAACGGGGCTCAAACTGGTGGCCCTCCAGCTGTTGCGAAACTACAAGTCCCATTTGGCATGGCAAGGCTGACAGTTACAAGCATGACTCCCACAGGCAGAGACATGATGGGACTTATAGTTTCGCAACAGCTGGAGGGCCGCCAGTTTGAGACCACTGGACTCAAACAATGGCTTACATGTCATCCCTTTTGCAACCTTTTCATGAGGTACTGCAACTAGAGGGCACTCTCAAACAATGAATTTCTATAAAACACTAAAGAGTCATAGGAAGAATTAAAGGAATTTGATGAGCTTAATCTAGAGAGAGGTCGTTTATTACAACAAAACGAAGACAAAGGCAGAGATGAGAATCACACAACTTTCTGAATCTAAAACTCATTGTTCTGCATCTATGGAGACACTCCTCCAGATCCGCCAAGTCTCTACAATCAAGATCTTCCACTCTCAGCCAACAACTTATTAAAGCCCATGCTGAAGCTTCTAAAATGTAGGCAGTTATTGCCTGAAAGAAAGCAGAGATGGAAGCAGAAACCACAAGCAAGGAAGCACTGATGGAAGCAGAAGCTGCACGCAAGAGAGCAGAGATTGAAGCTTTGGAGATATAATGTCACAGCCATGACAAGGTTAAAGGTTTTAGAGAAAGCTGTGGGCGAAACTGAAGGAGGTAACAGCAGCAGACACTGTTACGCCATATGAATCACATTCTTCACATGCGTGCCGAAAATTTCAGCTTCCAGTCACAGCAGCTGTATCCTTCAACCAAGGTCAGTACACTGCACCTACCACCTCTAAGGACAATCTGCCTACTCATCCCCCAGTACACCAGTCTTTCACACCTACAGTGGGTATAGAAAAAAATCACCTCCCTTTAAAATAATCACATTTTGTTGCTTGGCAGTCTGAAATGAAGACTGGCACAGTCTTTATTTTATCCAGCTATATTTACTCAATGCAACTTATAACATCCAAGTGAAAGATAGAACACCAACATGTTAAAAAAAAAAAATTAAATACAATTCAAAAACAGAATCCCAGAGTTGGAAAAAGGATCACCCCCTCATGTCAGTATTTTGTTGAACCACCTTTTGTTTTAATTACAGTATTTAGGTTGTTGGGATATGTTGCTACTAACTTTGCAAATCTAGACTGTGCAATATTTGCCCACTCTTCTTTGCAGAACTGTTCAAGTTCAGTTACATTCGATGGTAACCATTTGTAGACTGCAGTCTTCAAGTCATTCCACAGGTTTTTCAATGGGGTTTAAGTCTGGGCTCTGACTAAGCCATGCAACATCATTTACCTTTTTCTCCTATAACCACTGTGTGATCATTTTCCGGGCCACTGTTAGAAATCATGGGGGGGTACAGCTTACCTGATGGGGCTTCTCCCCCAAATCCCCCCTGCCAGCACAAATACCCCCCAAACCCTTCTATTATCCCAAAGTCCCCCACCTTCTCCTGGCACAAAATCCCCCCCATCTCCCCTCCCAGCACAAATCTTCTTTCATCAATCCCCCTCTTAGGAAAAATTCCCACAAATCCCTCCTCCTAGCACAACCCCCTCTACATTAGCCCTCCCAGCACAAATTATTTCTCCCTACCCAAATCCCCCCCCCCCAGTACTAATCTTCACCCCCTTTCCAAGAACATCCATCCCTTCTCCTGGTTCAACCCCCCCCCCCCCCCAAACCCTCCTCCTAGCACATATTCCCCCCCCAAATTCTTCCTTCTTGCACATACCCCCCCCCTCCCCATTACATTTGCCAAAACAGATAACTAGGAGGAGGTGCGCTGTTTTGCTCTCCCCTCCTGTCAGAGGAGCGCTCTTACTGTAGATCTCATTGCACTGTATACACACACATACACACACACACAAACACACCACCCCTTATCCACAGTTGATGCCCATGCCCAAGCTGAAAGACTACCTTTTCTGGCTTTAGGGGGATTAGGTTTGTGAAGTACTGGAGACAAAAAAGTATCAGTGTTTTGCAGGGTAGTAGGGAGTAATTTTCTGAAAGACAAACAGGGGTGTCAAACTAAATTTCATCACGGGCCACATCAGCATTATTATAGCTGCCCTTCTATTGGTAAGACTATATAAATGTATCTACGCTTTTTGATACCAGAGGTGTGCAACCCTTCTTTTCAACTGGTATAGAATTGTATTATTCTCATAATAATTATAAGCAGATGTCCAGAGCACCCCCCCCCCCACACCTTATATCAGATGTCAAGAGTCCCCCACCCTTCCCTCCACAGTGCACCCTACTTACCTTATGCAGCTGTGGGGATGAAGCTAGGGGCAGAGCTAGGAAGCAGAAAGTGCAGGGTCTGGAGGAGGACCAGTGGAGGGCTGGAGTCTGCCGAATGCTGAGACCAGGAGAGGCAGAGATAAATGTGGTGCTGTGGTTGAACAGAGAAGAGCAGGATTTGTCCTCCATGCTGCCGATTGCTGAGATGGAGGGGCAGAGACGAGCCTTACCATGGGCTGCATGGACAAAACACAGCATCTGGAGGAGGAGTTCTGTCCTGCACTCTGTCAACTGCTGAGTCAAGGTGGGGGCAAAGACTATGAGGGTGCTGCAGCTGGAGGAGTGGTGCGAGGGCCACATGAAATTGCCTGGTGGGCCGAATACGGCCCTCTGGCCCTGTGTTTGACACGTGATATAAGAGGGATGGGGTAAGTATATATAATAACAATAATATATCTTGGGTTCCATACAGTAAGTATTAAGATTACTTAACTGTCATAGGGATCTGTATGAATCCCATCCACAGCGCAAGGTAGAAATTTGCTAACAAAAACACACTCTCCCTTGGAAAAGGAAGACTATATTGCATGGAACATTTTCAGTATCCACAGCTTCTTGACTCTGATACACAATCAGATGCGTCTTCTGAGGGAGAAGGATGTGAGGGGCATAAAGTTCAATACATTGAAACATCAGGGCTCTTATACTTAAGGAGTTGAGGCCCCATATATTGAAGGGCAACACCCAGCAGCTCTCTAGACCTTGATTGGACATTAGAAATGTAGGGTATTAGAGCAATACTGTCTCACAGGGGAAGGAGACAACCCAATAAGCAAAAGAAAAAATACACCAGTCAACACAGCATATTAAAAAAAAAAAAAAACATCAAGTTCCCCAGTGCAAAACATGCCCCTGCCCACACACTGCATAAAAAAAAAAAAAAAAAAAAGAATGGCCAGGTAGCAGAGAGCCAGTTCACAGGAGTAGGACATCATTTATCACATCTATGGCTTGCCTAAAGCCTCGTACACATGGTCTGATTTTTGTCAAAAGGGCGTGTGCAGGATTTTGTCTAGCATACTAACTATCCACAAATTGTGGTTTGACAAACACGAACGTAGTGACATACTATGAGAGTATAAAGAGGAAGTTCATTTCTCAAGCGCCACCCTTTGGGCCCCTTCTGCTAATTTCATGTTAGTAGAAGTTTGGTCAGCGTTGATTCGCGATTTTCAGATCGTACAAAACAAATGCCTTTTAAAATACATTTGGCATAACTACATGCAAAGCAGCTTCATTATTATCCCATTAAAAAAGATGAGAATTTTAACATTTCATCAATTGTCGCGAATGTTAATTCTAGATCACGAACAGTAGTTTACAAGACCAAACTCTTCCCAGTCGTTTCTTGATTCCGAACATGCGTGTTTGTACTTTCGACTTGTGTGACGGATTTCTGTACTGACCATCCGAAAATCAGACGTTGAGTTCACAACAGACAAAAGTTTTATAGCCTGCACATCCAGCTTTTGTCTGATGTAAAAGTCAAATAGTCTGTCGAATGCACCGTACTAACAATCCGAAAATCTGCAGACAGCTCGTCTTCAGACTTTTCCCTTCTGATTTTCGTACCTTGTGTACGAGCCTTTAGACTTTCAGGCTGACATACGTAGTGAAAATAGCTGATGGTCAGGTAGCAGAGACCCAGTTCACACCAGTAGGACATTCAAGCTCAGGAGTAGACACTCATAGGGATCATATATGGCCTAAATGTAGGAGGGGAGGGGTCTGCAGCTGCACATTTGCTCTAGGTCACCCTCAATGGCCCCATCTTTGGTTGTTATAAACCTGCATTATTTTAGTTCAGGCTGGCATGTCTGATCAGGAATGACAAACTTGAAATTTCTGCCATCCTTGAACCCACTGCATTGTTTTTGATGCCCTAAGTGATGAGCCAAAGGAGTACACATGGTTAAACCCCTACCTCCCTATCCTCAAAGAAAGGTAATAAGCCTGGAAGGAATTACATGACGTGGGACTTTAAATGAAGTAACAAAAAAATTGCACAACTCACATGATGTAAATCAGTCCTCTCTGATCACACCAGCTGTTGTATATTATGGAAATGTGTTCAAAAATCAACTGAAGAGAGGGGCAGCAAGACTGAGCTATGAAAAAGAAGACATAAGTGCTACCTGCTAAATTATTTGCTCTGCTAAGATATAAATAAATCAATAGGCAGCAGCAAAATTGGCACAAAAATTACCATAATAAATCATAGAAAACTAATGATTTACTTGTAAACAAAACATCACCCACACATGTCATTCACTTGTTTTATTCAAAATACAAACTATCATTACCACTTTAAAGCAGTGGAACTCGGCTGACAGCCCAGGGGCTACAAGGTAAATTTGTCAAAAAGAATTTCCATTCACTTTCTCTTTATCCCCAGTATTTCACCAAGAATGGAGCAGACCTGCCCTGTTCATGGTATTGACTAATAATGCTGGAGTTGAAGATCGTTAAAATGATTAAATGCTTGCCAAGATCCCAAGTTCTGGTCTTCAGAACAGCATTAGGATGAAAGGATCCCAACTAAACTGCAGGTTAATGATAAAATGCCTTCCCTAAAAAATAAAGTTTATTTTAATATATGTTCAAATATGAGTGAATAGAATAATAATCCTTTGATCACAGCTGTAGTTTCGTTTGCACAGATCTAATAATATCTAAACCCAAACCCGAACCCTGCTGTAATACACTGCCTGTTTTAAGGTAGCAACACTCACTTGCTCTAATGTATTAGGTGAAAAATATTAACAATTACTACAAAAACCTCTCCCTCACCTCTAAGGCCCCTTTCACACTGTCAAGACCGTTCAGGTCCACTTGTCAGTTTTGACGGCGGACCTGAACGGGCCCTCAATGCTAGTCTATGAAGCGACAGATGTCAGCGGTGACATCCCCGCTGACATCCGTCCTGGTCCGATCCGCTAAAATCAGACGGATGCCCCTACGTTCGCATCCGTCCCTGATGGATCGGATGAGATCTGATGAAAACGGACATGCTGTCCGTTTTCGTCCGATCTCTCCATAGGAAGCAGCGGCGCTCGACAGGCCCCTCACCGCTCAGTGAGCAGAGGGGGACCTGTCATCCGCCGGCTCAGCGGAGATGAACGGAGAGATCTCCCGCTGAGCTGGCGGACAAAGGCAGCGGATCTGCCTTGTGAGAATGATGCCTTACTGGATGCACCCACAGCCACCACCCGCCAACCCCAGTCGGGAGCGCCTTGAGCCCACCCTTTTTTGAAGCCTATTAGAGCCTCTGGCTGTAATTACGTGCTTAAAAAAAAAAAAAAAAAACCTCCCATTGGAATCCATGTGTCCGGCACCCCGCATGTAGATTAGGGGGCTGGACGCATGGATAGGGGAGTGGCACAATGGGGCTGAGAACAATGTAATTGAAAAAAATGAAACCCAAGCAAAGAGCACAGGAGGTTATCAGTTGACAAGATTAACAGGCATTTTTTGGAACTTAACAGATATAAACAAAACACTTTCATTAGTATATTAAAATACCATTGAATCCTTGGCACTACTGAAGAGCTAAGCTAATTTGTCAAGACAAATATACTTCTTTAAAAATTAAAACCCATATTACAATTAAAGCCCAGCTAGTTAAATTCATTTCACCTATGTAAGTTATGATGTAACACTGAAAGAGGAATAAATAAAACTGTCTTAAAAAATGGAAAATTACTTTTCACCTCTTCAAGTCCAGGGCATGTTTTTCATTTATCCTACAAGTTAAAATGTTTGCTAGAAAAATTACTTGAAACCACCTAATAATCATATTTTTTGAAAGCAGAGGGCCTATAGAATAAAAAAATTGTGGAAGATGCAATTTTTAAGCCATACAATATTTTTGAGGGCCAGTTCACACCACATGCAGTCCAGTGCGTTTTTGTTCTGCATGAAAAACGCATGGAAAGTTGGTACAGTGTACAGTGGAAAAAAAAACACACAGGAAAAAAGAAAAAATAAGTATCTGGAATGCACCAAGAAACACATCAAAAATGCACTGGAACGCACCAAAAACGTGCATGCAAAAACACATCCGGAATTGATCTGGAGTGCGTTTCTGTGGTGTGAAACTAATTATCAAGTGCAAAGAGTTTAAATATGCTAAAAATAATTTAGTGTACACAAACAATACCCAAATATTTTAGGTAAAAATCGAAAAAAAAAAAAAAGTGGTTGTGTACAATAAATATATAATAAAACCAACGTCAGGCCTTAAAATTGCATGCATCTGTAAAAAAGCGAAAAACTATGGTACCCAAAAATTTAGTCTATACAGGTTATTGGTTTAGAGTTGTTACAGCCATAGAATTAATCCCACCTGGATCACTTTTACTGAAAAGTTATGAGTCGACTGAAGAAAAAAAAAAAACAATGGTACCAAGATGTGAGCCTAAACATGGCTTTTGAATGTCAAGTGGTTAAAAGGAGAGCTGAACTGCAAAAACTGCTCAAAAAAGACTTACTTGTTATGCACTATCTTTTGTGTGGGGGCAACCATTTTGGTAGAGGATTAGGGCATTGCTACCTCATCTTGAAGCTTCCCCCTTAATGACTGCTGATCTTGTAAATAGTGGAGGATATTTGCAAAGAAGCAAGAGTGGTTCACAAAGTGAAGCAAAAAGCAGGGACATGCATGCAGTACACATTTCTCTCCAGCAAGCAGCATAGTAGTGACATCAACAAATCTCACTCCAAATCTTGTGAGACTAGCAATTACAGGCAGCAGATAAGCTCAGGCTAGATGCACAGCTATAAGGCTGCATTCACACCTGAGTGGAGCAATTTTAGGGTGTTTTTATTTGAGAGTTTTTGAGTGTTTATAGAAGTGTATTACAAGCGTTTTACAGCTTCAGGTGCTTTTGTTTAGCCAACAGAAAGCACTAGGGGGATGAAAGGAGGAGGAGGTTAGGAGTAGAGAGCTGTTTGAGCAGAAAATGTGTGACAAAAAACACTCATTGTTGCTCATTTTCAGACATTCCCATTGAAGCGTATGGGGTTTAATCTGCGAAAAAGAAGCTCTTGTACTTTTTTGAGTGACAGGGTTTTTGCTACAGGCAACAGGACATGCAAATGTCAACAGAGGTCATTAACATTAATGGGATTTGTCTTACTGAGCATTTTAGAGCTTAAAGCATAAAATTACTCAGATGTGCATGAGGCACAAGACCGTAGCTTTTTTAGGTTACTGCTCATTTCTACAGGTTCCCTTTACCGTAGCAAATTCTAACCAAGTTTAGATCCACTTTAAATTTAAACATTCCCATGCCATTTTCAAAATTTCACCTCTTTTCTTATTAAAAGCTAAAAAAAGTTCAACAGATGCTCCAACTACTACTTCAGGGAGTGAGGGCACCCACTTCATCGTGAAGAGGGCTTGTGAGTTTCAGGGTCCAAGGCTTGTGACAAAAGCATGGACTCGCCATTGACTTAGAGGAGAACACCTGGGAGAGGCAAAAAGGACCCCTTTCAGTGAAAAAAGGTGGTAGCAATAGTAGTAGTAGGCTTTGACTGTTTTTTGTGGGGCAGAATTACTTCCCCCCCACCCCAAATAACTTCTTGATAAATTTATCAAGGGATTCACCAAAACACTGAAAGACACTTGTACAAAAAACATTCTACAGGCAAGCTCAGCAGACCTAACCTTTAACCACAAAATCCTGCGCATGTAACCAGAGAGCAGTGTTATATTAGAGACCTGGCAAAGTCCATAATCCAAGGCAGTAACTCAAAATAGCAGCTTCAAAGACATGAGCTGCAATTGTTCTAAGTGGACAGGGTCTCCCAATATAAAATCATGTTTTCTATTATTTTTTTCAGTTTAGTTAGCTTCAGCCTGACAACATGACATGGCTGGTTATAAGGCAGGACCAGAGAGAGCACAGAATGCCTTCAACGCACCTGTTGACTGTATCCTTCAAGCAGAAAACATCTTCAACAAGAACAACAAGATGATAACTGCGATAGCAGAATCCACTACCATAATATAACATTTTTTAAATTAAACTTTTCCATAGGCTATAACTCTGCAGAGTGTATTGGAGGAATCCATAACCTTGTCCTTGGACAATCCTTATGCGTCTGCTTGCGTGAGTAGAAGAAAGGTTAAAAGGTTATTCTAGATTTCTTCAGCCATTTACTGCCCATAGGAGCTTGTTTTGGCAGGGGAGATTCCAGTACTATTAGACAAAATCTAATACACACAATATAAGTTGGGTCAAGCTAGAAAGCATAGAATGTAAAGCTTTAGCATGTGTCTGATAAAATGCAGGAGGTGAACACTACTCTGCAAGATCATCATCTGCATCCATGTCACTTTCCTCATATCTTCCTCAATGGGGTTGGGAGCATCAGGGGCATACTCCTGAATAGATTCAGGTGGTAGAGAGGCAGAGGAGCGCTTTAGCACCCCTAGAGACGGAAGGCTCCAGACAGGCAGAGGGTTTTCCAAGAAAGCAGACCGTGCAAAATCTGCCTTAGTCATATGGGGCCATCGGTTTGTTTGTCTGAGAGGGAGCTAGAAAGAAGTGATATCAATATAGGACCTTGCTCTGCTCCAGGTAAACAGATACCCTGAGTTTTTAGCTGGTTTTCCTCAAAGCAGTCAATAGCTTGAGTGCTATTAGGCCTCTCTTTCTCAATACCTTTGTGCCTTGTGTCCACTGCTGCTAAGTGAGGAGATCCCCTGTAGGGTGCTCAGGATTTGGATGAATTAGAGGATATTTGTGTTGCTTGCAGGCTAGTTAGTAACTTGAGCAGGGTTTTTTTTACATAAAGCAGTTTCCTGGGGCAAGAAACAGCAGATTCTTGTGGCTTGGATCTCACATGTATGCCACAGCTTGGACCGGGAAGCCCGTACAAAGCAATACTAAGCTGACAGAAGCCATGACTGTTTGCATGTATCTGTACATCCAGGGCTAGCTGCTGTTAGGGACAGATGTCCAGCCCTGGACACAAATTGCATCCAGGACTGATCATCCGCATAAGTACACTGCAGCACAATCGGTCCTGGATTTTTTGTAGCGGGGGTAATCGCGGCCAAGAATGGATTCGAAAGGAGGCTGCAGGGGACCGTTTGCGCAGATTAAGGGATCCTGCCGAAGCAAGGAGTAGGTAGTATAACATCCTCTTTCACAATTTCTTAGACTGGATGAGCATTTAACTGTGCAAAACTTTCTAACAAAAACTATTGAAAAGAGCTCTAAACATCAACATGACACAACGCCAGGGCAATTATATGAAAGAGATAAAAACTGAGGTCAAAATGAAATGACTACTGTAAAAATAAGATTTTGCCATTGCATATCAGAGAGGGATAGCTGAAACCTGACTATATTGCTAGCACAATATCCATTTTTCCCTTTACGCTAGTTTTAACAAAAGTAACACTAATGTGCTTCTGGTAGAAAAATGGTAGAATAGTTCAGATTCCATTTCCATTAGTGGGAGCAGACATTCCCAATTCACAGTTTTTCAAAAATGAAGGAAGCCATAAAGGCAACTTGTACACTGGCTTCGTAACCCAATAACAAAGATTCGGGGTGTGACTAGCAACAAGCATTATAGCTATAACATACATTGTTGAAACTAAATAGAGAGGACCGGAGTACATAAAATGAAGTGGCAAAGGAAACCTCATACAGCTGTTGAGAAACCCCATCGCAGCACATCGCTTGTTCTTTGATTGTGCCTTGTGTAAATGGAGCAGATCCTAGCTCTCTGTGCACAGGCTGTCAGCTGTCACACAAGGGCACAGAAGCTAATTGGTATTCTTCCTCTTTGTTTAAGCTAGCAATCTAAGGAACTGTTTCATTTGCATACATTCATATTTTCAGACGCCAGTTATATGAAAAATGCCCCACCTAAACCTCAAGTTGCATGCAGGCCACCACATATTCTGACTAATTAGAAACTACCATGCCCTAAACTAATTAGTTATGCTACCAAGCCTGTGCTTCTGTCAAATAGTGCAAGCAATTAAGGCTCGTGTTCCCTGAACATCAGAGCTTTATTTACTGCCATCCATAAGAATAGAAATTCTCACATAGACTATTTCTTTCATCGGCTAGATTTTCAATAACATTCTGTTTCTATCGGTTATGCTGAGAATGCTAATGCCTTAAGGGCATAAGATCTGTCTTCTACAGAATATTTTTCATAAAACTAACATTCGTTGAATACAAAATTCCATCTATTTTCTATCTTATTTTGTCATTTCCTAAGAACTATGTTTTTAACCTAGAGCAGTTTCAGCTTCCTCAAGCAGATTTAAATGAACCATTCCTAAGGGAGGAAGCCTTAGCCTATATTTCCATGTCGATAATTTTAGAGGAAAAAATGATCCTGGTAGTTCTAAACAGCAAACCTGCACTTATTTTGATAATTCTCTTTTAAAAATAATTCCATTATAAGTCAGTCTGTGCCTTTGCATGATCAATTATTATAAAGAAAGCCCACAGTCAGAAACAGGGCACTCAAAGGTTGTTGTAATCTTGGTTTCAGATAAGGTTTTTCCTGCCTTTTTTTCAGTGCAGCAACTACCTGACTTTAGCTTTTAAAAAATATTTCTTCAGGCAAGCCTGAAAACTGTAATAGCAGAGAAGATAAAAAATATTTAATTGAGCACAACAGATACTTCATAAGAACCACAATGGTAATAGAACAAAAGATTTCCCAAATTCATAAACAAAATTTTACCCAGCATTATGCACAGTATGTTTTATATACACAAGATCTTGTCATATTGGGGTTTAGGATCCAATGTCACAGTCATACAAGCACACTTTCACAGGAGTTTCATACATTTCTCACAATAAAAGAGCTAATAACGGATCTTGCTGATGCAAGAGACATCCCACATAGGAGCAACTCTGACGAACATTGGAATTCTGACAATGTAAAAGGTACCATTTACACAGCTGCTATTTGCAAGTTTGAGTACTGAGTTCAGCAGGACTAACTACACAATTATGGGGAGAATTACTGTATTTATCGGCGTATAACACGCACTTTTTTCCCCTTAAAATCAGGGGAAAATCGCGGGTGCGTGTTATACGTCGATCCCCTGTGATCCTGAGCTGCCAGATCTAAAAAAAACGCCGACCGCGATTTGAAAATGGCGCCGCCGGCACCGAAATACACAGAGCCGGTCCTCGGCTCTTCTCGGCCACTTTCGGCTTCACTCGAGCGCCGCCCGAACTTAGCCGAGTGTATTTGGCTAGGTTCGGATAGCTCCGCTCACAGTCACGCCCATCCCGGGCGGGACTACGAGTGGAGACGAAAGTGAACGAGAGCCGCCGAGGACCGGCTCTGTGTATTTCGGCGCTGGCGGCGCCATTTTAAAATCGCGGTCGCGATTTTGAAGCCCAGTATGGCAGGGGATCGAAGGCTGCACTGGGGCAGGCTGCACTGACAAGGCTGCACTGGGGAAGGCTGCACTGGGGCAAGGCTGCACTGACATGGCTGCACTGGGGCAAGGCTGCACTGACATGGCTGCACTGGGGCAAGGCTGCACTGACATGGCTGCACTGGGGCAAGGCTGCACTGACATGGCTGCACTGGGGCAAGGCTGCACTGGGGCAAGGCTGCACTGACATGGCTGCACTGGGGCAAGGCTGCACTGACATGGCTGCACTGGGGCAAGGCTGCACTGACATGGCTGCACTGGGGCAAGGCTGCACTGACATGGCTGCACTGGGGCAAGGCTGCACTGACATGGCTGCACTGGGGCAAGGCTGCACTGAGAAGGCTGCACTGGGGCAAGGCTGCACTGAGAAGGCTGCAATGATGGGCATTTAAATGTAAGTTTTTTTCCCTTCAACTTCCCTCCTAAAAGTTTTTTTCCTTAAAATTCCCTCCTAAACTTGGGGTGCGTGTTATACGCCGGTTCATGTTATACGCCAATAAATACGGTAACAACGAGTTATGCAGGCAAAATGCTTGCAAAACTCTTCTAAACTTAGAAATTGGAACGGATGTTGCTCCTAACAAATGGAGTGCAAACCCCTTTGTTGATCAGGCCTTGTTCACACTGCCATTTAGCCATTTACACCGGATTCAAGTGACAAGAATCAGTAGCTGGAATGACAGGTACATGTAAATAGTGGGGGCCGCTCAGCCTGAACAAAGTCTTGGCAAGCTGTCAGCATTTGTGGCTGTTTGCATGTAAGCAAACCTGTGATAGGTGTACCGAGTCTGGACGCAGTCGGAGGTATCCAGGCTCGGACATCAGCTCTTGCAAACCTTCTGAAAAGCAACCCACTGCAGATGGACAGGTAGTTGACAGGAGCTGGCGATATGTCACCTTCTCACTGCCTCTATTAAACATTGAAAAGCCTGCACCACTGCACTGCAACAGCATGGCCCTATTCACTTGAACAGAGGGGGTTTAATTTTTGCCACAAACACAATGCACCATGGCATGTATACAGCCCTGAGCCAGCTGCATATTCTTCTGTAGGTTGGAGGGGATGGTAAAACTTCTGTTTTTACTGCCCCCAGGTGCCCATGTGAATAAGACCTAACAATGCCATTTTGGATGCCACCTTCTTAGGTGACTGGCTTCTCACATCAAACCATGGCTGCCTAGTATTCCCTTTAATTACTTGACCACTGGACACTTAAACCCCCTTCCTAACCAGACCGATTTTCAGCTTTCGGTGCTCTCACACTTTGAATGACAATTACTCAGTCATGCAACACTGTACCCATATGAAATTTTTGTCCTTTTTTCAAACAAATAGAGCTTTCTTTTGGTGGTATTTAGTCACCGCTGGGTTTTTTATTTTTTGCGCTATAAATCAAAAAAGACTGAAAATTTGATTTTAAAAAATTCTTTGTTTCTGTTAAAATTTATTGCAGAGTATTGGCAAGTATTGGCAGAGTACTGGCAGAGTTTTGCACAGTATTGGCAGAGTATTACACAGTGTTGCAGATTATTGGCACTGAGCAGCGCTGTGGGCACTAAACATCCAGCCCACAGTGCTGCTGCAATCTCTCCCCCTCTCGCCTCACACTGTACCGATCGGTTTAAAAGTGATCGCTTCGTCATTTGACGATCACGTGGTAAACGGCCGCTATCAGCGGCTATTTACCGTGATCCGTGTTGCGCCGGGTCCTCTGGACCTGGCGGTCACAGATGTTCCCGGGTGCGCGCAGGAGCAACATTCTGGAAGGACGTCCCATGGACGTCCACCCAGAATAAGCCGACCGCGCTGTAGCCGTCTTACGGCTATGGCCCGGTCGGCAAGTGATTAAAGCAGGGGTAAGCAGCCTGGGAGAGGTGGTCATTAGAAAACATATCGGCCGAAAATGGTGTTTTCTGCATTTTGACGATAAAAAAAAACAGGTGCCGAAAACGCACGTGATTTTGTTTGCGAATTTACTGTGCTTATAGTGTGTTTATCATAGGTCATGTGACTCAAAAATGGAATAAAAAACGTAACAGGTGCATACTGACGCAATCGTGCTGCATTTTCAATGCATTTCAACGTCAAGGTACATTTTTGGTGCGTTTTTTTTAACAAACCGAAAATGCAGCAAGCAAGATTTTTAACTCCACAATTTAAGCACAATGGAGCAGTATGAAGACATACATAGAAATTAAAGGGATGCATTTTTCTTGAGGTGCTGATTATGGCTGACAAATTACAAATTAATATTCATTTAAATTCATATTAATTAAAACATTATATATATATATATATATATATATATATATATATATATATATATATTTTTTTTTTTTTAAACGGTCATTTTTGCTTTCGGTTTTTGGCCATGTGCATCCTGCATTTTTGGTTTAGACGCCCAATATTTCGATTCTGTGCACCTCTAGTGGATGTGTATCTGAACAACAATAAACAGTAAGGAAGGTTTGAAGGAACTTTAGAACAACAGAACAAGGCAAATGCTGTAAAAATATAAACGTACCCTACCCTTTTTCATTTCAGTGAAAAAATTAGCATTCATTTTTATTCATGTCTAGAGAGTAAGCTGGCTTCCTGGGCTGAGCAAGACTTGGCATTTCAGTGCAGTATACATTTTGGTCCGGGCAATGCAAGGGTCAAGAGTAAATAACACAAAGTTCAGAGGTCAGAAGAATGTAATGAAGAGTGCCAGGGCATGAGTAACACAGCATGCAGAGGTCAACAGTATGTAGAGTGGAGTGCAGGGTTGAGGAGTATAACAGTGTTGCAGGGGTCAGCAGTGTGTAGTGCAAAGTGCAGAGGTCCTTATTGGTGTGTAACAGATTCAGTAGTATTTAATGCCGAGAATAGGGGCCAGGAATAACACTCCCAGACAACTGTCCAAAGTCCCTTCACTTGCTCTGATAGGACTCTAATTAGACAAGTTTTCTTGGCCTTGCAACTCTCTCCAGGACTGTGGAAATCTTCAAACACAATAAAACAAAGCAGAGTGCATACCAGGCTTATGTAGCATCTTTAATAAATCTTTATTATTAAAAATACTTCAAATACTCACAAGGCTGCTTGAAAAACTGCATGTGGAACACAGCATCCATCCAGTTATGGATTCAGTCGCATCACTGGATGCAAATTCCCAACTGTAGGGGCCCATAACTTACCATCTGTCTCCAATGTACATAGTGCCAAGGGCCAGATCCTCTCCTCTGAGCCCGTAACCTGCACAATGTCCACATTTCAATCCCCTGAACAATAGGAGCGTGATAAATGTCCAGACTTTTTTGTGTGTTTTTGAAAAGGATAGGTAAAGTAAAATGAGCTGTCTTACCAGCTGAATTGCTCCTGTATTGTTGAAGCAGAATTTTCTCTTGTTGCCTATGCACAAACCTTTGGGTCAGTGTTATTCTGGTAGGCTGGCTTGCCCTGATGCTCAACTTGTGGCCCGCAATATATGTACAGGTTATGGGGATGGCAAACTTTTTTTTCCTTTGGAGGAAAAATAATTTTGCTTTATTCTACATGCTTTATCTTTAAAGCCAACTGACTGAAACCATGTAGAAAGAGCTGACCACTTGGTCCTGAAGAAGTGGATGCTGTCCATGAAATTAAACAACAGTACTCTGTGCATAACTTGCAATTCTTAAAATGCACATTAAGCCACGTTAGCTGATGTGGTCAGTGGTCGCGTACTACTGATGTGTAAACAATCTATTTTAGCACGATGGAAGATAGCTGTCCATATTATTATTATACAGGATTTATATAGAGCCAACAGTTTGTGAAGTACTTTACAATATAAGAGCAGACAGTACAGTTACAATACAATTCAATACATGAGGAATCAGAGCGCCCTGCTCATATGTTTTTTCAAATAACACTGTCAAAAAATGCTGGTTTTTATGACATGTCCTCTCAAAGGTTACATAAAGCAGAACTTCAACTACAATGAAGCCATACTACTTCCAATGATAGTTTACCAGCATACAAGGAATAGATGGTAGTATGTGCTGAGAAAATACAACCCATTCTTCTGCATGCAGTCTAGCCAAGTGTATTATTTTCATCTTTATTTCTTATATACAGTACGCCACAAGTCTATTCCCCAACAAGCCTTTAGTTATCTATATAAAAGCTGTACCAGTCCCCAGTCCTCTGTTGTCTGCTTATAAATGACTTAGCAGCAACAAGGGGAAGCACATGCTATGGTTATTCCCTGCCTATATTAACACACTTTCTGCCACTTACTGCATTATCCCTTAACATGAAACTGGCATAATGTATTTTGGAAGTTGTCCTCTAAAAACACTTACATAGTTTGTGAAGAAGCAGCTGCCAGCTGTATACTCCTCTACTGGAACATATTTTAAAAGCAGCACATGCACAAAGAAATCATGAGAGCCAGTTTGTAATCCTGTCAATACTCTCATGGTATTGAACAGGCCCAGAACTACAATGCAGGCCTGTGCCTACACAAATGTTAAAGTGTTACTAAACCCACAACAGTCAAATCAGTCTGTATACGCAGTAAAGCATGCTTCTTATACTCACCCCGGAACCTAAATGGTTAATTATCTGCATTGTGTAAAAAGGTTGTTTGATCTTGTATGCACAGATCCTCCTCTTCCACTGGCTCCATAACATAGTCTATGGAGTCAGGCTGCACATGCTCAGTTTGAGGTGTATTGCTAGAGAGGATTTTTTTCCCTTGGGAAAGTGCATGTGATCAGCACAGGGCCAATCAGCACTGTCCAGACAGAGGGTCAGGAGTTCTGCATCCTGATAGGACCGCTCAGTGCAGTATGAAAACTTATCCTACAAGCTTTAACCAGGAACTGGCAGAAGTCACAAGACTGCTATATAATGCTGATGAGAAAAAGGTATTTAGCAGTTTATATTTACTAAAAATGTTTGCATTTAAATGTTCCATGTACTGTGGGAGACCAGATATAGTGAATGCAGGGTCCTGGGTTTAGTAACACTTTAAAGTGATTGTAAAGTCTTGTTTAAAAAAAACAAAAACAAAAAACTACATGTTATTACCTCTGTGCAGTTGGTTTTGCACAGAGCAGCCAGATCCTCCTCTTCTCGGGTCCCTCTTTGCAGCTCTTGGCCCCTCCCTTCTATCGAGTGCCCCATACACCCCCCCCCCCGTCAGCTGCTTCCTATGGGGGCACCCGAGCCGAGTCACAGCTCTGTGTGCCCATTCAGACATGGATTCCTGACCCGGCCTCACCCCCTCTCTTCCCTTAACCACTTAACCGGCCCATAGCCGAATGACGGCTGCAGGGCGGTTGCTTAACTCTGGGAGGGCGTACTATGACGTCCTCCCAGAATTTCCCTCTCGCGTACCCCCCTGGGGCGCGCACCCAAACACATCCGTGACCGCCGGGTCCAGAGGACCCGGCGCATCATGGATCCCAGTAAATGGCAGCTGATTGCGTCCGTTTACCATGTGATCGCCCTGTCAAATGACGGAGCGATCAAATGTAAACAGACCGGCGTCATCTCATGATGCGGTTCCTCTCCTCTCCGTACCGATCGGTACACTGTGAGCGGAGAGGGGGATGGATGGATGGATGGCAGCAGCGCTGTGGGCTGGATGTTTAGTGCCCACAGCACTGCTCAGTGACATCCAGCCATCCATTCATGCTCAGCCATCCCTAATGCTCTGCAATACCCCCGCAATACTGTGCAATACCCCCGCAATACTGTGCAATACCCGCGCCATACCCCGCCATACTCTGCCATACCCCGCCATACTCTGCCATACCCCGCCATACTCTGCCATACCCCGCCATACTCTGCCATACCCCGCCATACCCCGCCATACTCTGCAAAACCCCGCCATACCCAGCCATACTCTGCAATACTTGGCTGTACTTGGCCTCTGTATGTGGCCAGGCTGTGGGCTGTGGAAGTCTCACACATGTGGTATCGCCGTACTCAGGAGTAGGAGAATCTATTTTGGTGTGTCATTTTTGGTATGTACATGCTATGTGTTATAAATATTGTATAAATGGACACCTTTGTGTTAAAAAAAAATGCGTTTTAACCACTTCCCGCCCGCCGGCTCTCATACGACGTCCTTGACTTTGTGCGGGGATATCTGAATGATGGGTGCAGTTACAGGCATCATTCAGATATCAACTTTTTTAGCCGGCGATTCCCTACACCATAAGAATGATCATAGCAGCTGTTCCACTGCTTGATCGTTCTTACGGGAGGCGAGAGGGGATATCCCCCCCTCCCACCGCCTTCCGGTGCTTCTATCGACTCACCGTTACGATCAAAGCCAGGATATTATTTTTTTTTTTTTTTTTTCAAGGCTTCCCAGCATAGAGGTGAGATGTGGGGTCTTATTGACCCCATATCTCACTGTAAAGAGGACCTGTCATGCCATATTCCTATTACAAGGGATGTTTACATTCCTTGTAATAGGAATAAAAGTGGTAAAAAATTTTTTTTTTGGAAAAAAGCATCAAGCTAAAATAAAGTAAAAAATTTAAAGCACCCCTATCCCTGTGTGCTTGCATGCAAAAGCGAACGCATACGTAACTCCCGCCCACATATGAAACGGTGTTCAAACCACACATGTGAGATATCGCTGCGATCGGTAGAGCAAGAGCAATAATTTTGGCCCTAGACCTCCTCTGTAACTCAAAACATGTAAGTTTGGCGCCATTCCACAAGCGTGTGCAATTTTGAAAGGTGACATGTTGGGTATCTATTTACTCGGCGTAACTTCATCTTTCACATTATGCAAAAACATTAGGCTAACTTTACTGTTTTGTTTTTTTTTTTAAGCACAAAACTGTTTTTTTTTCCAAAAAAAACGCGTTAAAAAAATTGCTGTGCAAATACCGTGCGAGATAAAAAGTTGCATTGAACACCATTGTATTCTCTAGGGTCTTTGCTAAAAAAAAATATATAATGTTTTGGGGTTCTATGTAATTTTCTAGCTAATAAATGATGATTTTTACATGTAGGAGAGAAATGTCAGAATTGGCCTGGGTGCTCCAGAACGCCTGAAGGTGCTCCCCTGCATGTTGGGCCTCTGTATGTGGCCACGCTGTGTAAAAGTCTCACACATGTGTTATCGGAAATAATAGCAGTGTGTGTTTTGGGGTGTAATTTGTGGTATGCATATGCGGTGTGTGAGAAATAACCTGCTAATATGACAATTTTGTGCAAAAAAAATAAAGTAAAAAAAAAAAACAAAAAAAAAAAAAAAACTTGATTTTGCAAACTTCAAAAAACTCTTTAAAAAACTCACCATGCATCTTTCTAAATACCTTGGAATGTCTTCTTTCCAAAAAGGGGTCATTTGGGGGGTATTTGTACTTTTCTGGCATGTTAGGGTCTCAAGAAATGAGATAGGCCGTCAGTAATTCAGGTGTGATCAATTTTCAGATATTGGCACCATAGCTTTTGGACTCTATAACTTTCACAAAGACCAAATAATATCCACCGATTTGGGTTATTTTCACCAAAGATATGTAGCGGTATAAATTTTGGCCAAAATATATGAAGAAAAATTACTGATTTGCAAAATTTTATAACAGAAATGAAGAAAAATGCATTTTTTTTTTACAGATTTTTCGGTCTTTTTTCTTTTATAGCGCAAAAAATAAAGAACCCAGCGGTGATTAAATACCACCAAAAGAAGCTCTATTTGTGTGAAAAAAGGACAAAAATTTCATATAGATAGAATGTTGCATGACTGAGTAATTGTCATTCAAAATGTGAGAGCACCAAAAGCTGAAAATTGGTTTGGTTATTAAGGGGGTTTAAGTGCCCAGTGGTCAAGTGGTTAATTGGCTGAGACCAGCAGCGGCGCCATTGGCTCCCGTGGCTGTCAATCAAAGTGAGTCAGCCAATCAGGAGTGTCCCGGATGGCTTAGACATTCGTGGACATCACTGGAGAGAGAGGGGGCTCGGGTAAGTAATTAGGGGGGTGCCGGGGAGGCTGCACACAAAAAAGGCTTTTCATCTTAATGCATAGAATGCATTAAGATAAAAAAACCTTCTGCCTTTACAATTCCTTTAAAATGCTTTTTTGGGTGCTGTTGAAACAGAGCCCCGGGAATCAGGTCAGCCAAGCTGCAGATGAAAAGGAGCTCAACATAAATAGTTTTGAGTCCAAGTGTACATATTTTTGTAATACGATATCATTGCTATGATACTAACTCCATCTAGTGGCCAAAATGTGGTATTTTTGTTTTTATTGAGCGCATTCAAAAACATACTGCATTATAGCCACTAGATGTAGTTGATAATCATATTACAAAATACGGTGATAACTTGTGCCTGTGCAAATGCTGAAGACATCCAACCTCTTAGTCTCACAAGCATGACATCGCTTTCAAAATATCACTCCAAAAACCAGCAGAGGAACTTCAGACAAAAAAAAATAGTTTTCAATAAAAAATTTCTGCCCATGTTGCCTTATTCTTCAATATTTTATTTTCCATTTTTAGAAGTTAACATAAACACAACATTAAAGTGCAAAAGCACCATAAGTACTTAAATAAAGACTCACCTTAGTTGAAAGTACTTTAAATGTACTTTGATCTGGCACAACTGAATGACACAGGAACAGCATTAAATTGTATATTTCTCCTGTTGGAAGCTTCACATTTACATGTAACTATAAAAGAATAATATTCTGAGTTAATACAGGCCATTGCACAATAGGCATATCATGAAGTTAGTATCATTACAGGAAACAAAATGAACAAGACATTTGATTTTTTCATTTTCTTCATTTTGTTGGCAAAAAATGGATTTTCAAAGAAATTAGTCTTAATTAGGATTCAAGGTCAGTAGTAAATAACTGCAACTGAACATACTGCAGCACAGGCATTCACTGACATTTGCAGCGAGCAGGTGGTTCTTTTCAGGTTTTGTAAATAAGTCTTTCAGATTGACATGAACTTGTGCTATTCAACAAAAAATGTGAGTACCAGCATTATAAAGAACGGCATTGGAAAACAAATAATACACACCTGTCAAATTACCACAAGAGTGGAAACAATTCTCCATACAAGAACAGGCCTAATTGGCTAAATGAGTCATTTACACAGAGAGAACAAAAGTAAATATATACACATTTGGAGGGAAAAAAAAAAAAAAAAAAGGTAAAAGTAGTATGCGATTATACTTTATGTTGGACCTCAAAAGCATTGCAATTGTTCTGATTTTAATGTATTCACATGCAAGGTCACTAACTCCTATGGAGATTGTAGTCCAGTGGTAAAGGGGGATAAAACACATAAAAATGTAGCAGAGAAAAAAAAAACAAAAAAACAATAGATGTTGGTTTCGCTAAGGTTTCATCCTATACTGCCTTAAGGATAAGTGAACTTTCACAAAATATGCCCCCCCCCCCCCCCCCCCAATCTCTGTATTTGCGGACGATACAAAGCTAAGTAGGGCAATAACTTCTCTGCAGGATGTGGAAACTTTGCAAGTAGATCTGAACAAATTAATGGGGTGGGCAACTAAATGAGTTTTAATGTATAAAAATGTAAAATAATGCATTTGGGGGGCAAAAATATGAATGCAATCAAGTCATTAGGGGGAGATCCTCTGGGGGTCCTAGTAAATGACCGGCTCAGCAATGGCATGCAATGCGAAGCTACTGCAAACAAAGCCAACAGAATATTGGCATGCATTAAAAAGGGGATTAACTCCAGAGATAAAACAATTCTCCCACTCTACAAGACTCTGGTCCGGCCGCACCTGGAGGATGCTGTCCAGTTCTGGGCACCAGTCTTCAGGAAGGATGTGCTGGAACTGGAGAGAGTCCAGAGAAGGGCAACAAAACTAATAAAGGGACTGGAGGACCTTAGTATGAGGAAAGGTTACGAGCACTGAACTTATTCTCTCTGGAGAAGAGACGCTTGAGAGGGGATATGATTTCAATGTACAAATACCGTACTGGTGACCCCACAATAGGGATAAAGCTTTTCCACAAAAGGGAATTTAATAAGACACGCGGCCATTCACTAAAATTAGAAGAAAAGCGTTTTAACCTTAAACTGCATAGAGGGTTCTATACTGTAAGAGCGGTTAGGATGTGGAATTCTCTTCCACAGGCAGTGGTTTCAGCATCGATAATAGGATATACAATGTAACACTGACATAAAATCACACACATAGGTTGGACTTGATGGACTTTTGTCTTTTTTCAACCTCGCCTACTATGTAACTATATATCTAGATCGTAACCACTAGGAGATCATAAAAAAACTATTTATTATACCTCTAATATGACAAATTATGTATGATGTTTACTTTCCTTCCCTCTAGTAGTAAATTTTCCATAAAAACCAAAAAAAAAACATTTTGTATAGAATATCTATTATAAAACAAATAGGGTTAATACAAAAAAATCAAATTCCTAATCCATCAATTGGTCTTAACAAGTAAAAATGCAACAAATTATCAGTCTCAAATCACTAAAAGGTTTTGCACGATACTTTCCCACAAAAACCTTTTAAAGGGCAACACTACAAAATGGAATTAAAAGCTAGAGCTAAAACATTACAAACCTATTTCAGTATTGAGACCAGATGGATTCAGTGCAACCAATTCATAAATCTATCTGGTCCCATTTCTAGATACCTCTCCAGTTGAAACCTGTTTCAACAGGAAGCGGTTTCAACAGAACCTCTGTACCTCTGTTCTGTTGAAACCGCTCCAGTTCCATATATTTTATCAATACCATAAAAAAACAGATGGCTTGTGTTTTTATTATGCTAAGTATTATGTTAAGTCTAAAATGATTTGATATGATAATTTTTTTTTGTATCTTTCTTTGATGTTAATAATAGGTTTATGATCACAGACAACTTTGTGGTTGTTCTACCCACATACTAGAGTCTGCATGAACATTCCATTACCTAGGTGACAAAATTGCTATGGCATGATATTTTTGTGATTTTATATTTTTTATGGGTAAATTATTTTTCCTACTCTCTTTATCGGATACAGTTCTACAAGCCTGACGCCTCCCACATCTAAAAAAGTCTTTCTGGTCCAAAAAAAAAAAAATCACAGCTTTCCTAGGCAGATCTGTGACATTACGTACCAGCCTTGTCCTGAGGCCTGGAGCCCTTTTATAAATACATTTCTGTTTAAATTGGCTATAAGTGCCATATAAGTGCCAATTATACTGCAGTATAATTGGCTATAAGTGCCATAATGCAAAGTCCTTTGCCAGAGACTTTGCCATGACTTTGAAACAGAAACACTGTCTGTGGCTAGCTAACCGTACATAAGGAACTGGAAAGCACAATGATGTAGAGTCCAGTGCCTTAGGACAAATAGGTTAGCATTATCCCAGTAAGAGGCTCAGTGACTGAGGATTGAGAGATTTAGTCACTGTAGAGGCTGTACCACTGCTCTAGATCTGGAAAGCACTGTGGCTAAAAAAAATACATAATTTGATGTCTTTGCCATATCCAAAAGCTCAATCAGAGATTCTACAGAGACTGAGTCTCACCAGAGGCTGTGCCACATCTCTGGACCTGAAGAGTACTCTGCAGCTATTTACCCAGTACACAAATGTCTGAAAAGCCACACAAGCCATGTCCAGTGCCCCATTTGAGGCTAGCCAGGCAGTGTTATGTCCAGCAGGGTCCAGGTACAGACTCCAATCTGTTGCAGAGGAAACATCTATTAGGACAAACTGCTGTAGAGAGACCAGTTTAAGCAGTAGAGCAAATTTCTTGCCTTAAGAAAGAAAAACCATCTACAGAATACCAAGTATCTGACAGAAGAACAGACAATTATAGATAGAAAATGTCCTCGGCAGAGCTGAGGAAAATTGCGTCCAACCTACCAGAACACTAGCAAAAAACTGAGGCATGACTGTTGGATTTGGATATATATACTGGGCCTGGCTGGAATTTAATACTAGGATGACACAATGAAGCTGAATTTGCAAGTAACAATCTGGGGGATTATGCACCAGACAAAAATATCCCTGTGGCCTGTTTGGGACTTGTTTAGAACAGGTACATGAATACATTGCACCAACATTCATTATGTGGTGGCATACCGTATTTCTAAAGCATGTCATAGACCATAGTTATGAATGCCCCAGAATGTCTTGCATCCCGATACACAGAAATGAATATCCAAGCTAAACACATGCTTTCATATAAGTGTATGTTCCACAGGAGGTGAAGGTCAACCCCTTAAAATGTGCAGATGAATTCATTTCACTGTCTTTAAAAGAAAATAGATAAGACAAAAAGCACTTAAAGAAACCATTAGTGCATTCTTTCAAATGCATTTCTTTAACTGTCATTTCATTTTACTGAGGCATCCATTCGATCCCATCTAAATATTACCAGTTAATGTAATCATTACAGTAAGCTCAAGTAACCCTGAACACCTTGTGGTTAAGCACATCGATTTCTCACAAGAAGTCTTTACCTCCTCCTATACAGTGGCTGCTTGACCTAAATTATAACTTGTTCAACATAAAAATTGGACAGCAATCTACAAACTATAAAAGTCGAGGTTTTATTATACTAATGAGTGAAGACATTTAGAATTACAGTACTGTGCAAAATTCTTCGGTGTATGGAAAAATACGGAAAATTAAGAATTATTTCAGAAATAGTGTTAATAATTTATTTTTTATCAATTAACAAAATGGAAAGTAAATGAACAGAAGAGAAATCCAAATCAAATCAATATTTGGTGTGACCACTTTTTGCCTTTAAAACGGCATCAATTCTTCTATGTACACTTGCACACAGTTTTTGAAGCAACTTGGCAGGTAGGTTGTTTCAAACATCTTGGAGGACCAAAGATCCTCTGTGGATGTAGGCTGCCTCAAATCCTTCTGTCTCTTCATGTAATCCCAGATAGACTCAATGCTGAGATCAGGGCTCTGTGGGGGCCAAACCGTGACTTCCAGGACTCCCTGTTCTTCTTTACACAGAACAGATGATATTGGCTGCATGTTTGGGGTCATTGACCTGCTGCGGAATAAGTTTGGGGCCAATCACATGCCTCCCTGGTGGTTAAGTATCTGCCCCATATTTCTGGGCACAGTGGACATTGTTAATCCTGACCAAATCTCCAACTCCATTTGCAGAAATTCAGCCCCAAACTTGCAAGGAATCTCCACTATGCTTCATTGTTGCCTGCAGACACTCATGATTGTACCGCTCTCCAGCCGTTCGTGAAAAACCTGCCTTTTGCTACAGCCAAATATTTCAGATTTTGATTCATCCATCCAGAGCACCAGCTGCTATTTTTCTGCACCCCAGTTCCTATGTTTTCATTCATAGTTAAGTCACTAAGCTTTGTTTCAATGTCCTATGCACGAAAACATAGTTACTGGGGTGCAGAAAAAAGTAATTCCCAATTTACAGCTTTTTTCACAACTGCCTAAGACTTATTGTACAGTACTGTATATCTTCAAAACTGAACAGGATACTGTGTTCTTTTTGTAGTAATTTTGTAACAAATTGACTTACATAAAATTGTATTACATTTTAGAAGCTGGCTAAAAACCTTTTACAATTTCAAACTCTTTATGGAACAGAAGTCTAGAAATGTAATAAAGACGTTAAAGTGCAGAGTATTACCTAATATACCCGCAATAAGTAATAGTTACAGAAAATTGTAAGACATACCCTTCAACTGCAACATATCCATGCAGATTATGTTGCGATAATTTCTAGAAAGTGAACCCAAGACCAGACTAATAGCACTTCACTGAGAATATGTTCGCTGGTCATAGGCAGAAAAAGGGAAGGTGAAATTGAGTTAGTGGGTACTATCGAGGGTTGTTCAATCCCAAATCATTTAAAACTCCTCAAAATCTATCAAGCTGCCATAGCTCAGCTTTAACCGACCAGCTGCCATCATTCTATTGCAGTAGGTCGGCTGTCCTGCGCAAATCGCCGTAGCTGTACATCGGCCCTTTAAACAGCTATAATGCGTGCCCGCTGCACGTGGCCAGCAGGTGCGATGTCCACCGGCCACGAGAGCCAGAACGGGGATGTGTGTAAACACACACACATCCCCATTCTGTCAAAAGAGGAGAGACAGATCGTCTGTTCCTACTAGTTAGAACAGCGATCTGGCTCCTCCTCTAGTCAGTCACATCCCCCCCCCCCAGTTAGAAACACACACAAGAGAACACAATTAACCCCATCCCTGCCATTGACATTTACACAGTAATCAGTGCATTTTTATAGCACTGACCGCTGTATAAATGTCAATGGTCCCAAAAATGTGTCAAAAGTGCCTGATCTGTCTGATGCAATGTTGCAGTCCCGCTAAAAATCTCAGTTCGCCGCCATTACTAGTAAAAAAAAAAAATGAATAAATAAAAATGCCATAATTATATCCAAATATAAAATATATCCATTTATTAATTTTCCAAATAATTCACAATCACTTAAAACAAATAACATAATCCGCTTTACTACATACATATCAGAATGAGAAAGAGTCTACAGTTCTTCATCACTAAATCTTAAATCAGATATTACACAAAAAAAAAAAAAAAAATCAAATATATAGTGATGCACCAATGTACAAACCTTAAAAGACCCTTAAACAGGAAACAAAAAAAACACCCACCAAACAAGGCAGAACAAATTAAACCAAAAAATAAAAATAAGAAAAGGGGCGGAAAGGGGAAGGGGGGGAGGGAATAGGAGTTCTCCCTTCGTTATTCGCAGGTTCTATGTTAGTGGTACTTGAATTTAAGCCTCAATGAAGCTCAGCCAAAAAATCCTCTAGCTTTGAAGAGTCTTTAAATGTTAACCATGTCAACCAAACCCCATGAAACTTCTCCATATTATCATTTTCAGCTACCAGTTCTTCCATACGCATAACACCATTTAGAGTCTCAATCCACTTCATAAATGAAGGGATGGTAGATGATTTCCAATACCTAGGGATTAATTGTCTTACTGTTAAAACAAAGAAACCCAAGAGAGATTTCCTAACTTGGGTAAAGTCTGAGGCAAAAGAGAAAGAAGGGTCACTTATGCAGAATTATTAACTGACTCGCCTGTAACTATATTATAAAGATTTATTATACGTTCCCATCTTTTATTAATAGGAGGACAGGCCCACCAAACATGTAGTAAATCTCCCATAGAGACACGACAGCACCAGCACAGTTCTGACTGGACTGGAAAAATGCGATGTAAATTGACTGGCGTACGGTACCACCTTGCAGTTTAAAATTACGTTCTGGTTATCACAGTCCATTGAAAATTTATGAGTATTTTTAAAGATTTGGTCCAATTCCTCTTCCTGAATTGAATAGGCTAGTTCCATCATCCACTTTACCGTGTACGTGGGTAAACCTGGTGAATCTAAATGAGATAATATATAATAGATTTTGGATATAGTATGGGTTGGGGGCTCAGCAGATATGCACAATTGCTCACATTCTGTAGGTGGCCGATGGATGGTAGTTTTTGGAGCCAGTGAGCAGTAAAAACTCTGTAACTGCAGATAGAGCAACCAAAGGCCTCTCAACTGGCCCTGTGTATTTTGAAAATTTGAAAATGAAATAAATACATTTTTTGAAATCATATGGACGATTTGTGGCCAGAAAGATTTATTGCAGCTAAAATAGCGTGTGAGTGAAAACCAATAGGGAGAAAAAGATTATCTAATAATGGTGTAAGAGGGCATGGGATAGAAGATATTGGAAATAAATTTAAATAATGATGCCAACACTCTAAAACTGTATAACTGATCCATGGCCAGGAAGAGCGCTGTCCTATATCTTTGAGAGAAATCCACAGGGCAGCTTTAGGATGTAGTGGAGAAGAGTCCATTTCTAATTGGACCCACTGTTTATCGTGAGAGTAATGGAACCAGTCTAGAATACAGGAAAATATGGCTGCCTTATGATAATGCTTGAAATCTGGTGAAGCGGCACCTCCGCGTGTTTTTGATCGGCAGAGCTTTTTCCAATTGATTCGAGGTTTGGTAGTCTTCCAAATAAATTGTGAGAAGCAACTATTTAATTTATTAAGAAAAGTTTTGGGCAATTTTATAGGTAAAGTTTGAAACAAATACAGATATTTAGGTAAAATATCAATTTTAATGGCGTTAATTCTACCAAACCAAGATAAAGAAAGTTTTGACCGGTGTGAAAGTTTAGATTGGGTTTGCGTCAAAAGAGGAAAAAAGTTTAAATCATAAATAAGTGAAAGATCAGTGGGGATCATCACTCCTAAATATTTCACAGCTACATCCGGCTGATGAAAATGAAATAAGGTTACGATAAAAAGGAATTCCTTACTAGGTAGTGAAATATTCAATATATCTAATTTGGTTAAGTTAACTTTAAAATTACTTAAATGTCCAAATATATTTAATTCTTTTAAAATAGAAGGGATACTAAGCCTTGGTGAAGTAATATAAAACAACACATCATCTGCATAAAGAGATTTTAAAATCCGATTCCTTAATGCTAATGCCATGTTTAGAGGGGTTATTACGTATAGCCGTTGCTAAGTGCTCCATTGTTATCACATACAATAATGGAGATAGAGGGCAACCCTGATGAGTCCCATTATTATTTCTTAAATGGTGCTGAGAGAGTACTGTTAATTTGTATTTGTGCTTGTGGGACGGTATATAACGACATTATTTTATTAATCAAATTATTGCCTAAATTGATCTGATGTGTAGCAAAAATCTCCAACTGAGGCGGTCAAATGCCTTTTTCGGCACTGATCGAAAGCAAACAGGCTGGAATGCGACACTTCTGTGCTAAAGAAATCAAAGAGAGTCTTGATAGTGTTATCATGTGCCTCTCTAGATCTTACAAAACCCGTTTGATCTAGATGTATTATATGAGGGAGTATCAGGGAAAGCCCATTGGCTAAGCTTTGTGCATAAAATTTTATATCGTTATTCAATAGAGAGATATGTTGATAACTGGCTGGTTTCAGAATTACAGAGCCTTTAGGGCCTCCCGTGGAAATAATTGAGTTTCTGAAATGGAATTAAATGACAGTAGAAGAAGTGGGATCAAGTCTGGAGCAAAAGTTTTATAAAACCGATTAGAAAAGCCACCCGGGCCTGGAGCTTTACCATTTTTTGCTGACTGAATAACAACCAAAAGTTCGTCAGAGGTAAATGAAGTATCCAAAGAGGAACTTGTAGCTGAATCCAGGCATGGCTTGTTTCGTTTTCAACCTCTAGGGAGTAATGAGCAGCATCAGAGTTAGATTGAGAGATATTAAACAACGAAGAATAATATTCACAAAATGTCTCGAAGATATTCGAATTAGTATAAACCGGTTCCCTTACCCGGGGGTGATAATTTCAAAACTGATGGTGATGAAATGTTTGAATGAAGAGATTTTGCCAAAAGAGAACCACTCTTGTTACTGTATTCATACAAAGTCCCTAAGGACTTTTCATGAGCCCTTAGGGAATGCTGGTCAAGAAGACGCATAATTTGGTTCCTTATATTAGCAAGCTCAAGTCTATCTTTATCGCAAGTGGTATTTTTTATGTTTTAACTCTAAATTTGAGATCTTTTGAAATAAGGCAGAAAGTTCTGCAGTTCTAGCTTTAAGTTTTGACCTGTGTGAAATAAAAATACCTCTTAAAACACATTTTAAAGCTTCCCATTTAATAGATGGGGCTGAATCATCTCGTTCATTCATGAAATTCAAAATTGTCTTTTTTATGTCAGCAACACATACTGGATCTACTAATAGATTATCATTAAGTCTCCAAGATCTATTCCTACTAGGAATTTCTGCAAAATTGAGCCGACAAAAAACTGGGCAGTGATCTGACCAGATTTTAGGTTTAATACTAATTGTAGCAAGGCATCCAGTAAGTATTGAGACACAAAAACATAGTCAAGTCTACTATGGGTTTTATGTACTGGCGAAAAGAAAGTGTAATCCTTCTCAGCAGGATGTAAGGTCCACCATAAATCAAATAACTTCATTAAACATAGCTTCTGTTTTAGTTTACGGAGAGCCGAGTTAGAAATATGAACCTTGCTAGAAGATGAGTCCAATTGAGGGCTCAAAGACCAAATTAAGGTCTCCCCCCCAAAATGATATCACCCTCTGGAAAGATTTCAAGACCACACAAATATTTAAGACCTTGGGGAACCTGCAAAGTGTTTGGGAAATATACATTAGCAATAGTATATATTGTTAGTCCAAGCTTAATTTTGAGAAATATAAACCTACCTTGAGGGTCAATTTTTGAGTCTATAACTTGGCATTTGACGTTCCTATGAACAGCGATTGAGACTCCATTGGATCTTGCGCATAGGGATTTGTACTATGAAACCAGTTAGTATAATATTTATTTTTACAGGACGAGAAAGCATCGGAACGGAAATGTGTTTCTTGAAGAAGTGCTATATCAACTTTCTCCTTATGCAAGTGATACAGAAGTTGTGAACGTTTATTAGGGTGGTTCAGACCTTTCACATTAAAAGAGCAAACTGACAATGACATAAAAATAAAAATCTATCAAAAATAAAAATAACAATGAAAATATTTTGAAAAAAGAGATCCTGCGAACAACGTGGGAAAAGAAAAAGGGGGAAGGAAAAAAAACAACCCCTAAAAAACAATACAAGGCAGTCCGAAGACATGATGCGTATCGTAGACAAAATTATATAGAGCATGACAACACATCAACAGGCATTGTTATTATTATATAAACGCTAATATTCTAATTATTATTCTGCCACTAAAAGTGACACTTATTAACGGAGTGAAAAAAAAAAAAAAAAGAAGAAGAGGCAAAAATCCTCACTGTCAAGATTATTTTATTTATCTAACTAATGATGGTTAGAGTGTGCATATTGCCAGGTTTCTCTAGATTGAGGTTTAGGTAGAAGTGGTTTAAAGGGCCAGTCCGGTAGTTCTACCTGAGGGAGCTTGAAGGTCTAATAATTTAGGCAAATCACTCAAATATCTAAACATAACGGATTTCCCATCTTTGGTTGCAGTCAGTTTAAAAAGAAATCCCCATCTATAACGAATTTCATGATTGTTCAAAATTTCTAATAGAGGTTTCAATGCTTTCCTCAATTGCACTGTGCGTTTAGAAATATCGGACAGAAACAACATGGGAGAGCCTATTAAGATTTTTTTTACCAAAAATACGTAGAAGAATATATATCAGCCTAAACTGAGGAAGAAATTAGTTTTTTTTATATTTTTGGGGGGGATATTTATTATAGCAAAAAGTAAAAAATATTGCATTATTTTCAAAATTGTCGCTCTTTTTTTGTTTATAGCGCAAAAAATAAAACCCGCAGAGGTGATCAAATGCCACCAAAACAAATCTCGGGGCAAATCCTTCCAGGGCTGAAGTGGTTAAATAGTCAAGGAAAAACCTAATTGCAAAATCACAGTCAACTGTTTTCTGCAACTACTGGTCATTGGCTGCTCAGTGAATACAAACTGTCCAGGTTCAGAGGCAACAAAGCATCTGCCGTCTCCACTCTATCTCACAACTAGCGATGAGCTTGGGCGCGTTTAGATCGAGCACACCAGGAAGTCTGCAATCATAGGCAGCGCGTGTATGTGCAGCTACCAGTTGGGAAATGCCTCCCTGCCTATCCCAGATAGCAAGCAACTGAGCTGCAAGTTTGAAAATGACTTGCTAAGCTATTGCTAGACTTGCCAGGCGTCACAAGGTTTGTTGCACAATTGCAGCAAGTCTACATTGCATGACTGCAGATCAACTTTCTTTGCAATCTGCAAGTCTGCTGCAAGCTCTGGTTCAGCTATGTTGTGCAATAGTCATCCCACCAAAGGGGTGACTGACTTGCAGAGCTCTTGCTGTAGACTCACCACTGCAACTTTGCTCTTGCTAGAGACTTGCCATGCAAATTTGCTATAAATTGGAAAAGTGTCAACTAGAACTTGTGCTTCAAGTGCTCTGCAAGTGTACAACTACCAGTGAAAATGTGCAGCAAGTTAACAGACTTACAATTCAACACTACCACAAATTTGTGGCAAGTTATCCTTGCTATCTGGGATGATTGGTGGTGTGCAGTGACAGCTTCCTGGCGGGTTTGATCCGAACACACCCGAGCTCATTGCTACTCACAAGTGGGATTTTGCTATAGTTTCAGTTACGCAGTGCATGGTTTTCTTTAACCACTTGAAGGCCAAGCCTTTTCTGGCACTTTTTGATTCCAAGTTTAAATCAGTATTTTTTGCAAGAAATAAGATGGTGATCGTTGAAATTCACACAGTATTTGCGCAGTGTTTTTTTTCAAACGCAATTTTTTTGGAAAAAATTAAGAATACATACATTTTTTGTAAAATAAATATGAAAGATGTTACACCGAGTAAATAGATACCCAACATGTCATGCTTTAAAATTGCATACGCTCGTGGAATAGCGATAAACTACGGTACTTAACCACTTAAGGACTAGCCTCGTTTTGGATTTTAGGTGTTTACATGTTTAAAACTGTTTTTTTTTGCTAGAAAATTACTTAGAAACCCAAACATTATATATTGTTTTTTTTTCTAACACCCTAGAGAATAAAATGGCAGTCAATGCAATACTTTTTTTTTGCACCGTATTTGCGCAGCGGTCTTATAAGCGCACTTTTTTTGGAAAAAAAAAAATCACTTTTTTGAATAAAAAAAAATAAGACAACAGTAAAGTTCATTTTTTTATTGTGAAATATAATGTTACGCCAAGTAAATTGATACCCAATATGTCATGCTTCAAACTTTTACCCTTAAAAATATCCATAGGCGATGCTTAAAAAATTCTACAGGTTGCATGTTTTGCGTTACAGAGGAGGTCTAGGGCTAGAATTATTGCTCTTGCTCTACCGGTCGCGGTGACACCTCACATGTGTGGTTTGACCACCATTTTTATATGCGGGCGCTACTCACGTATGCGTTCACTTCTACGCGCGAGCTCGTCGGGACAGGGCGCTTTAAAAAAATTTTTTTTTCTTATTTATTTTACTTTATTTTATTTATTTTTTCACTGTTTTTTTTTTTTTAATTTGGATCACTTTTATTCCTATTACAAGGCATGTAAACATGCCTTGTAATAGAAAAAAAGCATGACAGGTCCTCTTAAATATGAGATCTGGGGTCAAAAAGTCCTCAGATCTCATATTTGGACTTAAATGCAAAAAAAAAAAAAAAAATTCTCTTTGAAAAAATGACAAAAAAAATATGCCTTTAAGACAAATGGGCGGAGCTGACGCTATGATGTCGCTTCCGCCCTCCTATGGTATGGAGACGGGTGGGGGCCATCTTAGCCTCACTCGTCTCCATACCCAGGAAGTGACAGGTCCCGATCGCCTCTGCCGCTACCGATAGTTCCGGTAAGCGACGGAGGGCGCGGGAGAGGGGTGACACCTCTCCTGCCGCCGATAACAGTAATCTTGCGGCTAGTCCGCCGCAGAGACCACCATTATCGGAAACGTGACCGGCTCCTGTAAAGATGGATACCTCGGTTGTGGCAGCAGCTGCTGCCGTTACCAAGATATCCACCTTCAAAGTGCCGACGTATATGTACAGGAGCCGGTTGGTAAGTGGTTAATCTCCATAGGTGATTCTTTAAATATTTTTACAGGTTACCGGTTTAGAGTTACAGAGGAGGTCTAGAGCGCTAGAATTATTGCTCTTGCTCTAACATTTGCTGCGATACCTCACATGTGTGGTGCGAACACCGTTAACATATCCGTGCACGACCTACATATGCGTTTGCTTCTGCACGCAAGCACAGAGGGATGGGGGGGGCGCTTTAAAAAATGTTATTCTTATTTATTTTATTAACTATTTTTAACACTGTCCCTTTCATTTTTTTTAATAACTTTTATTCCTATTACAAGGAATGTAAACATCTCTTGTATTAGAACTAAGGATGACAGGTCCTCTTTATGGAAGGATCTGGGGTCAAAGAGGTCCCCAAATCTCTGCTTTACCTTAAAAAGCAGAAATAAAAAAAAAAATCAATTTAAAAAAAAATGAATTAAAAAAAACTATCTTTTGTTTTAAAAAAATAAATAAAAATCCCTAGACCAGAATGACGTTGCTCCAGTCCTCCAAGGCCATAGAGGTGATTAGACATGATCTGGTCTCTGTTTGCCTATGTGACCAACTGGCTGCACCGTCGAATCATTTCTCGGGCGTGCCGGTAAAATCGATAGGTCCGAGAAACACCGGTTAGCGGCATCCCCTCTCACCGCATCTGAAAGCGATCTATTTGCTAATGAGCTGTTCTAAACAGTTTTTTTAATGAGAAAGCCAGCTGCCGGCTGAAAAATACAAATACTGGGGTTATGGCCGATAGCTTCAGCCATAACCCTGGTAAACCACAACAAGCAACATGTATATATGTATTGCGGTGGTTAAAAATAACACTATGTACACATGCCTGATATGTACACATGCCACTGTTCAAATAGTGCTGTGGAACACTCAGCCTGTCTATAGCAAACAGCTTTACTTATTATGATTGCAGGCATATACACTTCTGCCATGCCAGGAGCTGGAAGAAAAATACAGCATAAAAAAAAAAGGTAATTTTGGTGTGTTTATGCACAGTAAACTTGTTCTACTGATGAGAAAATTCTGGCCACTGAAATGGATTTACACGCATAGGCATGCGTTTACGCGTGTACATTATGCCAATAAGCTCCTCTCCAAATACAGGTTTGAAGCATTTTTTTATGCTCCTGTATGCTGGTCAAAAAACATAAATCTAAACGTAACAATAAGAACGGACATGAGTAAGAGCAGCACAGGTTTTGGTCTAGGAACATAAGGCCTATAACTTCAAAGTAAAAAAATTACCTAAATCATTCAAACTTTTTCTCATGACTATAAGACCCTTTTTTAAAAAGTTATAGAAATGATCAGCAAGTCTCTTGCGAATGACGATTGCATGTTGTAATTGAAAACTGCTAGTATATCTTGTACAAAGCCATGTACAGAAATCAAAATGGCTTTTGAAATCTGTATAACAAAAAAAAGTGCTACGATTGTAATAATGTACTACAGTGAGGTGATGTTGTCACATTACTTTGATAAGCATGCGTTAAAGTAAAAAAAGTAAAACAAAATAAAAAATCAACACTTAAATGCTGAAAACCATAGGTCAATCTGGCCCATTATTTTTGCAAGGTATCCTGCTGAGGATATATCACGATGCGTTTTCTTTTTGAGGAGGAGAATTGATGGAATGTTTTATAAGCCTGGGATTCTTTGTAAATCTCTGTGGGATATTTTTTCGCACATCACAAAAATCTCATGACATATAGGTTACAAACCATCGTATGATGGGATGTCAGCAGTCTATTGTTTCTGGTAATCTGCAGGCCTTTGGTTTCTACTAATTTAGCAGAGATAAGATAGGCCACACTACACCACCTATGGGGAAACACACTTGACAAGCCCTGAATAGTGAATGTGCATGTCAGATGAATTAAGGAACTGCCAGGAGTACAATTGCTTAAAATTTCCATGGTATACTGTCAGCTTTACAGAGCAGCATTTTAGAAAAGATAGCTGCGGATTTCGATAAAGATGGGCTATACATGGAAATATTACAAATGAAGCCTGCTCATGCTAGAAAAGATCACCTTATAATTGTAAGTTCCTGCAAGCAAGCAGTTTGCATAACAATGTTCCTGTCTACTAAATTGCTGCACGAACACTGTCTAATCAAGTTGCCTGGTGTCCTTTCTAAAGGCAGCCTGTTTGTGTGATAATAGAAGATTCCTGGAATATATTAGCATTAAATGCGAAAAAACATGCTAATCTTGGGATACCTGTACATCTAAATCTTAAAGGGAATCTATAGGCTATTTTTTAAGCCATACGAATACCAAGTTAACGTAATTGTAAAATCTTGTTTATTTTTCTCTAAAAATAACAAACATGTTAAACTAAGGCTCGGTTCACACTGGGACGAATTGTCAGGCGACCTAGTCGCCTGACAAGTAGCGTTCCGTTCTCTGCAATGGAACCGTTCTAATCAGAGGGACGCAAGTCGCTCCGACTTAGAAAAAGGTTCCTGTACGACTTTGGGGGCGACTTGCATTGACTTCTATACAGAAGTCGTTTTGCAAGTCGCCGCTGAGTCGTGTCCTGGGTCACCTGAGTCAGTCGCGCTGTAAGTCGTGCTGCCTCAGTGTGAACCGAGGCTTACCTGCTCTGTGGAGTTGGTTTTGCACAGGGCAGCCCCAATCCTCTCAGGTCCCTCCCTCCTGTTGAGTGCCCCCACAGCAAGCAGCTTGCTATGGGGGCAACTGAGCTGAGTCACAATTCCCTGTGTCCATTCAGACACAGAGCTCCCTCTCTCTCTCCTGATTGGCTAACTGACTTTGATTGACAGCAGTGGGAGCCAATGTCTCAGCCAATCAGGAGGAGAGTCCCAGACGGCCGAGGCACTTGTGGACATTGCTGGAGAGAGATGGGGATCAGGTAAGTATTAGGGGGTGTTGGGAAGGCTGCTACACACAGGTTTTTTTATCTTAAATGCATAGAAGGCATTACGTTAAAAAACCTCACTTTACAAACCACTTTAAACCTAAAGTAATTTTTACATGACTTCCAAATGTTTTCCTTCTCACTGTTCTCTCATCCGTTCTAAACAACTGCCATAATGGTCATCTATAAGGATATACAGGCCTCCTGCATGTAGCCTTACCTGTCAAATGTCTCCCCTCTGTCAGTTATGAGACCTGAAAAACTCCAGATTCTGTGGGTGGGTCTGTTGTCTGGAGCTCGGTGGATTGAGTCAGGATGTCAGCAGACTCCTTGCCCACCCTCCAGACTCCCCTTGTCAACTTATATTTTCTCCTGGCATCCCTTATGGCCCATACACACGATCCGAAAATCGGACGAAAAATACCGCTTTTGACACGATCGTACGATACAGAGCTTTCGAGAGCCGATCACGACAATTCAACTGATATTATTCGATCGGACAAGCACGAAAATTTTACTCGTACGATACCAGATCGTACAATTTTTGTTTAGTCAGTACAGTTGTCATCCGAAAATACAATACAAATACATTACAACACATGACATTACTTCAGATTTTTTTTTTTTTTGTCATACGAGAATTTTTGGGACTTTAGTAATTCAATTTCTACTATTAACCACTTAAGGACCGCTGCACGACTATGTACGTCCAAACTTTGAACGGGGATATCGTTGTTAAGGCAGCAGCTAGCTGCCATAACCCCGGTATCCCCGTTTTCATGCGGCGGCCGGCTTTCAGATAAGAGTGGTTCCTGCGGCGGATTCGCCGCAAGATCACTTTTATCGGTGGCGGCCGCGATCCGGTGCCCTCCACCGCTTACCGGAGCCGTCGGTAGCGGTGGAGGCGATCGCGTCCTTCCCCGTGGTGTGTCTGGAGACGAGTGAGGCTAAGATGCCGCCCACTCGTCTCCATGACACTGCTGGGCGGAAGCGAAGTCAATACGTCACTTCCGTCTACGACTCTAAAAGGCATATTTTTTCAAATGTCATTTTTCTAAATTACTTTTTTTTAATTGCATTTTAGTGTAAATATGAGATCTGAGGTCTTTTTGACCCCAGATCTCATATTTAAGAGGTCCTGCCATGCTTTTTTCTATTACAAGGGATGTTTACATTCCTTGTAATAGGAATAAAAGTGACACCATTTTTTTTTTTTTAAACAGTGTAAAAATAAATAAAATATTGTAAAATAAATAATAATAATAAAAAAATTTTAAAACCCCCCCGTCCCGACGAGCTCGCGCGCAGAAGGGAACGCATACGCGAGTAGCACCTGCATATGAAAACGGTAGTCAAACCACACATGTGAGGTATCGCAGCGACCGGTAGAGCGAGAGCAATAATTCTAGCCCTAGACCTCCTCTGTACTGCAAATTATGCAACCTGTAGAATTTTTTAAACATCGCCAATGGAGATTTTTGAGGGTAAAAGTTTGACGCCATTCCACGAGCGGGCGCAATTTTCAAGCGTGACATGTTGGGTATCAATTTACTTGGCGTAACATTATATTTCACAATATAAAAAAAAATTGGGCTAACTTTACTGTTGTCTTATTTTTTTATTCAAAAAAGTGAATTTTTTCCAAAAAAAGTGCGCTTTTAAGACCGCTGCGCAAATACGGTGCAAAAAAAAGTATTGCTACATCCGCCATTTTATTCTCTAGGGTGTTAGAAGAAAAACCTTATATAATGTTTGGGGGTTCTAAGTAATTTTCTAGCAGAAAAACCTGTTTTAAACATGTAAACACCTAAAATCCAAAACGAGGCTGGTCCTTAAGTGGTTAAGCGAAAAAAGTTGGACAATCTGTCGTCCGATTTTAGGATCATGTGTACAGGCCATAACACTGTCTAAATGATGGTCAGCAAGTTTAATACGCCCACGCTTGAAGCCCTACCACTGCGCCCCTAGGAAAGATTAGAGATTTGATTAAAGCTGGCACTCTAAATAAATCAAAATAAAAACTGCATTTTACTCTCTACCTAAAATGTAAAAGTAAATAGTGGCGCTGATATTGAAATATGACAATCAATACTGTAACAAACATAAATGAAATAACACCCTGTGACAAGTGAAAGTCACTGTGAACATTAGTGACAGAAGTGACACAAATTAAAGTCAATAAAATAATCCAAATTTTTACTCCGTGACTTCAAAAATATCTTTCTATAACAGTTGTAATATTCCAGATCTTCCTCCACACCGCATGTGAAAGTGCCTCCGCTCTTCTTAAGAAATGCACTCACCAGCTTTAGGTGCCTTGCACTCTCATACTCGGCATATACACTTTTACCCTCAAAGGGTTAAATCATAGCATACGAAAAAAGATCTCTCCACATGAAAATAAAATAAGTGCTCCAATAGTGTGATAACGTTTAAAACAATTTAATTAATAAAAGCAAATCTCCAACTATTGCACTTGCATAGATCCAAATAAAGCAAGCATAAAAACAATTCTCCTGTTATCAGCAAGTGGTGGTATATTGTGGTCCCATGGTGTACGATCTGCATCTCACCCTCACTGACTCAGACTCTGATCGTCACTTCCGGTTTGACGTCAGATGTCACAGCTGGTTACCATACAGCCATGCCCCGATGTGTTTCATCATCACGACTTATTCGTGGGATTGGCTGTACGGCACAGCAACCCTCTCCTTTAGAGTCCTCAGGCTCAATACTGGCGGAAGTGTTTTTACTGTGCATGCGCACACCCCATGTCCCCGCAACCACAATAGACCAACCTTTATGCTGATCACATTCACATAAGGGGACATCACACTGGTTTCGGTCAGCATAACATAATACTCATCGATGTCCCCCCATAGAACACATTTACATGTGCCCAATTGAGGTCCAGCTCAATGTTCAAGCCTCTAGGAAAAAGACTTAATAGAAAAATCCACCTGGTTTCTCTTTGGGATATACATTTGAGCCCCTCCATGATGAAAAAAACAATCTATTTAACAAAACTGCAGCAATGTGTGATCTTGGTTGTGATTTTCCTTAAAATGCAGAGACACACTGTGGTGTCTAAAGCCCTTTTTTATATTAGCCAGGTGTTCAGCAATGCGGATCTTAAGGAGCCTTTTAGTTCTCCCCACATAATATAATCCGCATGGGCACCACAGCAAATACACATGTGAAGTGTTACATGTGATGAATTAATCTATGGAGAATGTTTTGTGGTCAGCATTAGTGACACTAGACATGCCCCTATTGCTGACTAACTGTTCTGCAACATATGCATTTCCTACATTAATCTAATCCCTTTAAATCAATTTTTAATGTTTGTTGGCCAGGTGGGTCCAAGATTTTTCTTACCATCTGGTCACCAAAATTTGGGGCTCTTCTATATATAAATTTGGGTCAGTCAGGTAAAACACCCCCCAAATGTCTATCCATATGTAAAATGTACCAGTATTCAAAATACTTTCAATTTCCCTATATTGATAATGGAAGATGGATATAAAACCCGATTGATGTTGGTCAGTTGATGTTTGAGCTTCCTTCTTCATCAAGCATTGTTTCCTTGGTATATTTGCTACCTCTTTAATTGCTTCATCCAAAACATCCCCTCTATATCCCTTTTGTACAATTTTTTTTTAAGTACATTTGCTTGTATATAAAAATAGTCTTCTTTAGTGCAGTTGGTGTCCACTCCTAATAGATAAATAACTATTCTGGTCCATTGGCTTGGTGCTCAATTTATTAAATTTTTTCTCAATGGTAACAGCCAAGAAATGAACCGTTTTATTGCTCATTTGGTGATCCAGTACAATACTGTTTTCATTATTATTCAAATGTACCAGAAGTTCCATCGCCGATTCTTCCGACCCCTCCCAAATAAATAAGAGGTCATCTATAAATCTGCGATAGAATTTCAGATGAGGTCTATGTCTATTAAAGACATGTCTGTCCTCCCATTCAGCCATAAACAGGTTGGCTAAGCTGGTAGCAAATTTTGCTCCCATAGCTACGCCAAACTGCTAGAAGAAGAACTGCCCATGATACCCAAAATAATTTTGTGAATACAAAAATCAAGCACCTTCCCCAAAAAACATTTTTGCATATGTGGGATGTCATCCCTTTTACTCAGAGCCCAGTTTAGTGCTAATAGCACATCATCGTGTTGGATGATAGTATACAAAGAGGCTATATCCGCAGTTACTAGATAGGCCAATAGAAGCAGGATTCAGCTTAACCTCATCCAGCAACTGCAGAAGGTCTGTTGTATCTTTTAGATATGCTTTTGTTGTTTTTACACTTGGTTGGAGAAACTTATCCAGATACTCTCCTCGTCTTGCTGTTACTGACCCAATTCCATTCACGATTGGTCATGCAGGTGGTTGTTGTAAATCCTTATGAATTTTAGGCAACGTATAGATTACCAGAATTCTACAAGCACTATCTTTTTTCTTTGCAATTTATAGCATTGGTTCTAAAGCCCCACTCCACTAGTGAGTTTAACCGGGTTTTATAGGGCTCTGTTGGGTCAGATACTAGTCTCTTATATGTGGATCAATCTCCCAATAATTGGTTGTGATAGAAGGATTTATCCAACAGCACTACCTCACCCCCTTTGTTAGCTGGTCGGATGACTGTTTTTCCTGTCTTCTAATGACTTAATTCCCTCTTTAATATAATCTGGATTCACTCTTTTTTTAGGAGTCAGTTCTTCAATATCTTTTAGTACCATGTTTTTAAATACCTCAATATAGTGATTATTTGAGTTCTGGGGGTTAAAAATTGATTTGTTACGCAGACCACTGTCTACTCTATTCTCATTAGTGATTACTCTATTAGAAGAGCCTGCTGGATGACCAATGCCCCGTACACACGGTCGGATTTTGACGGAAAATGTGTGATAGGACCTTGTTGTCGGAAATTCCGACCATGTGTAGGCTCCATCACACATTTTCCATCGGATTTTCCGACACACAAAGTTTGAGAGCAGGATATAAAATTTTCCGACAACGGATTTTGTTCCGATCGTGTGTACACAAATCCGACGGACAAAGTGCCACGCATGCTCAGAATAAATAAAGAGATGAAAGCTATTGGCCACTGCCCCGTTTATAGTCCCGACATACATGTTTTACATCACCGCGTTTAGAACGATCGGATTTTCCGACAACTTTGTGTGACCGTGTGTATGCAAGACAAGTTTGAGCCAACATCCGTCTGAAAAAATCCTAGGATTTTGTTGTCGGAATGTCCGAACAAAGTCCGTCCGTGTGTACGGGGCATTAGGAAATATTTTTTATACGTGTTTGTGTGTGTGTGTGTGTGTGTGTGTGTGTGTGTGTGTGTGTGTGTGTGTATATATATATATAGATAGATGGGGTTGTGATGGACATTGGAATTGATACATACTATACAATCTAATACATTTTGACATTGGATGGCGTTTTAGATAAATGTCTAACATCACAAATGTCGATTGTAATACTGTGCAGAATATTATCCGTCCTGCTATGGGCACCTGTAAATGTGCTGTATGGGGGGACATTGATAAAAATTATGTTATTAGCATGCTGACTGAAACCAATGTGATGTCCCGTATTGTGAATGGGATCAGCAATAAAAGGTTGGTCTGTTGTGGCTGCGGGGACACGAGGTGTGCGCATGCGCAGTAAAAACACATCCGCCAGTATTGAACGTGAAGGCTATAAAGGAGAGGGTTGCCATGCCATACAGACAATCCGATGAATAAGTCGTGATGATGAAACCTGACGTGGCTGTACGGCAACCAGCTGTGACATTTGACGTCAAACCGGAAGTGACGATCCGAGTCTGATGAGTCAGTGAGGGTGAGATACACATCGTACACCGCAGGTCCGCTGTGACCACAATATACCACCACTTGCTGATAACAGGAGGATTGTTTTTATGCTTACTTTATTTGGACTAAGTACAATAGCTGAAGATTTGCTTTTATTCATTAAATTGTTTTAAAAGTTATCACACTATTGGAGCACTTATTTTATATTCATATGGAGAAATCTTTTTCCGTATGCACAGTTGGATATCTGTGGGATGACTTAACCCTTTGAGGTATATGCCAAGCATGAGAGTGCAAGGCACCTAAAGCTGGTAAGTGCCTTTAAGGGGAGCGGAGGCACTTTCACATGCGGTGTGGAGGAAGATCTGGAATATTACAACTGCTATAGAAAGATATTTTTAAGACGCGGAGTCAAAATTTGGATTATTTTATGGACTTTAACCACTTCCGGACCACCGCACGACTAGCTGCCATAACCTCGGTATCGTTGTGTTCAGCCGGCTACAAGATAAAAGTGGTCTCTGTGGTGGATTTGCCACAAGATCACTTTAATCGGCGGCTGGAGAGGGGCCCCCCTCCCGCTGCGATCCGGTGCCCTCCGCAGCTTACGGCAGCGGCGGAGGCAATCGGGTCCTTCCCGTGGCTGTGCATGGAGATGAGTGAGGAGAAGATGGCCCCCACCCGTCTCCATGACACTGCAGGGCGGAAGCGAAGTCAAAACATCACTTCCGCCCATAGCTTTTAAAAGGGCCATTTTTTAAAATTTTTTTTTAAATGACAAAATTTTTTTTTTTTTTATTGCATTTTAGTGTAAATATGAGATCTGAGGTCTTTTTGACCCCAGATCTCATATTTAAGAGGTCCTGTCATGCATTTTTTTCTTTTACAAGGGATGTTTACATCCCTTGTAATAGGAATAAAAGTGTCACAATTTTTTTTTTTAAAACAGTGTAAAAATAAAAAAGGTAAAACAAATAAGAAAAAAAAATTTTTTGAGCTCGTGTGCAGAAGCGAACATATACGTGAGTAGCGCCCGCATATGAAAATGGCGTTCAAACCACACATGTGAGGTATCGCCACGATTGGTAGAGCGAGAGCAATAATTCTAGCCCTAGAACTCCTCTGCAACGCAAAACATGCAACCTGTAGAATTTTTTTAAATGTCGCCTATGGAGATTTTTAAGGGTCAAATTTTGTCGCCATTCCACGAGCGGGCGCAATTTTGAAGAGTGACATGTTGGGCATCAATTTACTCGGGAAAAACATTATCTTTCACAATATATATAAAAAAAAAAATTGGGCAAACTTTACTGTTGTCTTATTAAAAAAAGTGTTTTTTTTTTTTTTTTTTTTTTTTAAATGTGCTTGCAAGACAGCTGTGCAAATACGGTGTGACAGAAAGTATTGTAACGACCGCCATTTTATTCTCTAGGGTGTTAGAAAAAAATGTATAATGTTTGGGGGTTCTAAGTAATTTTCTAGCAAAAAAAAATGCTTTTAACTTGTAAACAACACATCTAAAAAAGAGGCCGGTCCTTAAGTGGTTAATTTGTGTCATTTTTGTCACTAATGTTCACAGTGACTTTCACTTGTCACAGGGTGTTATTTCATTTATGTTTGTTTGTTACAGTATTGATTGTCATATTTCAATATCGGTGCCACTATTTACTTTTACATCTTAGGTAAAGGGTAAAATACAGTTTTTATTTCTTACACTGAACTTCTGCTGGTCTCGTGGACTATGTCCCATGACCACTAACATCCAGTCAAAACCCAGGAAAGTCACATGACTGCAGCATGCCCAATCATCCAATCATGCTGAGGTGTGGAGCAGCCATTTCTGGGAGAGCTGGAGAAGAAAGGAGGAGGGCTGTGAAGAACACAGAATGTCTATCTCACACTGTGAACAAGATATGTAAATCACCTGTCACTCACAGCAAGGGGGAGAAAGGGACACCTATTTCTCTGTGTGACAGTTTTTATTTTACTGAAAAATAGATAAGAGGACTGCTCAGAGCTGTATTAACTCTTCCTGGCAAAACTGGGCAAAGATGACATGAAATCCTATACTCTAAAAAGGTACAAGTCGGGGGGTGACACTAAAGGCATTTTTTTTTTTTTTTTTTTTAAATAACAAACATGTCATACTTACCTCCACTGTGCAACTCGTTTTGAGTGGCCCCAATCCTGGTCTTCTGGGGTCCCTTGGTGGCTCTCTTGGCTCCTCCCAGCATTAGATAACCCCTTGGAGAAGCGCGCTCTATAGACGCCAAATGCAGGCCTCGGCCCCACCCCCCGGCGGCCGCATCATTGGATTTGATTGACAGCAGCGGGAGCCAATGGCTGCGCTGCTATCAATCTAGCCAATCAACAGGCCAGAACCCCTAACCGAGAGACGGCGCGTCCCTGTGGGACGAGTTCGAGGGTTCAGGTAAATAAAAAGGGTGGGGGCCGGTGACTGCCAGCTGTTTTTTCACCTTAATGCATAGGCTGCATTAAGGTGAAAAAACACTTACCTTTACAACCCCTTTAACTACAACTGTTTTTTCGGGTTTACATCCACTTTAAAACTGGCCCCTCCCTCCTCCTAGCCTGCGCAAGAAAGACGTATATGAAAAAAAATGCAACAGCCACACTCCACACATGGCTCCTTTTGCTGTATTTATTAGCTGTCTCCACCTGAGAACCAACCTCCCTTGATGTGTTTCATCACTCCTGACTGCTCACAAGGATAGGGGAAATCCAAAAGATGTAAGCAAAACGTATATTCTTAACTATTTTCAGGCTGCTCTGGTACAGTCACGTGATCTCCCCAGTGTCAGCCAGCGTCAGCTGCAGGAGAGAGCACTCAAATCACAGCTAGTAAAGCCTGGAGCAGTGACATCACCCATAGGCTTCAATGACCCATATGTTGTCAGCGCTCCTCCTCTCCCATGTAACCATGCAGGCTAACAGATGTGAGTCGATTACGTGACCGGGGTGGCCTGAAAATAGGTACACATATACATCTTTCTTACACAGGTTAGTTATCCAAGGTGTTAGGAGGGAATGGGCACAGTTTTAAAAGAGAAGTGCGGGTTTTGGGAAAAAAATAATTAAAAGGCTAAGTTCACCTTTGCTCGCCTTTTTTTTTCTAAATTCCAGCTCCCCTGTGTATAATATATAGCAATAATACCTTTTTTGAAAACAATTCAATGCTATCCAATAAATCTACAGACACTTACTTCACTTGTCCTCATCCATGTTTCCAAATGTATCCATTGCTTCTACCTTACTTCCTGGTCAGGCTTTAGGTCATAACACAGGAAGGATTTGACCAGCTGACCTCATTTGCACACATCCTGCATCATCCACCCTCCTACCCCCCCACCCACTCCCAGCTGCACGTTCTTTTAAATGAAATGCAATCAGTGATCATCCTTTTCACTAAATACACAATATACAATCAAATTGTACAGTGTATGGCCACCTTTATACACCTAAAATTACTAGTAGTACCATTGTTAACTGCGCACAGTGGTGTAGTGGATAGCACTTTCTCCTAGCAGTAAGAAGGGTCACTGGTTCGAATCCCAACCATGACACTACCTGCTTGGAGTTTGCATGTTCTCCCTGTGCCTGCGTGGGTTTCCTCCGGGTACTCCGGTTTCCTCCCACACTCCAAAGACATGCTGGTAGTTTAATTGGATCCTGTCTAAATTGTCCCTAGTATGTATGAATGTGAGTTAGGGACATTAGATTGTAAGCTCATTGAGGGTAGGGATTGATGTGAATGTACAATGTATATGTAAAGCGCTGCGTAAATTGACGGCGCTATATAAGTACCTGAAATAAATAAAATAAAAAAAACTGCACAACACACATAAAAGCAAACACACATTTTGCCATGTGAAAAAAACAGGTGGTAAATGCTGCAAACATGCAACCCAAAAAACACCAAAATGTCCCATAAACAACATGTAGTGCAACCTATTGAAATCAACAGGCTGCCCTATGCGTGTCAAAGGAAAAATGAGCCACAAAATGTGCGCTCCCACTATGCTAGATGTGAATGGGGCCTGAAAGTGAAATTGGTGCGTTAATACAAGAACAATGAAGCTCCATTCACATCTGTGTGTTTCCTTGCATTTCAGAAATGCACTGCACCAATAATCGCAGTAAAAAACGCACCAAGCTCCGCTCTAAAATAAAGTTCTGAAGCTTCTTTGGGGCTATTGCTGTGTACAGGGCAGCACATTCAGGTGGATGGGCTGCCCTATGTGTGATGAGTGAAAATGCTCCAAAACGCCTTCCCCCACTCTGAAAAAAAAAAAAATTGTATTTGGGAATGGGAGTTCCCGCCATGCAGAGTTGTGAACGGGGATTGACAGCTGAGTGTTTCTGTCCACTCCCTCATATAAACTAAAAAGGGGGAGTTTGGGACTTTAAATGAGACATATGGGTCACATGTCTCCATCCCTAAATCTGTGAAAAGAAAGGGGGGTTTCTGGGACTTTAAATGAGGAGAGTACACATAGCTAGAAGATGAGTGCCCTGTGGACACGTGATGTCCCCACAGGGCTTCCTGGCGCTTTAACTTTTCCATCTGGTGTCACCATATAGAGGAGGGTGTTTCCAGCCTCCATGGGCGGCGGCTGCTGCTGCTCGGGTGTGGACATCTCTTTTCCTCTCTTGATGTTGTGAGGAGCCCGTGGGGTGTGCCGAGTGTATTTAACATCCTCACTCTGTGCTAGCCAGTCCGCATAGCAGCACCTTTTTGTGCACACTGCACACCATTTGGAATTCAATTTCTACATCAGTAACTGGTAATTACATGGTCATTCTTTTCCTGCTCATGCTCACAGAAGCTCACTCTTATTTTTGTCACCTATATCTGTTTCATGGTTTTCTTTATCTCTGATCTGCTCTTTCCTCCTCACACACTATTTTCCTTCCCACCCATATGTTCACCTTGGTGTTGGGCTCTAGTAACTTCCCACAATAGAGTATTTACAGTATACCCAATATATATTTTTAGATATGAAGCCCACTCACACCACTATCTGGATCTTGGTCTTCCGTCTTCTTGGGGATCACGTTTATGCACCCGGTCCCTCTCCTGCGGGTCCCTTCTACAGCTTCCGGTACAGACAATTTGGGCAGCCTCTGACTCCTCGTCCCCCATTTTCCAGACTTATTACAATGCAAGTACTTATAGGGATGAGTAACTCTCTCCCTTTCTTTTTGTACATATCCTCCCCAATGAGGGGTACAACATTGGATCATGCTGGTCTACTCACGTTTTGTTTTAAAGATTTGTGTGCACTCACCCCTGAAGAGTGGTATTATCCACAAAACGAGTCCGTCTCATTTGGATGCACTTACTCTCATGCAGAAGCCCCTATATTTTTAAGTGTTTTTACTGCATCCAGGATTCGTTACACACAACACAGTGGTTGGCTGGTTGCTACCAATGTATGTTTCTATATATGGTCTGTAATATGTTATTGACAATTGTATTCATTGCTGCATGTATCATGTCATTTTGCCATGTTCCTTGTTTCACCAATAAAAACATGTTTTTGATATCAACTCATCTTCTAGCCATGTGTACTTACCTCATTTAAAATCCCCCCCAAAAAAAACCTTTCCTTTTATGTACTTGTATAAAGATGGCCATACACTATGCAATCTCATTGTATATTGTGTATTTAGTGAGAAGAGTGATCACTGATTGACTGCATTTCATTTGAAAAACGTGCAGCTGGGAATGGGTGGGTAGGTAGGAGGGTGGATGATGCAGGGTGCGTGCTAATGAGGTCAGCTGGTCAACTCCTTCCTGTGTTATGACCTGAAGCCTGACCAGGATGTAAGGCAGAAGCAATGGATACGTTTAGAAACATGGGTGAGGACAAGTGAAGTAAGTGACTGTAGATTTAATGGAAATCTTTGATATTTTTGCAAAAAAAAAAAAAAAAAAAAGTACATTAATGCTATACTGGTACATAGCGGAGTTGGAATTTAGAAAAAAAAATTAAAAAGTTGAACAAAGGTGAACTTATCCTTTAAACATCCATTCTTATCTAGGTTACCCTAGGTGCCTCTACACTGAGAACGAAGTGATCAAAGAACAAGGACTGTCAGTCACCAGCTCTCTGTTCTGCCACTCCGGCGTTCATTGGAGTGCCGGGCTGTGAAGGGGGGGCGTGGCTGGCTCAGGCTCTCAGCGGTGTGATGATGTCACAATGAAGTGACCAGTCCACTTCCAGAAGAGGCGCTGGTGTGGGACAAACGAAGGTGGATTTGAGTAATAAAGGGCGCTTAAAATATTTATTTAAAAAAAAGCAATGGAGAATGGGTGGGAGGAACGAGGTTCAACCTGCTCCTCAAGCTTTTGCCTGGAATCAAGCTTTAAAATAAATGTTAGTCTTATTGGGATGGATAAAGATTAAGGAACAGAATGACAAAAATGTTTTTACACAAAATATAATTTGAAACTATTTATTCTTCAATAAATGATTTATCATTATGTGTATGGCTCCCTTTCTGTGGAGAAAATGCTGCTCCAGACTTGCTCTAGTGTTGGCTACATTTATACAGTCCTTGGCATTTGTGTATTTGATTTATATTGAAAGGGAGTATCACAGTTTAGACTGGCTTGCCCTATGATTCCACAGTGTCTTGTAAGCGTGTGCCTAGGCCTTCAGACAATACTAGCAACACTGAATACTTGAGGAAGTCAAGTGTATCATCCTTGGTATTATGTGTACCATCAGTGCAAGATGTTTTGTAACAAACAGTTGCGTACTGTATGCAATACTTTTCTTATTTGCCGTACTTTTTTTAGCACAAGCCTCATGAGAGCTCTACTCTCTTCAGATCAAAGCAGTAATGATTTACAGATTAAGAAAAATGCTAAAACCATTGAATACAATTCCGAATACAATCCGTGAAGAGTGAAAAAATATAAGGAGTGAAGAGTGGGCTATGGAACCAGAAGGGTAAGTATGGTCATGAAGTGTTAATTATACATTTTTGCATGCATTTTTATGTTATTCATTATGCAAATGTGAGGAAGAAACATTCAGAACAGTTATCCAATCATGGTACATGAGTTTTTATACCATTAATTTAATCAGGTCAGGACATACATAAAAACCTAAAAATGCAGCATTGTCTTAGGTTTTAAAAGTGCACTGAGCTGCAGCGCACAGAGGTAAACCAGCCACATAGAAATACATAAGATTTTTATTTGCATTGCATTTCTAAAGCTTACAAATCGTGTGATTTACTGTATGAAAGCTGACAAGTTGGTATGACATTAAAGTGACACAAAAAAATAAAAAAATAAACTAAAATAAAAAAAAGGAAAGAGGAGGATGGTACATGGAGGCCCGAAAAACACAAACAAATTATTTCACAAAAAGTAGATTATAGTAGTGTTTGTGTATATTTGGAGAATTATGCTTTGCATCAAATAGACTTATTCTTAGTTCTTGTTTACACTGGCATCATCCTGCGAGGAGCATTTTACGGTGGACTGCTTTCCAGAGGGCGTTTGACAGATGATGAGGAGGCGTTCTGTAGCCTCCGCACCCCCTGCTTTTACACCCAAAACCCACACCACCATACTACAATTCAATGTAGTGCACATGGTTACAGTGCAGCCCCATTTAATTGAATGGATAATTTTCAGCAAGTGGTACCACCTGCAAAAAAGTGACAAGGCAGGATAATATCAGTTGTGCCATGACGCAAAGCATCACAGCATGTACACAACCCCAGGATGATACCAAATTTTTTTTGCACTAATCTTTATTCTTCCTTTTCAACGGGACTGCCAACACCATTTTACGTAAGCAAGGAATAGCATAGTATAGCTATAACCAATAAATATATTAGAGGGTTTCCTTCTGAAGGCAATTCTGTCACTCTCATGGTGCCAGTGCAAAGTGTTAGAGGACCTTTGGTCTCCAGTTACATGCATGTCATATGGACATTGATTTCTGCATCAAGACCTAGAAATAGTGCTGAGAAATATTTTCTACTTGTGCTGCAAAATTAAAAATTGTAGAATCTGAATATAAGATAAGGGTAGTAACAAAGTAACTCAATACCAATATTATGCAAAAATAAAACAATTGACGTTTTATACATGTATGTGTGATATTTTATGAAAAACATTATGCTATCAAACACATAATTACAGCTTATCATGGTCTGAATGGATGTTTGGTGTTTCCATATAAACATAATATATTGTATGCGGTGCTGACAGGTTCAGTAATAAAGTTTAAAACACACAATACTTAAACTTTCTTCCTGGAAACAGGCCTCATGAAAAGGCATCCCCAACCACGAGCCTACACCAAACAAAGTGTCTGCATTGGAAAACATCTCTAATGACACCCTAAGCCAATGAGACATTATCTTCCATTTTCTATCCAGTACTGGGAAAATATAAAGGTTGGGCTGACCAACAAAAATGTAAAATAAGAGCAAAAGTAGAGCAGCTGTTTGATGCAACCAGGTTCATTGCTTCATTAAAGGCTTAACTTGTTATAAGGCTGTCTAAGTGAGGATCTAGTAAGGTGGTGGACAGTTACTGTATTTGTATACCTGACAGCTGCTGTACATTAAACCAAAGCGGTTTAAACACTAATTTACTGCAGTGAGCGAGCATTAGGAGGTGGTGTGATGTGCGTTTCAGCGCATCACACAGTTCCCTTTTTTGTTGACAACTTTAATTTGAAGTACACAAAGTGACACTTTCATGCACGGTGTGCTGCTCTGCTGTACAATGGCATGCAAGCTTGTACTATACACTGTAATAAAATTCAGCATATTAGCATTTTATTGCAGATCACTGCAGCGCAGCTCCAGGATGCGTTTACATGTACATAGGAAACAATTATTTTGTGTGTGTCTTAGCAGTGACTGGTGTTCTTCCAGTATGGAAAAACACTGATAACCATATTTTATGTGAACTAGCCCCAAGGGTTAATTCAAAACTGCGAATGCACCCTGCCTCTGATTAGATGTGAGAACCCTTAAGGAAACTTATACTATTTAGTAACTTTCTTAAGGTTGAAATAAAAAAAAAAAACAATGTTTAAAAACTAATTTGAGTCAGTAAGAAATTTTGCATATGAACATTATAGAGTGTTTTATCCAGCTGGAAGGGTAAGCTCTATGCTCCTATTCACATATAGGCTGCCAATTTCTGACTTAAATGCAGCATGCTAATTGCAGGGCATCAACGCTTCTGTTCAACTGTGAATGAGGTGCAGCTAAAACAGAAGCCACTGAAAATGAACACATATGAAAAAGAATACATTAAGTGTCTAGTTTTTAGAGTTATAAAACACATTACCTCTCTTTCGGCAAACTCTATGTGTACATCATCTTTCTGTACATTCTTGATCATTACTGTAATGATGATCTGGGACTCTGTTTGGTACCAGTCGTGCCTTGAAAATACATATTAAAAAAAAATTAGTATTCAAACAGGATCATATAATTATCATTGTAATTAGTCCTATCTTTATAAACAAAAACAAAAAAATTGCAAGGGAAGCAGGACACAGCTTTTCACTCTCTGTAGCTCAATTCTTCCCCAGTATTCACACTATATAAAAGGTTGATGGGTTAAACACAACAATTAGTTCTCCTCCATTCTGGAAGCTTACCACATCATATCGTACTCGTACTATCACTGTATATGTATATATTTCAGTGTTAAAATTAAATCTTACGTGTAAGGAAGTAAAATGTGTGGAAGAGAGTTACAGGCAGCCTAAGGGCCAAGGTAAAGTTGGCCATATGCTAGTAGAAATTTGTTTGACATTTTTTGTTTTAACAATGTTCATTGGATGATCTAAAAATGATTGTGGTCAAATCGATCATTTTTGGCTACAGTGGCGAGAAAATTCAAAGGAGCAGGACAGAAAATTTTTATCCAACACATTACTAACTGTGTCTATAGTTTTTGTTTGGTAAAGTCCATTAGTTCCAAAATCAAATGTTAAAAGCAAATGTAATTTCAAAGTACTTTCAAACAAAATTGGTCAAGCCATCGAATGTAATGAGAATTTTTGTACAAACATTCCTATAATAATTTGTTTAAAAATCTATTATATGGCCTAAAGGTTAGAAGTTAGGGCCAGTTGAGAATACTTTTTTCACTTGTTCCCACTGCCGCCATGTTCTTGGGGTTGAAAACCAACGTACTAGTATTAAGGGCTTTTTTTCCATCTCCAAAAAAGGCTTGAAAAGTGTTTGTAAAGCTTAAACATGTTTTACTTTAACCACTTCAGCCCTGGAAGGATTTACCCACTTCATGACCAAGCCTTTTTTTTTGCAATTCGGCATTGCGTTACTTTAAGGGACAATTGCACCGTCTTGCAATGCTGTACCTAAATAAAATGTACATCCTTTTTTCTCACAAATAGAGCTTTCTTTTGGTGGTATTTGATCACCTCTGCGGTTTTTATTTTCTTCGCTATAAACAAAAAAAGCCGGACATTTAAAAAATATATATATATATATATTTTTTTACTTTCTGCTATGAAACACACTCAATAAAAAATTGAAAGAAAAATCGAATTTCTTCAAAAAATTTAGGCCAATATGTATTCTGCTACATATTTTTGGTAAAAAAAAAAAAGCGTATATTGATTGGTTTGTGCAAAAGTTATAGCGTCTACAAAATAGGGGAAAGATTTATGGCATTTTTATTTGATTATTTTATTTTTTAATCGTAATGGCGATGATCAGTGATTTTTAGCGGGACTGCGACCATGTGGCAGACAGATCGGACACCTAGCTAACATTTTTGACACTTTTTTTGGGAACCAGTGACATTGTTACAGTTATCAGTGCTAAAAATATGCACTGACATTGTACTAATGACACTGGCAGGGAAGGGGTTAACATCAGTGGCGATCAAGGCATTGTGTTCTCGGAGTTTGTTTCTAATTGTGTGGGGGGATGGACTGCCTGGGACAACACACAGTTCCGTCTACCTGTATAGCAGAAAGACAAGATCCTGCGTCATCCCCTCTCAGAACGCAGATCTGCTTTGTTTACGCAGGCAGATCCCCACTCTGTCTCTGCGAGGAACGATCGTGGGCAGCCAGCGGACATCGAGTCCCCTGGACCCGCTGATTGGCTCCCCCACTGCCCAATCGCACGCGCCCACAGAACCGACTTACACCGACTTACACCTACACCTACGCCGATTCGCGCAGCCAAGCCAAACTGCCGCAGTATAACTGTGGTGGCTGGTCGGCAAGAGGTTAATGTATACCTTGCATTAACCACTTACCGACTGCATGGGCAGAATGGATCATGTACATGAACCAGTCTGGATGGCACAGCATGACATTTTAGCGACCATTGTCTCTGATGGATTTTGGCTGTTGGCATCAGTCACGGTGAGCAGTTTTGAATAAATTTCATTCATAAAAGCTGTGCTTCCTATACAGTGATGCTGTGATTAGCCCACAGCAATCACATGGTACCTGGGCCAATCATAGCACCCTGTACAGTGTTACTTTTACTATGCACTGTTTTACTATGGCGATACTGAACTACTCTGATGAAAGTATGCAAAAAAAAAAAAAAGAAAAAAAGGTTTAAAATGTTTAAAGGAAATTATTATTTTTTGTTTGTTTTTACTACTGTCATCAGTCAGTGTCCCTGACCACTGCCACATTAGTCATATGATGACACTGTACTGAACTCATTTTCCAAAAAAATTGTGACAAAAGAAATTACCATGCATCTTATTAAATACCTCATAAAAGTGCGTGGGTGTAGCGCTAAAGTGCTAAGCTTGATTAACACAGCCCTGCCATGAGCATGGACAAATGAATCAAAAGTGAATCCAAACAAACCACAATAAACCTATATATATGAATAATAAAAATAACACATGTGAAATAAAACAAATATGTGACTAAAATAAAAATCGAAACTGGTGCAAAGTAAATTATTAAAGTCCATAAAAATCTCAGAAATCCACAATGTGCAGTGAGTAATTACAGTCCATATTGAGATAGAATGGTCTCGATCACCACACACAGGACCAAACTAAAGACACCAATGTGATAAAGCCACCACCGAAGTAGATGCAGGCTTACCAGATAGTTTAAACTCAAAAGAACATACGTAAGAACAAAAGAACATACGTTCTATGAGTCAAACAGGCTTCTCGCTGGATTCCTGCATAATGGATCTCTACCCCTATTCATCTACCCCTAACTACTTTAGCCCTCCAGCATAATTCTTTTAACTTCACCCTCTAATTGGTGAGTTTTTATATATATCACCCTATGGATTATTTGCAATATTATGGCCTTTCTCCCTCTTTTTTCATTACTACTTTAATATCCTTATTTCTCTGTAGGCAAGCAACTATACTCATGCGAACTCTGAACTCGGCGTATTGTTTCACTACAATCCCAGGCCGTCCCTGTCTTAATTCTATTTTAAACAACCTTGTTATCTTAAGCTGCATTATATAGTAAGTATCATTTGGTTTGCATTGGTACTCCATTTGGAATCACTACCATCAATCAATTATATTTACCTCAATCTTTATATGCACTGCTATCTTTATAGGATACTGACATATCTTTGGCTACCTACCGTTTTTATTATTTTACACCGTCTGATAATGTGATGACCGCTTGTTCTGCTCCCCTTTGCTCACTCTATGCTGATGCAATCTGGCCTTTGTGGGTTTCTTTAGCTGTTTTGATTGATGATAAACCCTTTTTTGTCTACTAGAATATTGTATACTGATTTTATATTTTTATTTATTTCTGTCTAGCCACAATTATCTTTGCTCCTGAAGAAGCGTGAAGGCACGCGTAACACATTGAGCACAGTTTCTAGTTGAATATCATTATCGTATGTCCACTGTCTAGCCATACCCTTGGATCTGTACCTACCTTGGATCAATGTCCAGATTTCCGGGTTTTGTATACATGTGTATGGCTTTGTACAGCGGCAACTTTATTGAACATTGGATATTTATGCATCTAGATTGCTTGGTGGTTTTTTTAACAATTGCATATGTTTTTTTAATAAATAAAATATTCTTTTTGTAATTTACTTTGTATTATTGTGCCTAAAAAGTCCAAAGTCCCCCCCCCCCCCCCCCCCACAATATTTCTAAACAGGCTTGCATTGTCAGCCGACAACGGGGATGAAACCTTGGGGATCCTCCGTGATTAGAACCTGGGTTTGTCCTACACCCTCATGGAAAATCCATCTCCATACAGGTGGTTACACGTCAGAAGATAGAATAAGAATAACTTTGGCAGCTTGTATATTAACAGCATAATGATTCAGACACACCATGACAGCGCGGAGTACTTTACTACATTTTATTAAATATCTCAGACTGAAGAAATGATATAGGCTGTCAGTACCTCAGAACTGATTTCAAATATATGTATATATACACACACACACACAATTTGCAGACGTTATAAATTTCACATAAACCAATTAATATACACCTTTTTGTGTCTTTATTTTTTACCAGACATGTAGTAGAATACATTTTGGCCTAAATTTTAATTTATGAAGAAATGTTTTATAACAGAAAGTAGAAAATTTTGTTTACGTAGCAAAAAATAAAAAATCTAGTGGTGATCAAATACCAGCAAAAGAAAGCTCTACTTGTGGGAAAGAAATTATATTAAAATTTCTTTATCGTACAGTGTTGCATGACCGCTCAATTGCCAGTTAAATTAGCGCAGTGCCGAATAGCATAAAATAGTCTGGTCATGAAGGGGTAAAACATTCCAGAGCAAAAATGGTTAAGATAAAAAATGTTTCTATTACCCCAAAAAGACTTTTTCTAAAGCGTAGGTGGCCGTATCTCACTTGTCATAAATGTGAGCTGGAGCAGGGGAACTTTCTATATATGGTACGGTCTTGTAATGGGGTCAGACCGTTTTGGTTAGCAGTCACTGCATTAATCTCAGACACCTTTGAATTCCCCAACATCTGCAGCCTTAAGCTTCCTACTAAGACCAAATTATTTTTGCGGCTACTACTATATTATGGCAAAAAAAAGGTTGCACTGTATTCAGTCTGAACCCTTACATATTGGTCTGTGAAAGAGAGTCATAAACCAACACCTTTCGTTATACAAATTGGCTTACGAGGCTGTGTCACAAGACACAGGTGACTTTTTGCCAAGTTTAATATCTAGCCCCCATCTATAGTGAAGGAGCATTTATAATTTGTGACAACATGTGGAATGGCTGACAGTAGTGGAATTCATTTGCTCTCCTTGCCGTCAGTGAAATCCTATGACAAGGGAGCAGAGGGTGGAGTCAAGCCTCGCTGTCCTAGTCTAAAGACGCAGACAGCTGAGCTCAGGATCAAGCCCACAGGTGTGCCACCATAGGAAGTGGCTTCCTACAGTGGCACGCCAAAAAGAGGAGGCAGGAGCGTTGGCAGTGGACACGAGAAGAGGAGGATTGGGGCTGCTCTATGCAATTCCATTACACAGAGCAGGTAAGTAAAAACATGTTTAGAGAGAGAGAGAGAGAGAGAGATACGTTTTTTGTTTTTTTTCTGAGCACAGAGACATCATTAACAAATGAGAGTATACACATGAGTCAGAACTGCTAAAGAGATAGCAAAGAAATTCATTTATTAAAAATACAACAAAGGGTTGTGGGCCTAAAGGTGTCATTTCATAATAGGAGAAAAGCAATATACTGGCTAATTAGAGAGCTATAGAACTGCTGGTTCCTCTGCTTTTCTTCTCACAAGATCCATGTTGGGATAAGCGAGGTAAAGCAATAACGCTTTAAGCAGTATCCAGCATAAAAACAAGTTAACTATTCCAGCAATCCAAAACCGTGTACACCTTTTTCATGTTGTTCAAGAAGAATTAGACACATTTTTATGTTTTAACCACTTCCCGCCCAAGGTACGTCATATGACATCATGGACTTTGAGTGGGGATATCTGAATGATGCCTGCAGCTACAGGCATTATCCAGATGATATCTTTTTCAGCCGGTGACTCTGTGCACCGTAAGAACAATCATAGCGACAGTTCAGCCGCTTGATCGTTCTTACAGGCAGCAGGAGGGAACGAATCGGTTGCCGCCGGAAGTTTACCATAGAGATTTCTGGTCAGTCATCTCTATGACCCTCGGAGGCCCGGACGCGACGTTATGACGTCACGCCCGGGCCGGCGGAAGTAAAAGCCAAAGACGCGGCTGGAAACGCTGAGAGTTTTTTTTTTTTAATCTCAGCCTTTGCAGTCTGAAAGAGAGATGTGGGGTCTTATTGACCGCACATCTCTCCATAAAGAGGACCTGTCGCACACTATTCCTATTACAAGGGATGTTTACATTCCTTGTAATAAGAATAAAAGTGATCAAAAAATAATTTTTTTTAACCACTTCCCTACCCGTGTATAGACATATGACGTCCACAGATGGGATCTCCCATCCTGGGTGGACGTCATATGACGGCCTTGGGTTCCCGGCCGTCTAGGGGGCGCGCGCGCGCCCGCCGCGTTGCTCGGGACCCGGTGCGTGTGGCCGGCGGCCGCGATGTCCGCCGGGCACCCGCAATTGCCTGTTAACCGGGCCGGACCGTGGATCTGTGTGTGTAAACACACAGATCCACGTCCTGTCAGGTGAGAGGAGAGCGATCTGTGTTCCCAGTACAGCGGAACACTGATCGGTCTCCTCCCCTTGTACGTCCCCGCCCCCTACAGTTAGAAGCATTCCCTAGGAAACATACTTAACCCCTTTTGTCCCCCTAGTGGTTAATCCCTTCCCTGCCTGTCACATTTACACAGTAATCAATGCAATTTTATAGCATTGATCGCTGTATAAATGTGAATGGTCCCAAAAATGTGTCAAAAGTGTCCGATGTGTCCGCCATAATGTATCAGTCACGTAAAAAAATCGCGATCGCCGCAATTACTAGTAAAAAAAAATAAATACATTTTTTTTTTAAAAATGCCATAAATCTATCCGTATTTTGTAGACGCTATAACTTTTGCGCAAACCAATCAATATACGCTTATTGCGATTTTTCTTTACCAAAAATATGTAGAAGAATACGTATCGGCCGAAACTGAGGAAAAAATTTGTTTTTTTTTTAAAAATTGGGATATTTATTATAGCAAAAAGTAAAAAATATTGTGTTTTTTTCAAAATTGTCGCTATTCTTTTGTTTATAGCCCAAAAAATAAAAAACGCAGAGGTGATCAAATACCACCAAAAGAAAGCTCTATTTGTGGGAAAAAAAGGACGTCAATTTTGTTTGGGTACAACGTTGCACGACCGTGCAATTGTCGTTTAAAGTGCGACAGCGCTGAAAACTAAAAATTGGTCTGGGAAGGAAGGGGGTGAAAATGCCCTGTATTGAACCGGTTAAAGAGAAAGTGTACAAATAAAAAAATAAAATAAGTTTAAAAAGCGCCCCATTCCCCGCATGCTAGCACACAGAAGGGAACGTATACGCAAGTCACGCCCACATAAGTAAACGGCATTCAAATCACACATGTGAAGCATCGCCGCGTGCGTTAGAGCAAAAGCAACAATTCTAGCCCAAAGACCTCTAACTCTAAACATGTAACCTTTGTTTGGTGCCATTCCACGAGTGTGCGCAATTTTAAAGCGTGACATAAAGCTTGGCATAACATCATCTTTCACAATATACAAAAAAATTGGGCTAACTTTACTGTATTTTTTTGTTTGTTAACTCATGAAAGTCCCCCCCCCCCCCCCCAAAAGTGTGTTAAAAATAAATAAAAAAATTGCTGCGCAAATACCATGTGACATAAAAAGTTGCAATGACCACCATTTTATTCCCTAGGGTCTCTGCTAAAAAAAAACATATAATGCTTGCGGGTTAGCACGTTTGCCTAGCAGTAAAAGGGTTGCTGGTTTGAATCCCACCTACGACACTACCTGCCTGGAGTTTACATGTTTTCCCTATGCCTGCAACGGTTTCCTCCGGGTACTCCGGTTTCCTCCCACACTCAGAAGACATGCTGTTAGGTTAATTGGATCCTGTCTAAATTGGCCCTAGTATGTGTACATATAAATGCGAGTTAGGGACCTTAGATTGTAATTTCCTTGAGGGTAGAAACTGATGTGAATGTACAATGCATATGTAAAAGCACTGTGTAAATTGACGCACTATATAAGTACCTGAAATAATAATAATAATAATGTAGGAGCGTACCAGAGTACCAAGTACCAGAATTGGCCGGGATGGAAAGTGGTTAATGATCAGTTTATGGTTCCATTAGCACATGTCCCTATTTTATATGTATTATTAATGCAAACAAATCTGATATGTAAAATATTATGAAAACGAATGGTTGATTGCATGTTGTAAAACAGACATATAAACACAAAGCCATTCAAAACTGGATTTAATATACTCAAGTACCAGTATTATGGAGAATGAAAAGCAGGAACAAAACTCAGCTTTTTAAAGTACAGCAGCAAGGATATGCAGTTCATTTACTGACATTTAAAAGCAATGATCGTTAAGCTTTTAAAAACATCTCTCTCACACATTTCTGCTGAAGATTAGCCTTTAGAAAACAAAATCAACCAAGTCTATAAGCAAGTTAATATGAAAATCCTTGCCATTTCACTTACTGTAGAAGTCAATACTGACCATAAAATGGCACAACAGTGCAGACTAGTGGCCAAAAGTACACAGTGCTGTAGCACAATACCAAGTTCTATATTCATTTTACCTGCAGGCAGTTTCCTTTTAATCCACAAAAGTATTCTGAGAACATTACAAATATAATGATAATGTGGGTTTAATTATTTTCAATTACATTAAATGCTGTAAATGGTAAAACAATGAGGCCTTCTGTGTATTCAAATCATTGTCCTGCATTTCTCTCCAAACTCGATGCACAGAGGAGAAGCAGATTAGCAAAAAAACATTCACTCCCACAATCGTTATTGATTTCATGTTACATTTCATTGTAGTACAATTACAAACTGTCTTAGGATGAATGTATACCTGTTACCTGTACACAGCAGATGAAGATATTTGCTTCTTACGAAAATGCAAACTCCTGACAAGGAACCAATGCGGGCACAGATTTCTATGAAATGGCTTGCCTATATTCTCATATTTTTTTTTTTTTCTGAACGTTTGTTCAGAAAATGCGGCGATCTAAGGTCATAAAGGGTATTTCACGCCAAGGATATGTATGGATTCAATATATGTTAAGTTGTAATAAAATACTCAAGGCCCTCTAGGAACCTCTAGGAATTCTGCATGAACGTCTTGTAAAAGGCAGACATAAAAATAAACACAATGCCATCATTATGAATTAAACCATTATGGACACCCTAAAATGGGTGAGTAAAAGAGGAACACATTTATACAATTTTGGCTGTCAACACTTAAAAACAGCAGCAGTTCAATGTCAAGTTCAGAGGGCTTTAGAAGAAATGTTAAAAGCAGTAAAGGGAACAAAATATTGTTTCTAAAGGCAGAATTCCATCAGTCTATAGTCATTGTTTTTCCTCAGGTAAAGCCATCCTACAACGGTAATAGCCAGTGATGACAGGCTTTTGTTCACTTTAAAGTGGTTCAAAAGCCAAAAACATTTTTACATTACTGCATTCCCTGCATTATGGTATAAAACGTACTATATCTTTCTGTCCTCCACACTTCCATGTGTGAAGTTAGAAAAAAATAAAAAGGAAGATGAATTTACCTTAACCTTACCTTAAAATATCTGGTCTGCAAAATATGTAAACTGTCGTTTGTTTTTGTTAATCACCTTTGTGACCAGGTCTTTTCTAGAACTCTTTGTTTACAAGTTTAATTTGTATTTTTCGCTAAATTGTTACTTCGAACCCTAAAACATCATATATTTTCTTTTTAGCAGAGACCTTAGAGAATAAAATGGCGATTGTTACAATATTTTATGTCACATGGTATTTGCTCAGCGGTCTTTCAAGAGGTTACGCTGAGTAAATAGATACCCAACATGTCATGCTTTAAAATTGCGCGCACTCGTGGAATGGCGACAGACTGCGGTACTTATTCTCTATAGGCGACGCTTTTTACAGGTTACCTGTTTAGTTACAGAGGTCTAGAATTATTCATCTCGCACTAACAATCATGGCTAAACCTCACATATGTGGTTTGAACACTGTTTACATATGCGGACACGAATTGCATATGCGTTCACTTCAGTGCACGAGCACAAAGGGATGGGGCGGGGCGCTTTAATTTTTTTTTTTAATTTATTTTAAATTATTATTTTTACACTGTCCCTTTATTTTCAAATGGCGGCGGGATGGTGCGGCTCTCGTTCTCAGTGGACGTCATATGACGGCGCATCCGAATGGCCGCCCCTGCACGATCGCGCCATGTTGCTAGGATATGGCGCGACCCCGATCTCTGTGAAGAGCCGCTTATGTGGCTCTTTAATCATGCAATTGGCTGTGTCTAATGACAGCCGGTCACATGAAAACAAGGAAGTGCCGGTAATCATCTCTCCTCGCCTCACACTGTGTGTGGCGAGAAGAGCCGATCAGTGGCATTTCCTCGCAGGGGACAGTGAGAGATGTAATCAGGGCACTGATGATCAGTGCCCTGATTACATTAGAGCACCACCAGTGCCAGCAACCCATGCTAACCTGTGCCAGCAACCAGTGTCCACCACAGCCAGAAATCAGTGCCCATTAGTGATGCCAGTCATTGCTGACTTTCAGTGCCGCCTACCAGTGATGCCCATCAATGCTCATCAGTAAAGCCCATCAATGCCCATCAGTAAAGCCCAGTAATGCCCATTAGTGCCACCTATCCATGCCACCAGGGCTGGCTATCAGGGCCCGTCAGTGCCACCTATCAGTGCAGATTAGTGCCTCCTCATCAGTGCCACCTAATCAGTTCCCATCAGTGCAGCCTATTAGTACCCATCTGTGCCGCCTCATCAGCACACATCAGTGAAAATTACTCATTTACAAAATTTACTGACAGAAACTAAGAAAAACTTTTTTTTTTCCAACTTTTTTGGTCTACCCAGCAGTGATTAAATACCACCAAAAATATGCTCTTTTTGTGTGAAGAAAATGGTAACATTTTCACATAGTTACAGTGTAACATGACCGTACAATTATGACAGCGCTGAAAGCGGAAAAATGGCTTGGTCAGGAAGAGAGTGAAAGTGCCTGGTAGATAAGTGGTTAATATTGATTTGCACTATTTCTAGCACAGCCCCACCTGTGGAAGGCACCTGTGAAAGGAACCTTCCAAATAGAAATTCATACATATTTGCACGTGTTTAAGTTTTCACTGGCTACATGCTTGATATATTTTTTGTTTTTTTGGATCAGTTTTGCACTTAATTTTGTATGCCCTCCATATTACATTTGTGCACAGTATAGGTGTTTACAATTGAAGCAGAAAAAAATTGGATTTTTATAACAGCTTACCTGTAAAATCCTTTTCTTGGAGTACATCATGGGACACAGAGCCTTAAGTAATAACTTAATGAGTATATAGGCACCTTCAAGTGATGGACACTGGCATACCCAATACAGGAAGTTCACTCCCTATATAACCCCTCCTGCTATAAGATACCTTTTTAGTAGCAAAGCAATATACTTAAAGCCCAAAAAGAGGGGAGGGATATCTGTGTCCCATGACGTTCTCCAAGAAAAGGATTTTACAGGTAAGCTTTTATAAAAATCCTATTTTCTTTATCATACATCATGGGACACAGAGCCTTAAGTAATAACTTAATGGGATGTCCCATAGCAATGCTATTTGAGTGGAGGGAAAGACAACCCGCAGGGTACCCCCAGACTTGAGGACCTATACTGCTGCCTGCAGCACACTGCGCCGAAGGCGATATCCTCATACCTCCTTACATCCACCTGATAAAATTTTGTGAATGTATGTACTCAAGACCAAGTTGCGGCCTTACAGATCTGAGCCATGGAGGCTTGGTGACGCACTGCCCAAGAAGCACTAAGACCCCTTTCACACCGAGGGCATTTTGCAGGCGCTATAGCGTTAAAACTGGTGCCTGCAATCCGCCCCCAAACAGCTGCAGCATTGTCTCTGGCAGGACATCAGGAAAAGTCCTGTCAGCAGCTTCTTTGGAGCAGTGAAGGAGCGGTGTGTTTAACGCTCCTCCACCACTGCTCCCCATTGAAATCAATGGGGCAGCGCTGGGATACCGCCAGCAAAACACTGCTATTTCGGCCGCTAGCGGGGGGTAAAAGTGCCCCGCTAGCGGCTGAAAGGCACTGCAAATCCGACAGTAAAATGCCGCTATAAATGGCGGCGTTTTACCGCCGACGCTATAGGCGGCTCGGTGTGAAAGGGGTCTAACCAACCTGGTAGAGTGCGCTTTGACTTGAAAAGGGGGAATCTTATTCCTTAAATCATAAGTCTGAATTATAACTTGCCGAATCCACTTAGCGACAGTAGATTTCGACGCTACCTGTCCTTTCTTAGGATCCTCTGGCAGAATAAATAAGACATCAGTCTTATGAATCTGAGCAGTCGTCTTTAAATAGACTTTGACCGCTCTCAACACAATGTAGTGACTTTTCTTCCCTGGAACATGGCTTTGGAAAAAACGATGGCAGGATAATGTCTTGGTTCAGGTGGAAACCCGAGACCGCTTTTGGTAAAAAACCTGGACGATGGCGCAACACCACTCTGTCCTCATGAATAATCACATATGGCTCTTTACAAGAAAGAGAAGCCAATTCCAACTTCCTTGTCAGAAGGACTAAGGGAATATGTTGTATCGGTTCAAATTGCTGTTTTTGTAACACTGACAAAACTAAGTTCAAGTCCCAAGGGTTCAAAGGAAGTTTGATCACCCCTTGCATAAAACCCCGGAATAAAGAACGTGAAGCAAGCGGTCTTTGAAATAAGACCGATAAAGCTGAGACTTGGCCTTTAATAGTACTCAAGGCCAATTTCATCTCTACCCCTAATTGTAGAAAGGCAAGAATTCTGCCTATGATATATCTCCGAGGGTGCCAACCCTTGGATTCACACCAGGAAACATAAGCCCTCCAGACCCTATAATATATAGTTCTGGAAGCTGGCTTCCTTGCATTAATCAGGGTAGAGATAACTGACCCGGAAAGCCCACGTTTCTTCGGAATGTGTGTTTCAATAGCCAAGCTGTTAAATTTAGAGATCGTAAGGTAGGATGGAATATCGGCCCCTGTGAAAGTAGGTCTGGGCATAGTGGAAGGGACCATGGATCCTCCACTGCCATCTTTACGATTTCTGCATACCATGACCTTCTGGGCCATGCTGGTGCTACCAGAATTACCAGCTTTCTTTCCAGCTTGATCCTGCAAATAAGTCATGGCAGCAACTGAATAGGGGAGAATGCATAAATCAGTGAGAACTGATCCCATGGGGTCACCAACGCATCTGAACAACATGTGAGTGGATCCCGTGTCCTGCACACAAAGTTGACTAACTTCATGTTGAATCTGGACGCTAGAAGATCTACATCCGGAGTCCCCCATCTTTGGCAAATAGCCCAAAAAATGTCGGGGTGAAGAGACCATTCCCCTGGGAATAACTGCTGGTGACTCAGATAGTCTGCCTCTCAATTTTCTACTCCCGGAATAAAGACTGCCGATAGGCATGGAATATTCCTTTCTGCCCAAGTTAGAATATGGTTCACCTCCGTCTGCGCTGCAAGACACTTGGTGTCCCTTGGTGAATGATATAGGCCACAGCTGTGGCATTGTCGGACTGAATCCCGATAGGACAATCCCGTAGCCTGAAGGTCCAGGCCTTTAGAGCCAGATGGACTGCCCGAATCTCTAGGATGTTGATGGCTTTCTCGGTTCTTGACCACTGTCCTTGGACAGTTGTCTTCTCTAGCACTGCTCCCCAGCCTGAAAGGCTGGCGTCTGTCATTACCACCTTCCAGATAACTGGTCTGAAGGATTTTCCTGTTAGCAAATTCTGGGTTAGTAACAACCAACTGAGGCTTTGGGACACCCTTGGGGACAGCCACATTGGCAAGTCTAAAGCTTGAATCGTTTTGTTCCAAGCAGACCCTTTTGACCTGACCATCCGCACCAGCTCTCTTATGGAGTTGATCTTTGCCAGAGGCAAGAACACGTTTTTCTGGGCTGTGTCTATGATCAGACCCAAGTACTCCAGCTACTTTAGCGGTTTTAAGGAAGACTTCTCTAGGTTGAGAATCCAGTCTAGACTTTTCAGCTAACCGGGTGTAATGCGTACACCTTGCTCCAAACGAGCCACCGACTGGTCTATCAGCAAAAGATTGTCTAGGTACGCCAAGACTGTTATGCCCTGTGCCCTTAACCTGGCTAGAGGTGGGGCCAGGACTTTTGTAAACACTCGGGATGCTGTAGATAGCCCAAAGGGCAAGGCCACAAACTGGAAATGCTGCTGTTCTACCTCGAACTGCAGACACCTTTGGTGAGCGGGGAATATAGTGACATGCAGAAATGCATCCCTGATGTCAAGAGATGCCAGAAGTTCTCCTCCATGTAGGATAGAAACCACTGACCTGATCGACTTCATGCGAAAGGAGAGGATCTTCAGAAACTGATTTCGATTTTTCAGATCTAGAATGGGTCTGACATCTCCATTCGGTTTTAGTACCATAAAGAGGTTTGAATAAAACCCCAAACCTTGCTCTTCTGTGGGGATTTGTATGATCACCCCGAGTCATTAATCGGTCTAGTGCACGAAACAGAGATAGTCTTTTCCCTGGATCTATGGGAACGTTTGACCTCAGAAAACGAGACGGTGGAAAGTCCCGAAATTCCAGTTTGTAACCTAGAGATACTGTGGAGATCACCCATCTGTCCTGAATTTCCTCTTGCCAGACTTCTGAGAACTGCAGAAGTCTTTCCCCCATCTTGGCGGTGTAGGCGCCTCTTCATAATGAGGCCTTAGAATTCTGCTTTGAAGGTTTCAGCCCCAGGACTTCTTTTGAGCCTAGGACTGACCCTGAGGTTTTCCTCTATAGTCTGACGGTGGAGGCCGTTGCCACTGTCTAGAGGCGGATGCCCCTGGCGTAGGAGAAAAAGCCCATTTAAATGAAGGGCGTTTATATTTTCTTTTGATTGGCAAAAGAGTACTTTTCCCACTGGAAATCGTTTGGATGTATTTATCCAAATCAACCCCAAATAGCCAATCCCCATGAAAATGGAACCCAGTCAGGAGTTTTTTGCATGGTGTTTCAGCTGACCAACTTTTCAACCACAGAACTCTATGCATGCGTACTAGCACAGGCGCAAGGGATTCACAGATGCCTATTGCAGCAACTGCAGGCTGAGTAACGGCACCTGCCAAAAAAAAAAAGGAGGACTTTAACAGGAATTCCAACCTTTTATCTGTTGGATCCTTAAGCATTTGTGCATTGTCTACTGGGCAAGTTAGACTTTTGTTCACACTGGAAATCGCAGCGTCAACGGCTGGTACTTTCCATTTTTTTGGTGAATTTCTCCTCCATGGGACAGAGAACTGAGAATCTCTTTGGAGGGAGAAAATGCTTATCCGGGTGATCCCAATGAGCATAGATAAGCTTTTCTAGTAATGCATGGTCAGGAAATGCATGCAAAGGCTGTGAGGGTTTTAAGGAACCCAAGGAAGAAATTGAACTTTCAGCAGAGCCGTTAGAGGCAGCATGAAAGTAGAACGAACCATCTCTGTAAGAGATTGTATCAGCAACTTCTCAGATTGTGAGGCTGAAAAAGGGTCATCTACCATTGTTTCCTCTGCAGAGGAATCATCGGTTTGTCTTTCCTCCTGATCGCCTGAGAGAAACACCTCATCCTGTACCCACTATTCCCTTGATAAAGGGTTTAAGGTGGGGGAGGGGGATCTGACACGCTTCCCATCCTGTCGGATGGAGGATGTGACTAAAGCCGCTAATCTTCCTTCCAGACCCTACAGGGTGGAGGAAAAGACATCTTCAGTCATGTATACAGGGGCTGAGATGTGAGAAGCAGCTGCACCACCAAGTTGTTCCAATGGCTCACCCTTGCTTGCCATAATTGGTATTTCAGGCAAGGATGACAGTGTGGAGATACGTCTGGAGTTCCTAGCGCCTGGGGGTGAAACCTTTGGTACCTTTCTGGACTTTGTGGTGTCTTTTTTGGTACGCATAGTCCTAAGCACAAAACAGAGGCACTATTAAATAGCACTAATTGCTGAACATAGTCATGACAGAATGATGCCGCTATTAAGTTCAGCCTAGTGCTGGGAAAAATGTCACTTCTCGTATTAGGGATGCCACTTGCAGCACTTACGTGCCCCACCGCTCCTGTGTCCCAGGTGTAGGCTGCTTGCTTCCTCCTCGCTATTAGCCGAGGAGAGACTGCTCCAGCTGATCCTTAAGCCTGCTTGTGGTGTGCGTCCTTGTGGACGTTGCACGGCGCCGCAACTAGGTCCCGCCCCCCTTCGTAAACCCACCCCCTCCTTTTTTCATTTGAAAATTATTCCCGCCCCTTCTGGTCCGCAGAACCAACACTGGACCCAACACTGGGGGGGGGGGTAGAGAGGCAGAGCCTTAGACACTAAAAAAAAACAAAACAGGTACTCCTGATAGGAGGAGGGGTTATATAGGGAGTGAACTTCCTGTATTGGGTATACCAGTGTCCATCACCTGAAGGTGCCTATACACCCATTAAGTTATTGCTTATGCTCTGTGTCCCATGATGTACGATAAAGAAAAAAACAAAAACATTACTTTTGCATTCAGGAGAGGAGCTTTTGAGCATAAAAAGCACCTGACGGGCCTAAACGAATGTAAACGCATTTAAAAGGGCTTTAGTGCTAGGTGCTTTTAGTTTCAATGGTCAGAATAAATTTTTATTCTGGCTAATGAAATGAACAAACACCTTAAACGTGCTTGAAAAAAAAACATAGCGTAGGGAACGTTTTTAAAGCGGCTTTTCTCCTGCCAGGAGAAAAGCATTTAGAAAAGCCCAGTGCGCACAAGGCCTAAGAGACATTCACACAACTATCTGGAATAATAAAGGTTCACACACTTTTCTAAAAACTTTGTACTGCTTTGCAAACCACAGACACTACAGGAAACCCCTTGCTACCCAAAACAGCAAGGAACAATTCAAGAATGAAAAGACATGAAAAGGTTAGTCAACCGTTCTGTTAGTGGAAAATATTTAAAAAGAATGCTGTGCACACTGAATAAAAGGTTTCCACCAAAGAAGGAAAAAAATTGGACAATGAAAAGCAAAGATTTCCTTTTTTTATCTAAGCTTTGTGTAGCAGTTACTAATGCCTAGACTGGGAAACTAAACCTTTCTTGCAGTTATATAATGCATGTATATGGCCTTTACAATGATATAGAGCAGTTGTGGTCTAAGCCATAAAATTATTGATAGTGGCGTATTACACTGCAATAATCACATGCTGTGCATAAACTTTAAGACTGTCATCTCCCCCGTACCTTTACCTGACATAAAACCCCATATCATCAACGATTGTGGAAATGTGCATGTTATCTTCAGGCAGTCGTCTTCATACATTTCATTGGAATGGCACCAAACAAAAGTTCCAGCATCATCACCCTGCCCAATGCAGATTGGCGATTCATCACGGAATATAACTTTCATCCAGTTATCCACAGTCCTTTTCTTTAGCCCACTGTAAACTTGTTTTCTTCTGTTTAGGTGTGAATGATGGTTTTTGTTTGGCTTTTCTGTATATAAATCCCATTTACTTTAGGCAATGTCTTACAGTTCGGTCACAGACATTGACTCCAGTTTCTGACCATTTGTTCCTCATTTGTTTTGTTGTGCATTTTCTGTTTTCAAGGCATATTGCTTTAAGTTTTCTAACTTGACACTATGATGTTAAAAACATTTTTTTTGCTAGAAAATTACTTCGAACCCCCAAACATTATATATTGTTTTTTCTAACACCATAGAGAATAAAATGGCGGTCGTTGCAATACTTTGTTACACCGTACAAGCACACTTTTTTTTAAATTAAAAAATAAGACAACAGAAAAGTTAGCCCAGTTTTTTTTTTTCATATTGTGCAAGATAATGTTACGCCGCGTAAATTGATACCCAACATGTCACGTTTCAAAATTGCGCCCGCTCGTAGAATGGCGACAAACTTTTACCCTTAAAAAAATCTCCATATGCGACGTTTTAAAAAATGTACAGGTTGCATGTTTTGAATTACAGAGGAGGTCTAGGGCTAGAATTATTGCTCTCGGCCTAACAATTGCAGCAATACCTCACGTGTGGTTTGAACACCGGTTTCATATGCAGACGCTGCTCATGTATGCCCCTCGCTTCTGCACGCGAGTTCGACGGGGCGTGTTTAAATTTTTTTTTTTATTTTACCTTTTATTTTTACACTGTTCTTTTAAAAAAAAATTGTGTCACTTTTATTCCTATTACAAGGAATGTAAACATCCCTTAATAGAAAAAAAGCATTACAGGACCTCTTGAATATGAGATCTGGGGTCAAAAAGACCCCAGATCTCATATTTACACTAAAATGCAATAAAATAAAATGTATTTATTTTTTTTCAAACAACTCTTTTTAAGAGCTATGGGCCCCCACCCATCTCCAATGGTGTGGAAATGGGTGGGGGCAATATTCCCCTCACTCATCTCCATACCACAATGGAGACAGGCGGAGAGCACAGAGCATGGCGGGAGGGGGCCCCACTCCCGCCGCCGATAAAAGTGATTTTGCAGCGAATCAGATACCACTTTGATCTGAAAGCGGACCGCCCGCTGAAGGAGATAATTCCCGGGGTTATGGTAGCTAGCTGCTGCCATAACAATAATATCCCTCTTCAAAGTACCGACTTATAACGACGGTGGGTGGTCCGTAAGTGGTTAACTAAACAGGAAAAAAAACAAGGTTACAGTGGGCTAAAGAAAAGCAATAATGGGCTGTGAATGACTGGATGAAAGTGATATTCAGTAATGAATCACCAATCAGCATTGGGCAGGAGGATGGTGCGGATCTTTTGTTTGGTGCCGTTCCAATGAAATGTATGAAGACGACTGCCTGAAGAAAACATGCACATTGCCACAATCATTGATGATATGGGGTTGCATGTCAGGTAACGGTACGGGGGGAGATGACAGTCATTAAATCTTCAATAAATGCACAAGTTTATTGAGATTATGGACACTTTTCTTATTCCATCATCAATTGAAAGGATGTTTGGTGATGACTACATCATTTTTTATTTTCAGGATTTTCATTTTCAGGATGTAATCTGATGCAGATGTTTGTTTTAGAACTGCAAAAGTACATGGTGATTCCATAATATTTTCCTCTGCTTGATCTGCAAAAACAGCTGCAACTGACTACAGGTTTTCCTAGTTTCTTATAGCCAGTAGGCTGGAATGTTAAATGAAAATAATTTTGGAGGTACATCTACAATTAGTTTTTTTTTTTTTTTTTTACACAATTAAACAATTACATAGTTACATAGTAGGTGAGGTTTAAAAAAGACAAGTCCATCCAGTCCAACCTATGTGTGTGATTATATGTTAGTATTACATTGTATATGCCTGTATGTTGCGGTCGTTCAGGTGCTTATCTAATAGTTTATTGAAACAATCGATGCACCCCCCCCTGCTGAAACCACAGCCTGTGGAAGGGAATTCCACATCCTTGCCTCTCTTACAGAACCCTCTACACAGTTTCAGGTTAAACCTATTTTCTTCTAATTTTAATGAGTGGCCACATGTCTTGTTAAACTCTCTTCCGCAAAAAAGTTTTATGCCTATTGTGGGGTCACCAGTACGGTATTTGTAAATTGAAATCATATCCCCTCTCCAGCGTCTCTTCTCCAGAGAGAATAAGTTCAGTGCTCGCAACCTTTCCTCATAACTAATGTCCTTCAAACCCTTTATTAGCTTTGTTGCCCTTTGTACTCGCTCCATTTCCAGTACATCCTTCCTGAGGACTGGTGCCCAGAACTGGACAGCATACTCCAGGTGCGGCCAGACCAGAGTCTTGTAGAGTGGGAGAATTCTCGCTTTATCCCTGGAGTTAATCACTTTTTTAATGCATGCCAATATTCTGTTTGCTTTGTTAGCAGCAGCTTGGCATTGCATCTACTAGGACCCCCAGGTCCTTTTCCATCCTAGATTGCCCCAGAGGTTCCCCCCCCCCCCCCCCAGTATATAGACTGCATTCATATTTTTGTAACACATTTTTCTACATTAAACCTCATTTGTCATGTAGTTGCCCACCTCATTAATTAGTTCAGATCTTCTTGCAAGGTTTCCACATCTTCGTAGAAGTTATTGCCCTGTTTAGCTTAGTATCGTCCGCAAATACAGAGATTGAACTGTTTACCCCATCTTCCAGGTCGTTTATGAACAAATTAAATAGGATTGGTCCCAGCACAGAACTCTTGGGGACCCCACTTCCCACCCCTGACCATTCTGAGTACTCCCCATTTATCACCACCCTCTGTAGCCAGTTTTCAATCCATGTACTCACCCTATGGTCCATGCCCTTGTAGCCAGTTTCAATCTATGTACTCACCCTATGGTCCATGCCAACGGACCTTACTTTGTACAGTAAATACAGTAAACGTTTATGGGGAACTGTGTCAAATGCTTTTGCAAAATCCAGATACACCACGTCTACGGGCCTTCCTTTATCTAGATAGCAGTTCACCTTCTCATAGGTTAATAGATTGGCTTTGTAAGAACGATTCTTCATGAAACCATGCTGATTACTGCTAATGATAGCGTTTTCATTACCAAAATTTTGTACATAGTCCCTTATTATCTCCTCCAAGAACTTGCATACTATTGATGTTAGGCTAACTGGTCTGTAATTCCCAGGGATGTATTTTGGCCCTTTTGTAACTATTGGTGCTACATTGAAGAAACGCCAATCAGCTGGTACCATTCCAGTCAGTAGACTGTCAGTAAAAATTAGGAACAATGGTCTGGCAATTACTTGACTGAGTTCCCTAAGTACCTTGGGTGCAAGCCATCTGGTCCCGGTGATTTATTAATGTTAAGTTTCCCAATTCTATTTCTAATTTTGTCCTCTGTTAGCCATGAGGGTGTTTCCTGTGATGTGTCATGAGGATAAACACTGCAGTTTTGGTTACTGAAGCCCCCCCGATTCTCTCGTGAAGACTGAGGAGAAGAATAAATTCAATACCTTCGCCATCTCCCAATCCTTTATAATCAGATGTCCTTCCTCATTCTTTATGGGGCCCAATATGGTCTGTCCCCCCTCTTTTACTGTTTATATACAGTTGTGCTCATAAGTTTACATACCCTGGCAGAATTTATGATTTCCTGGCCATTTTTCAGAGAATATAAATAACACAAAAACTTTTCTTTCACTCATGGTTAGTGTTTGGCTGAAGCCATTTATTATCAATCAACTGTGTTTACTCTTTTTAAGTCATAACAGCAACAGAAACTACCCAAATTACCCTGATCAAAAGTTTACATACCCCAGTTTTTAATACCATGTATTGCCCCCTTTAAACATCAACGACAGCTTAAAGTCTTTTGTGGTATTTGTGGATGAGGCTCTTTATCTTCTCAGATGGTAAAGCTGCCCCATTCCTCTTGGCAAAAAGCCTCCAGTTTCTGTAAATTCTTGGGCTGTCTTGCATGAACTGCACGTTTGAGATCTCCCCAGAGTGGTACAATGATATTGAGGTCAGGAGACTGAGATGGCCACTCCAGAACCTTTACTTTATTCTGCTGTAGCCAATGGCAGATCGACTTGGCCTTGTGTTTTGGATCATTGTCATGTTGGAATGTCCAAGTAAGTCCCATGCGCAGCTTCTTGGCTGATGAATGCAAAATGTTCATCCAGTATTTTTTGACAAAATACAGCATTCAACATGCCATCAATTTTGACCAAATTTTATGTGTCTTTGTAGCTCACACATCCCCAAAACATCAGCGATTCACCTCAGGGCCGGTTCACACAGGGGCGACTTGTCAGGCGACCTAGCCGCCTGACAAGTCGCCTCCCGTTCTGTGCTACGGAACCGTTCTAATAGGAGCGACGCAAGTCGCTCCGACTTAGAAAAAGGTTCCTGTACTACTTTGGGGGCGACTTGCATAGACTTCTATACAGAAGTCGTCTTGCAAGTCGCCCCGGCAGTCGTGTGCAGGTCGCCTCAGTGAGGCGACCTGCAAGTCGTGCCGCGTCTAGTGTGAACCGGCACTCAGTGTTTCACAGTAGGAATGGGCATTGGCATTGTTGACTCCTCCCCAAATGTAGGGTTTATGGCTGTGGCCAAAAAGCAAAATTTTGGTCTCATCACTCCAAATGACTTTGTGCCAGAAGGTTTGAGGCTTGTCTCTGTGCTGTTTGGCGTATTGTAAGTGGGATACTTTGTGGCATTTGCGTAGTAATGACTTTCTTCTGGTGACTTGACCATGCAGCCCATCTTTCTTCAAGTGCCACCTTATCGTGTATCTTGAAACAGCCACACCAGAAGTTTTCAGAGAGTCCTGTATTTCACCTGAAGTTATTTGTGGGTTTTTCTTTGCATCCTGAACAATATTCCTGGCAGTTGTGGCTGAAATTTTAGTTGGTCTACCTGACTGTGGTTTGGTTTCAAAAGAACCCCTCATTTTCCACTTCTTGAGTAGAGTTTGAACACTGCTGATTGGCATTCTCAATTCCCTGGATATCCTTTTATATCCCTTTCCTGTTTTAATATAGTTCAACTACCTTTACCCGCAGATCCCTTGACAATTCTTTTGCTTGCCCCATGACTCAGAATCCAGAAATGTCAGTGCAGCACTGGATAAAAGATGCAAGGGTCTGTCAGGAGTCCAGAAACTCACTGACCTTTTATACACACACACACACACACACCAATTACAAGCAAACAGATCAATGGTGAGGATGGTTACTTTTACTAGCCATTCAAACCCCATTGTTTCAACGTGTGTGCATATTATCAGGCCAAAATCACAAGAGTATGTAAACTTTTGATCAGGGTCATTTGGGTAGTTTCTGTTGTCATTATGATTTAAAAAGAGTAAACACAGTTGATTGATAATAAATGGCTTCAGCCAAAAACTAGCCATGCGTGAAAGAAATGTTTTTGTGCTATCATTCATATTCTCTGAAAAATTGCCAAGAAATCAAATTCTGCAAGGGTATGTAAACTTATGAGCACAGCTGTACTTAAAAGGGGTCGTAAACCCTCATGTTTTTTCACCTTAATGCATCCTATGCATTAAAAGTGAAAATACACCTGGCAGTCACCAGCCCCTCCGTTTTACTTACCTAAGCCCCTTCATCTCTTCGTAGGGGACACACTGCCCCCCTCTCCACGGGGTCCCAGCTCTTGATTGGATAGATTGATAGCAGCGCAGCCATTGGCTCCTGCTGCCGTCAATCAAATCCAATGATGTGGGCACCAGGGGGTGAGGCAGAGTCCGGCATTCGTGTCTGTGGACTCAAATGCTGGATTCGGGAGCGCGCCCGTAAGGTAACCGCCCTCGGGAGAGCGCTTCTCCTAGGGGGTTATCTGATGCGGGGAGGAGCCGCCCTTATTTAATATGCTCTTAAAAGCAAACCCATCTCTAATTCGTGTTATTTGTTCCTAAGATTTTATCCAAATTTTTATGTTCTAGCAAGTGTACAGAAAATACAAAATAACTTCGCGCTTACTCAATTGTGCAAGCAGCTAACACGGCAAATAGAATTTTTGCTGTAAACGATAAATATAAAAAAGTGTAGCGCTAAAAATTATACATGAACTGATGAAAAAAATGTTTTCTAATATTTATAAATGTCCATCATATACACTAGTAAATCATAGTCCATCGTTGTGTGAAACCATTGTGGTCACCATGTGCGTAAGCAACTGGGTAGTGAGAATACCGTCACCAAAATAAATGGAGGCGTACCAGAAAGTTTGAACCCAAAATAGCATATGCTATGTGGGTCTAACCAGCCTATGTTGCCCACCGGCAATGGTGGGGAAGCTGTAGTAATCAGCCGAAAGTATAGTCCTGGAAGCCTTCACAAGAGTGTCATATATATAAACCAAGGATTGTGAAGATACCACCAGCCAAGTGAATGGAGGCTTACCGGAAGGTTGGGACCCAAAACAGCATATTCTGTATGGGTCAGACAAGCTTATATTGCCCACCGGCAATAGAGGGGAAGCCCTGATGGCAACGGGATGAGGTCCTAGGGGTCTTCACAGAAGTGTCTTCTCCATACAGATGTTTAAACGTCCCCGAACATAACCCATATAGGATAAAGAAGGGGCCATATAGTGCAATTCCGTAAACAACATAAATTTTATTAAAAGAGAAACACTTACATTTAAGTAGTAAAAAAGTGCTTGTGTATAAAATAAAATAATGGCGGCAGTGGAGTCCTCCCTTCCTCTGACCCATACAGCATATGCTGTTTGGGTCCCAACCTTCCGGTAAGCCTCCATTCACTTGGGTGGTGGTATCTTCACAATCCTTGGTTTATATATATGACACTCTTGTGAAGGCTTCCAGGACTATACTTTCGGCCGATTACTACAGCTTCCCCACCATTGCCGGTGGGCAACATAGGCTGGTTAGACCCACATAGCATATGCTATTTTGGGTTCAAACTTTCTGGTACGCCTCCATTTATTTTGGTGACGGTATTCTCACTATCCAGTTGCCTACGCACATGGTGACCACAATGGTTTCACACAACGATGGACTATGATTCACTAGTGTATATGATGGACATTTATAAAATATTAGAACATTTTTTTCATCACTTCATGTATAATTTTTAGCGCTACACTTTTTTTATATTTATGTTCTAGCAAGGTTCGTAGTTTGGGGAAGTTGGCTCTTTTGAAATTCATTGTCTTTGTATTCCCCTTAGGTTACCTGTTTGTTTGATTTAAACTGAAGCCATTTGACCTGTGATCGCCGTTTCCTAAATTGCCCTGCATTTCCACATCCATGATTGGGTCTGTATTGCTAGTAATCAGTAGATCTAGTAACGCTTTGTTTCCAGTTGGTGAGTCTACCATCTGACCCATGAAATTGTCCTGCAAGACATTTAGGAACTGGCAAAACTTAGACGAATGCGTGGTTCCCTCCCCCTAGTCTATGTCTAAACAATTATAATCCCCCATTATGATATCACTTCCCATCCTTGCTGCTAATCCAAATTGTGATAGGAGGTCCGTCTCCCCCTCTTCCCTCAGGTTAGGGGGCCTATAGCATACTCCCAGTATTACTTTCCCCTTAGCTTCATCCCTTTGGAGCTCTACCCATAAGGATTCCACCTCCTTCCTAGCTTCCTTATTTATGTCATCTCTCACATTCACTTGTACATTATTCTTGATATATAGGCTTTTTTACCCTCTCTATCCCTGCGATAAATTGAATGGTCTATAACATAGAACGACACATTTGTGGGAGTCTGATAGGGCTGCACACCCTGATACAAGTATTTGAAAATAGTGGAGAATTCCCCATGGCTCTTTTTAGCAGCAAATATGAGTTAAAGAAAGTTCATAAAACAAAAAATCACTATATTTATTCACAAAAGACAGTCGGACAATGGTCAAGTACAAAAGTTAAAATATGAGCTCTGGTATGTACAATGCGAGACCGTTTGAGCTAGGAAAGAAAAAACGGTAATACCCTATAGTGCAGTTTAGAAATATACATCAGTGGGTGTTAGCCCACAATATTTAATTATACCATCCGATATTAAGAAAAGCTTTTCTTAGCAGCAGATTCCATACTTTTTGCCAGGGGTTTTAGGAGCCGGGCGACTTCATTTGCAGCATCAATTCCCCACACTACTCCTTATTCATAAAATCTGGAAAGCTACCCAAACAATTACTGCGCATACTAGGTTTACTCAAAATGCTCCACTGTGGAACAACCTGGCCCTTCCTGAGGTAGCCAAAATTGTGGGGTTTGAGAATTGGAAACAAGCTGGCAACCTATTATCTCTGTTTTATTACCAACTATACCTCAACGATGTCCTATCATCATTCCAAACCCACCTACTTAAACACTCATCTTTTCAATATCTTCAACTCCATCTTGTCCTACAGACACAATTCCATAACTCATAACTTCTCCCGAATAATAACAATAGTGGCATCTGCACAATTAACTAAAAAGGGACTTATTGGTGACCACCATCATGCTAAGGTTCAGCCGCATGTAGAGGGGGAAGGAGAGAGGACATGGGCCCACAGATGATCAACAGTCTAAAGCTTTGGAAGCCATCCCGGGGATCTCCTTATCCCCGACTCAAAAACTCACCCAATTGTTCATCGTCCATCACACCTCACAGAAACACTATTCTTGGGGAAGAGCAGCATCATTTAATTGTCCCAGATGTCTGGACACTGGCACCTTAGTCCACAGTCTTAGGAGGTGTTCTATATTATTCTGGTACTGGACCTCTATAATTGAAACGATTAATGACCTCTGTGTGATTAAACCTTCCAATGGACCCTTAAATTGCACTCCTAAACATTTTCCTCGAGGGATCAATATCTCAAAACGCACAAATTGATTATGGGCACAAATCAACAAGTGCTTACCAAGAAGGTATTGAAAAAGGGACAAACATTGCAGACATCTGACCTTGACTGAGATAAGAGCCATCAGTTGTACTACACCCCAAAATAGGAAAGAAGACACGTGGCTCACCAAAAGGCATGCGAGAAAACTTCACTCCAGTGAAAATCGTATTCCACATTCAACTATAAACCTTGCAAAACAAGATTTAGAATTTAAATCATGGATAGGACTACAGAATCCTAAATGCCCCTGCCTTTGAGAACTCAGCTTACATCAATCAGAGCTACAATTGGATGCAGAGATTGGTGTTAAAATAGAGTCCTGTTCTAGTAGCAAGAGAAGAATCATCAATCTGAGCGGTCTGAGTTCTGCAGGCCTTCAGGGAGAGTGAATGTTCATTTGAGCTTTTGCTTGCGCCTGGTTTCTGCAATTACTATCAAAAAGAGTATTACCCTGTGAGAACTCATGGAATGGGTTAGGGTCAAAGGGGATGCCCAGTTTAGCAAGCGTCCAATCACCTGAAGGTTGCAGCCTATAACCCAGGGATTATGAATATCAAGCCTGTTTCCTAAGCTGCATGATTAAAAATATAAAGGATAAAAATAAATATAAATTAAAAAAAGGACTGTATTTAGATTCTCTGAGTTCTGTAAACAACTGACTTTCACGATACAATATTAAAAATATGCTGCACATGCTGGCTGGAAAGAAGATTACATAATATAATGCAAAGCTTTATATTTAGCTGACTTATTTTAAGAACCAGCAATAAAAAGAAATTAAAATACGTATCAATATGTATGAAACTATATGTTCCCTCGACAGTTACATTTATTCCCAACGGTGGGCCACTAATTTAAATGAAAATGGAAAATACCCCTAAATGAAAGGTAGCATACTATATGCATTTTTTAGTTATACAACCTAAAGATGAAGGACAATGATTAAATTTAGGGTACAAATCTGGGACATGCCCAATCATGCAAAAGTAATTCTTGAAAAAGACAAGAGAAAATGTTTTTTCTGTTTTTCAACTATTAAATTAAACACACTTTTTGTTAGAATGGACTTGGTAGTGAAGGGTATTCAAATACAAGAAAAGGGTGCATATATGTAATTTACTTCAGCTATGTATATGCATCTGTTCATGCTCTTCAACCACTTCAATACAGGGCATTTTCACCCCTTTCCTGCCCAGACCAATTTTCAGCTTTCAGCGCTGTTACATTTTGAATGAAAATTGCGCGGTCATGCAACACTGTACCATATGAAATTTTGATAATTTTTTTCCCCCACAAATAGAGCTTTCTTTTGGTGGCATTTGATTAGCTCTGCTGTTTTTATTTTTTGCGCTATAAACAAAAAAAGAGTAACAATTTTGAAAAAAAAATATTTTTTACTTTTTGCTATAATAAATATCCCATTAAAAAAAAAATAAAAAAATCAAAAACAACATTTTTTCCTCAGTTTAGGCAGATATATGTAGAACAATATATATCGGCCTAAACTGAGGAAAAAAAATTTGTTTTTGATTTTTTTTTTTTTTTTAACAAAAACATCGCAATAAGCGTATATTGATTGGTTTGCACAAAAGTCATAGCATGTACAAAATAGGGAATAAATTTATGGCATTTTTATTGTTTTCTTTTTTTTTTTTTTTTTTTACTAGTAATCTGCAATATTTATCGTGACTGCGATATTGCGGCAGACACTTTTGACACTATTTTGGGACCATTCACATTTATACAGAGATCAGTGCTATAAAAAATGCACTGATTACTGTGTAAATGTGACTGGCAGGGAAGGGGTTAACACTAGGGGGAGATCGAGGGGTTAATTATGTTTCCTAGGGAGTGATTCTCACAAGGGTAAGAGACCGATCGGTGTTCCTCTGTACTGGGAACACACCATCAGTTTCCTCTCCTCTGACGGGACATGGATCTGTGTGTTTACACACACAGATCCATGGTCCTGCTGTGTTCACGGGCAATCGCGGGTGCGTGGCGGACATCGCGGCCGCCAAGCACGCGCATTGGGTGCCTAGTGACGCGGCGCGCGTGCGCCCCCTAGAAGCTCAGAAGTAAAAGATGTCATATGATGGCGGTTCGGAGGAACAAAGGGTTCCTGCCGCCGTCATATGACTATACGAGGTATGGAAGTGGTTTAAATTTAAAAAAGGGGGGGGGTTTACCTCAAGATCCAGTAAGGGCAATATCCAAGTGAAAATAATGTGCACACTAGTAGAAACTTGTGTGGAGATGGCTCACCATTAATGACCCCAATAAATGTAAGCAGATGGCATTTGCTTTAAGACACCTGCAAACACTCCATGCTTAAAATATAGTCGTTTAATGTGGACTCTGACAACTATTTTTCCACACCTGCAACAGTTAAAAGTAAGCACTGCTGTTTAGATATCAAAACATGTACATGTGTTCAACAGCTGTCAACAATTTTCTCAGGTTGTTCCAGCAAGTATCCTGGCAGTAATTTTACTGATAACATTTAAAAATTATTACTGCTATCAGAAAAGGTGGCAGAGTTAGTGAACACCCTAGAGAGTCTACCTGGTAAAACTTGAAGTAACAATCCTTTCAACAGCACATCAGAAACACTGCACAGCAACTTAACAGTCAACATGGTCCCAGCACAGGTGCATCTAGACACATTTACAATTTCTTTTAAATCCTGCGGATGCTGGCACGTCTTTGTATACCTCCATCACACAGAGCTAATAGACCACTTACAGACTGTTTCAATAGGTATATACACAGAACTGTAGAACATCAACATTTCTGTCTTCGGTGACAAAACTAAATTGCACTATATGAAGTCTTCCAAGTGAAATGAAAAAAAAGAATTAAAGGGTTCTTTTTACACTTTCTTATTTCACATATGAAAACACTCTGCACTAGCATATTAATATTGATCAGTGGTGGTCACCCCAGTCAGAATGCCTGTCAACCAGAATGTGGTGTTACTGAGTAACTCAGTCTTCTATAAGCTTCCTGTGTGCAGAAAAGGAGGGACTTTACTTGCATCGTGGCTCCTTTCCCTTTCTGGATTGCAGGAGAAAGGTACGCTTCAAGATTCTTGATGTTATCGTTCAGGGTTGCCCCAAAGAGCCGCTCACCCTGGAAGGGTAAACCTGCCAAGGCTTTATTCAATATCTGGTCCGCCTAACACTTCAGCCAGAGGACTCGCCAGAGTACCACGGCAGAGACGGAGAGCAGTAGGGCAGCACACATGGACGCATCACACACGTACTTGAGGTCCCAGACCATTTGGTCCTCCAATCCCACGTAGATCATGGAGACCAGTTCATTACCCAGACCTTGGCATACTCCGTGAGCATTTGTGACACAAGGGCACTCAAAGAGCCAAGCCAGAAACTGTAAACATAAAATGGGTGAGGGATTCTTCCTTCAAGTCCACGGTATCCTTAAAGGGGGATACCTCCCACTGGTATCATGGTTGCCTTGTTCAATCAAGAAGTGGGAGTGTCAATGACAGGAAGAGAGGTCCACTTCTTCAGAACGGCTTCCTCAAAGGGGTAAAGTACCAAGAAACTTTTCTGGCCCCCAAAAAGGACCTTTTGGACGTTCCCAATCTTTGTAAACAAATTTATCAAAATAGGCTGGGTAAGGAAAAACTTTAACAAAACATGTTGGCTTGTGAGTACCAAATGGGAGAGCCACCTCCACGCCCCAGAGAAAGCCAAACCCGCTGCAGCCTAGCTGGACTTTGGGTCAAAATCATCCAAGTAGAAGGGGGGGGGGGGACGTTTCTTACTCAGCTTGCGCCTAAACGCCGGGACCTAGCTGACCCGGTGGAGCGTGCCTTCACTTGCCACTCTGCCACACACCAGACCCTCTCGAGGATAGATCTGATCTACGATAGCCCTGGGATACTGTCGAGGGTGTGCAGGGTGGACATGCTTCCGAGAGGCATATCCGACCATGCTCCCCTGCTCTGCTACCTCTGAACGCAAACTCCGGCGTCCGAGAAGGTGTGGCACCTCTCCCGATACTGGATCTCAGACCCAACTATAGACTTTGTAATGGCCAAGCACATATCTGAATACTTACTGCTAAATGACCGCTTCTCCTGAGGGAGTCTGGGACGCATTTAAAGCGCATGTCTGTGGTTGCTACCAGACATCCATCTCAAGAGCACGCCAGGATGCAGCTGTGACTATAGAAGAGGCTGAGTTTAAAGCTCGTTCCCTTGAGTCCCAATATGTCCTAACCAAAAATCCGATCACCTGTCTGGACATGCAGTCCGCCTACAGGGAGGTGGTCCTGCTGAGGGTTACCAAGACCAAAAAACGTCAGCTGGCGCAAACGCATCACATTTTTGAACAGGGGGAAAAGACTGGCAGGCTCCTAGCTTGGCTGGCTAGGGAACAACAGCAGGTTACCAGTATAGCCCGCATCAAAGACGAAGGGGGGGTGGTGGTGACGGACCCCCCAGGCCATTAATGCCCGTTTTGCCTCATACTATAAATTCCTATATGCCTCTAAAGTGACACACCACTGAGGAACTAAGTTACTACTTGGACCAAATTACCTTCCCCAAACTCACTGACGTGGACAGAGACAGACTGGACGGACCGATTACACTCAAAGAGATACAACAGGCTCTGGGAACCCTACAGGCAGGAAAAACCCCGGGGACTGATGGGTTACCAACTGAATTCTACCGCCAGTACGGCGAACAAATGATACCCAAATTACAAGACATGATCTCTCGGGCCTTGGAGGGGGGAGCTCTCCCGGCCTCTATGGCTGAGGCCATCATTGTGGTAATTCACAAGCCTGACAAAGACCCGGAACTGTGCACATCCTACTCGCCCATATCCTTGCTTAATGTTGACATTAAGATACTTGCTAAGGTCCTGGCCGGTAGGATGAATGAGGTTATCCTCACCCTGGTCCACGAGGACCAAATCGGGGTTCATGCCCAGTAAAGGGACAGATATTAACCTCAGAAGGCTGTATGTGGTCCTGGCCTCGGCGGGTTCTTTCACTCCATTGGATGTGGTGGCCTCCCTGGATGCTGAAAAGGCGTTCGATTCGGTGGAGAGGGATTATCTGTGGGAGGTCCTGCGCAGATTTGGCTTTGGGCCCAACTTTGTCTAGTGGATTCGGGCCCTGTACAGCTCTCCAAAGGCCAGAGTAAGAACCGGGTCTACCCTGTCCCTACCTTTCCAGCTCTGTAGAGGCACGAGACAGGGTTGTCCCCTGTCTCTGACCCTCTTCGCGTTGGCCATTGAGCCAATAGGGATCCTTCTGCGCTCCTCTGAGACAGAGGAGGGAATCCCAATGGGCCCGATACAAGAAAAGATCTCTCTCTACGCCGACGACACCCTTTTATACCTAAGGAACGAAAGAGACTCCCTGGGTGAGGCTCTCTCCATAATAGACACATTTGGCAGATTCTCGGGGGAAGTCTGTTCTGTTCCCACTACCCCCTCCAGACTTAGATATACCGACTAACACACCATTACAGATAGTTTCCCAGTTTAAATACCTGGGGATCAACATCCAACAAGACTTGTCTAAGTATATTGCTCTTAACCTGACACCAGTGATCTCTTCCCTATCCAGGAGATGCAAGGAATGGAAAACATTACCCCTTACATTAGTTGGTAGGGTTAACTTAATTAAAATGACGATCCTTTCAAAATTTCTCTACCTTTTTAGGCAAATCCCAGTTCCTATACCGCTGACCTTTTTTAAAAAACTAGACTGCATAATAACGTCATTTCTTTGGCAAGGCAATACCCCAAGAATAGCAAAAATGACCCTGCAACTTCCAATGTCCCTGGGGGGCCTGGCCCTACCATGCTTTATTAAACACTATTGGGCTGAGATCCTGGTCACGGTCCATTGGTGGCTCTTTGAGGAACCGGTCAACCCGGCTGCTACTCTTGAAGCAGCTCTCTTCTTAGGCTCCTACGCTGAGCTAAGGAACCTGGTATACCGGGGACCGAGGTCCAACCCTCGCATCACTGTCCCTATGGGTACCACGCTGAAAGTGTGGGACGCTGTGCGGTCCAGAGTGGAGAAACCTTACACTTGGTCCCCGCACACCTCACTATGTGGGGAATCCTAGATTGTCTCATTTCAACACTATCCCTGACCCAGCGATTTGTTTACGGTATGAGATTAAAACCCCAGGGGACATTGTGTCTGACGGGAAGCTGCTCAGCTTTGATGACCTTAAAAGAATCCGGACTTTGCCTAACCCTATGTTCTTTAGATACTTGCAGCTACGTCATGCCTATCAAGCCCAATTCCTGCAAGCTATTAATTTGGAGATGCATGCAATTGAGGCCTCGCTGAGAGCCCCGAGTGCAGGTGGCACTCTTTCCACTCTGTACTCTGTGTTGGCAGGCCTGGACACCTCTAGGGTCTCCCAGCTGTTTTCGGTGTGGCAAACGGACATCCCGGAAATAGCTGATGACGACTGGGAGGAGGCCATCCAACAGTTCGTCCCACTGATGGTCTCGGCCAGGGATCGCTTATTACAGTTGAAGTTCCTACACCGGGTCTATTACTCCTCAGAGAGGCTCGCTAGAATCTACCCAGGTAGACAGTCAACATGCCACAGATGCAATACTGAGGTTGGATCCTTTTTCCATGTAGTGTGGTCGTGTCCGCAAATTAGACCCTTTTGGATGGGCGTTGTGGGGGTGATAAACTCTATAGGCAAATTGAGAGTCCCCTGTGATCCATTGCCGCTGTTACTAGGTGTCTTCGACACACTGGAAGCCCCACAATCCAAAAAACCTTAGTATTTTATGCGGCCTTCTACGCGAGGAAAGCGATCATGTTGCAATGGGACAAGCCTACTCCACCCACGTTACAACAATGGCAGGCCCTGATAGATCTGGCGCTGCTACTATATAAAACTGACATACATGGGACGTAATTGTCCTAAAAAGTTTGACAAACTATGGGCAGCGTGGGTACCTGAGCGAAGACTGCCCCTGGATTAGGACTCGGACAGCAGTACATGGCCAGGTTGGTATGGGAGACGATATTGCACGGGTATGGTTGGCATGCGCTGTTGAAGGAAACTCTTGATATCCTTTTGAATCTCCCCCCCCAGCCCCCCCAACTCCCCCTCCTTCTCCTCCTGTCCTTCTCATTTCAACTTCAAGACTCCTTATACCTCCTGTCTACTGTGCCCACAGCTCTACCCTGATGTATCCCTGCTGAAAGACTTTTCTCTCTTGCCCTACCACCATAAATGTATTCTACTGGATTGGACCGTATTGTAATACCTCCAGATCTTTAATGTTTGATCGATGAGATTGTACCACTGCATAACTCTGTTCACATTGAAATTTAAATAAACTTTTTCTGTTAAAAAAAAAGATGGCCTCTGCAACACAAGCAGGCCACCAAATTGGCTACTGCACCTATACAAACATGGCCCGTCCGGTTTGTCGGCACGCAACTAACAGTGTTTATTGATTAAGCTCTGTTATCTGCGTTAAACGTGTTAACATTTTTATCTCCTGGTGCTCGCTGTGCATGCTTTTATTTGCTGATCACTACAATAAAGATTTTGGCATATTTCCGGAGTGTGCAACCATTCACCCAATCTTCCCTGTTGATTTAAGAGGTTCACCAGAGAAAAAAAAATTGTTCAAAACGCATGGAACCACTGGTTCCAGCCGGAAGCTAGGTCCCAATTCCTTACACTAGGCAGAAAAAACTGAGCTGCCTATGGCAGAGAGAAGGTTGGACTATCAGCTAGGACTGCCGTTGGCAGTGCTGTGTTCTTTTTTCTGCCTATTGACCT